>NC_139766.1:0-319066 GCF_965231275.1 Zosterops lateralis
AAAGAAGCCTGAAAACAAACTACACAATATGCTGCTGATGTTTTTGTGTGTTAGCCCTCTTTCACGTCTTTGTAGCTAAGTTGGAAGCCTAGTGTGTGAGCTCAGGGCTATTGTGTGTGGAGAGTGTGGCAGCTCATCCTCTGAAGGGCAAGAGATGGGGAAGATGATGAGAGAAGCCAAGGAAGCAGAGGCAGCTGGCAGGTGACTTCTCTGCCCTTCTCCATGCCTGCAGGATCCTTCCCTGATGCTGAGCAAGAAGGCGAAGCTGAGGCAAGAGAACTCAGATGTCCTGGAGATGTCCCACACCCTGCCCATGGAGGTCATCACGGCAGGTGAGGGGACAAGACAGGCAACTGGGGGATGGGGCTGGCAGGGAGGCCGGGGCTTTGTGTTCTCAGCATCAGGAGGTTTGGAAGGGCACCCTGACATGGTGCTCATGGTTTCTTCTCTGATTCTGTCCTTCCCATCTCCCCACCCAGAGAAGCAGCTGTCTGACCCTGAGCACTTGGATAATTACGCCGCCTTCAAGAACTGTCTGCAGTGTTACTTGGTGCCTGGCACGAGCTCCCTGCATGACCACAGGGGCAGGACCACATGGCTCCAGATAGGAGCCTGAGGCTGCTGCCTGGAGCTGGGGGGCCCTCAAACCACTCCTCCAATGGGCCACTGGCTCGTTTTCTGCTTGCCGAGAATCCCATTGCACTGTGTGGCGCAGGGTCTCCCTCTCCATCAAGTTGCTGGGCATGGAGGTGACAAGGACCTCCTGTGTGGTGGGGAGTCTGCTAATGCATGGTGGGTAACCTGGGGCAGATGGAGGGAATGAGGGGGTTTGGGTGGTCTGGCAGCCCAGTTCTTCCCTCCTGTGCCCTATGTTCGGGGTCTTGCACATACAGGGATTGACGGCAGAGTCCTCAAGGCACAGGGCAAGCAGAGCAAGCCTGACTCCCCTGCCATCCCTGGGAAACACAGCTGTGTCTGTATCACTGCAATGGCTGCAGGGGTTCTGCTGCTGCCTGCAGAATGACTGCACCCTAATCATTGTTCTGTCCTTTCCTTACAGGGAAAGCCTGGTCCCGTGGCTCCCAAAGGTGAGTTTCCTCTCCCCTTCCTGTGAAACCCACTCTTGCTCCAGGAGGGCTGGAGCCTGAGAAACCTTGTTGCTGTGCAGCACAAGCACACAGGCAGGAGCAAAGCCATTCCCTCTGGGGTGCTGACAGGCCTGAGAGTCATTGGCACCACAGGACAGAAGCCGTTTGTCCCCAGGGCTTCCTACCAGCATCTCCTACCAGCTTCCTACACCTGCAGCTGTTGGGACGGTTTTTGATCCTGCAGTTCCCACCCAGGACAGCATCCCTGCGAGTTCACTGTGCCTGTCCCTTGGGGTGCAGGCTCTGCCTCATCCTCTCCTCACCCCACCTAACCTGGGCACATCTTCTTATGCAGGGCAGAAACCCCACAAGATGCCCTGCAAGAAGAGCCCTCAGCCTTCTGAAGGCAGACCCTGAGGCACTAAACCCTAAGGTGGCTGTGTCTTTGTGGCCTGTGCCTTGCTTGGGCTGCTCATGAGTTCATGGTGATGATCCTACATGGAGCTTCTCATCTTGGTGCTCCAAGAACACTTCTGCTGCTAAGCTCTGGCTCTGGCACCTACCCAGGTCACCCCACGTGCCTTGAACCAGCACTGCAGGGCTGCAGCAAACACCCCAAAGTCAGAGGAGAAGGACAAACAGAAGCAAGAGGAGGCTGACAGGCCAAGGAAGGGACATGCTTGCAGCAGGAGGGAAGTGACTGCTGCTCCAGCCTTGCCGGAGGTGCCTCTAAGTGCCAGAAGAAGCTGCTGAACACCTGCTTGCAGGGGCAAAGGTGAGACCGGCAGTCCCTGTGGCTTTGGTGCACACGTGGGGGCTGTGGGAGAGCTCCCCTGTGGCAAGGGAACTGAGGGGTGCCAGAAGGTAGGAGAGGAGCCCACGGGGCAGAGCCAGATATGCCCTCTGACTCCTCATTTCCCTCTTCCTTCTCCAGGTGAAGCCCCTGCCATGTGAGTGTCACCTGCTGCCACCTCCTGAGGAGCATTTGAGGGGCCAAAGAGGAGCTCAGGCAGGGCCCGGCCACAGATGGAGCTGCTCTGTACCTGTGCTCACACTTACGTGCTACTGTTGCATCCTGCCAGTGTAGAAGGGAGAAGCTGAGCCTGGTGATGGGGCTTTTTATTGCTGTCCACAGGCATTTCAGGGGAAAAAGGGCAAAGACCACATGTTGTGCTGGACTCTAACTCTTCCCTCTCCCTCTTCGCTTTCTGGCTGCTAATCCACTGCTTTTAGCTGACTAATAAAGTATTTTGTGTAGAAATCACCATGCATGCCTTTTCATGTGAAGTATAAATCCCTCTGTGCCCAGTCTCTTCCCCACAGGGGCTGGAGCAGACTTCCCCTCCACCTCATCCCCCCAAAATAAAGGTAAGCTCAGCCTCCCCAGTCCCAGGAGTGAGATACTGCTCAAACAGACGCTAAAAGAGCAACTACAACAAAGCCCCTGGGAGGAGGAAGGTCAGTGCAGTTACCTGGAAACAAGTTAAAAAAACAGGCTCGAGCTTGTTTTCACATAATCCTCTTGATTTTTTTTGTTTCCTCTTCTGCAAGGGCAGTGCGAGGGACAGGCAGAGGGAGAAGGGAATGAGGGGAGAGTGTGTTTTTACACTCACTGCTAGACAAGATGAAGGTGGCAGCACAGGAGTCACTGTGGAAGCTGCTGCTTCCCAAACCTCTATGGCTGGAACAGCTCATGCACACCAGCCTTTCTGCACCTTTGTCCACACTTAAATGAACTCAGAACTCACTCAAGACTGCTTACCCTGGTTGGGCAGTGGGCAGCTGCCCTCCTTCCCTGAGGAATGGGGTTGTTGCAGGACATGGGGACACTGCCCTTCCCTGGAACTGCTGCCTTGCACAACTCTTGGGATGGGGAACAGCTCAGTCTGCGATTTGAGCTCACAGTGTTGGTCTGGGTGGCTGCAGCATCAGCCAGGGGCAACGTTTGATGTCAGTGGCTCCAGACCAGGAGGATGGAGAGCACATGGACAGGTGTGAAAGAAAGCCTCAGGCCATGTGGCTCCAGCAGCAGGCAGCCCTGTGCAGCTGGATGCTGCAGCAGGTCACAGCTGGAGGCAAAGTACAGGGCTGCAGGGACTGACCTCCATCCCCACACACCCCCAGCCCTTCTGCATGGACTCACAGCATCGCCTCCGTAACGGGGAGAGATCTGGAGCCGGATGGTGACTGTGCTGCCATGGGCCTCATACAGCCAAACCACCACAGCCTCAGGCCTTGGCCTTTGGGGCACTTCAGACAGATGAGACAGGCACAGCCTCTCCAACACAAGTTGCTGTGCACAGCTGAGCCTGACCACCACTCGGTGCAGGTGAAAGAGCAAGCCCTGCCCAACAACAGCACCTCAGTTAGGCCCTCTGCTCTCCCCTCCTCTACCCCAGCACCTGCCTGCTTGAGAGTCTCCAGCACGATGGCAGGTGAGCTGACAGAAAAGGCACTCCAGGCTGGGCACTGGGCACAGCTGGCTGGGACCACATGGAGGGGGAAATTCAAATTGTAAGCTTGCTGAATCACACCAACCTCCTGGAAGGAACCTGCAGCACAAGAACCTCTCTCTAGTCAGCCTCTGTACACTGATGGACAGCACAACAGAGAGAGATTAAAAAAGAACAGAGACAGTGAACAGGACACAAGTATCCCGTGGGAAACAGTGGCACAAGGAGCACCACAAAGCCACAGAGAATAAAACAGAAACAGGAGTGAGGCATGGAGAAGGATGGAGAGGAAGACAGAGTGCCAAACACATAGCAAGGACAGAGGGACACAGTGACAAAGAGGAGAAAAAAGGACCCAGAGAGGAAATGACCACAGCACACCAGTGGGGGAAAGACAGGCAAGATGCTTCTCACTCCAGCCACTACACAAGTGCAGCTTCCCTGGAATTTCATGCTCAGCATCTCTTCCAAGCTCAATAGGTGAACAAACAGGTACCCCCAACATCTCCTTTCTTTACATGAACCCACCAGGAGAACCTGGAATCCAAGGATGGATCTTAGCATGGGAGTCCCACTTGCTACTTTCCACCTTTTCTCCAGCTTAGCCCTGGGCTGGGAAACAAAAGACAACAAACACTTTAAAATCAGTCTTGAGGTGTCTTGAGGATGCCTAGGTCTGGGAGAAAGCCCATCCCACCACCACCCTCTTGGCCTTTTCCCACTCTGAGGAACTGTAGAAAGGCACATCCAGTCCCTAAGCAGACAGCCTGGGATGTTTTCTGCACACCAAATGCCACAGCCTTAAGCACCAGAAACTGGATGATGCTCTGGATTGCAATTCACAGACTCAGTGAATCCTGCATGGGACAGCCAAGACATCTGTGTGCCGAGGAAATAAAGTCACCATTTTTAATAGTTTAAATATCCATGGAAGTTATCGGCTACTTACAACAGTGAGCTTCATACAGCCTTCCCATACTTATGGATTTATCAGAAGAAGCAGCTACAGGTTCCTTCCTTTTGGAGCCCAACTCCAAAAGGGAAACTTCTCACGTCTGCTCCTGAGAAAAGCAAATGGAACTTCAGGAGCTCAGGAAAGCGATTCCCTCTCCTGAGTCATGCCTCACCTGCTCGAGCATCCACAGAGCTTTTATACCACCACTCTCTCTGCTTTCCACGTTCATTTAAATGTATGAAGCCTGCAAGCTCTGCCCCAGCCGCATCTTCCTTGCGCACGGGCACTGCCCCACCTGCTCAGGTGCTGCTCCCTTCTGCTGCGCTGCCTCTCGCCACGAGGCCGAGGTGGGAGAAACCGCACGTTTTGTCTCCCAGGAAAGGCTCTGCGGGGCGGCCCCAGGTAGCCCCGCTGCTCCTCCCCGGCTCCGCTCCGGGACCGCCCCCCGCAGGTGCCACTGCCGTACTCGGGGCTTCTCCCGGGGCCTGCCGTTCTCCGCTCACCTTCAACCTCGCTGCAGCAAGTCTCGCCCTCCTCCACTGTCACTACAACCCTCGCCCGCCGCTGCCGCAGCCGGGTCCCGCGCCTGGCGCTCCTGAGCCGCTGCCGCAGCCTCTCACAGCCGGGCCGGGCCCGCCGGGTGTTCCCACAGAGCGACAGCGCCGCGAGTGCGGGACCGGCCCTAACACACCGCGAGGGCCAGGTACGGCACTGCGCATGCGCTGCCTTTTTCCACAACACCGCGCATGCTCACGAGTGTCCCCTTTCCCCTTCACCAGGTGACAATGCGCATGCGCGCTGTCCACCTGCAGTACCGCTTTTCGCCAGCAGGTGGCACCGGCGGGTTAGTGACAGTGCCCGAGCGCCAGGCCCCGCCCCGCCCCGCCCTCACACGGGGCCGGAGGATTCCGGGCATTGAGGGAGCAAACGCCAGACCAGGATAAATCATTAACGAGTTGCAAGACTGCTTGAACGCGTCCAGAGGAGGGCAAAAAAGCTGGGGAAGGGCTTGGAAAACAAGCCATATGAAGAACGACTGAGGGAGCTGGGGGTGTTTATCCTGGAGAAAAGGAGACTCAGAGGTGACCCCATCACTCTATAACTCCCTGAAGGGGGCTGTGCTCAGCTGGGGTTGTTCTCTTTCTCCAGGCAGCACTGACAGAACCAGAGGACACAGCCTCAGGCTGAGCCAAGGGAAATAGCGGTTGGATATTAGGAAGAAGTTTTTCACGGAAAGAGTGATTAAATACTGGAATAGTCTGCCCAGGAGGTGGTGGAGTCACCATCCCTGGATGTGTTTAAAAAAACCTGGATGTGGCACTTGGTGCATGGGCATGAGATAATGGGGAATGGGCATGTCCCCACAGCTGCCAGAGCTCCAGGAGTATTTGGACAATGCTCTCAGGCACAGGATGGGGTTTTTGGGGTGTCCTGTGCAGAGCCAGGGGACTCAATGATCCGGATGGATTCCTTCCAGCTCAAGAAAATCTGTGCTTCTATGATTGATTTTATCTAATCAAGATGAAAATAGTCTGGAACATTTGGCTTCTCATCTCCAGCTTTCAGAAACGATGTGGAGATCTGTCAACACCGTCAAGGCCTAGAGTAATCATAAACTCAAGGAATGGTTAGGTTTGGAACAGACCTGAAAGATCATCTCATTACACCCCCTGCCATGGGCAGAGAGGTTTCTCCAAGCCGCAATGTCCAGCCTGGCCTTGGACTCTTTCAGAGGTAGGGCAGCCGCAGCTGCTCCGGGCAGGCTGTGCAGGGTCTCACCACCCTCATAGGGAATAATCTCTTCCCAGTATTCAATCTAATCTTGCCCTCTCTCACTTTAAACTCAGCTTTAAACTGAAAGTTTAAACTGAGCCTTCGGCTTCAGGCAGAAGCAGTGCAGCCCACAATGTTCCCTAACAAAATGCTGAAGCAGTGGACCTGTACAAGCTTATGGAATACAGTTTAAAAAATTTGGTGTCCCAGACTTGGTTCATGGGGCAATAAATTTCCTCCTTTCTTTGTTGCAGTCACCTACTTCTCAGGATCTTGGCCATGATGTGGTTCTCATGTATTTTCTTCCTGTTAGACTGAGCAAAAATGCATTCAACAGCCAACAGCCCTGATTTTCGTGTGCGGTTTTTTTTGTTTGTTTCTTTGTTTGTTTTTGGCCTTTTTTTTTGTTTTGTTTTGTGTTTTTTTTTTTTTTTTTTTTTTTTTTTTTGTTTTTTTTTTTTTTTTTTTTTTTTTTTTTGGGTTTTTTTTTTTTTTTTTGGGCGGGGGGGATTGTTTTTTTTTCCCCTTTCCTTTCTTTCTTTCTTTCTTTTGAACACTCTTGATGCTACCTGCATTGCAGTTCTGCAAGTTAATCTTGTGGATGCGTGTTCACACACAGAATCAGTATCATTGCAATCTGCACAAGAAAACCAGTTAAGTGCAGACAGGAGGGAGGCTCAGGGGGGAAACACAGCCAGAAATCAATTGACTCAAGTCTGTGTATCAAAAGCACTGGTGAGAATCCCATCAATAGCATATAAACCACAAAACACCTTTACCTTCTCAAGCATTTGATGTGTGAATATAAAAAACATATATATATACACATACATATTAAAAAATTATAATATATAAAAAAATATAAAATATATATAAAATATATGAACATCAAAAGAAAGGCAGTTGGCACCTCTGTGTTGCTATTAAGGAGGAAAAGAAGCAAAGAAAACAGCAGTAGGAGAAGAAAACAGGGAGATCAAAGGAACTTTGGAGAGAATGACAGATTTTTTTAGGTTGGAAAAGCCCTCTGACATCAGCAAGTCCAGTTTCTATCCCAGCATTGCCAAGGCCACCACTAACTCACATCTCCAAGTGCCACATCCACACAGCTTTTAAATCTCTCCAGGGTAGGGGACTCCACCGCTGCCCTGGGCAGCTGTGCCAGGGCTGGACAAACCTTTCCAGGAAGAAACTTTCCCTAAGACCCAACCTGAACCTTCTCTGGAGCAACTTGATGCTGTTTCCTTCAGAGTGGATAAAAGAGATAGCGAAGGATTGTGGTTCACACTTGCAGGGACAAATACCTACGGATGTGAATAGGCACCTTCGTCACTCCTGCTCCAGCTTTGTGCCTCCTGCTCACCAGAGAGACCTGCTCACAGTCTTTCCAAATTGGGGGGGTGCCAAAAAGAATCTACAAACCTGGGGAATGTGAAGTACAGGAAGGCAGGGAAGGAAAAAGCTGAAGGACAGCAAGTGAGCATTTTCCCAACCTCCTCTTCTTGATCACCCAAGAAAGAAAAGCTGGGTTGAAATCTACCTGTGGAATTTGCTTATGGAGCTGGTTACAACCCATGTGAATTAAGATTCAGTTACTTTGATGGGCACAGCATTCAGCAGGGGCAGCAAAAAGACATGAGAATCAAGCCTCTTGCCTCTTTATCAGTACTACCAGGAGGATTTCAGCCATGGACATGACTACTTGGATTAGGTTTAACGTGGATGAGAGCCCTTGGATGGCACAAACAATATTCACATCAAGGAAGACTGGGACAGGAATGATCTGAGGAGTGACAGGTGGCAAATGAGTGCTGAAAGTTTTGGTGGTGTAAGATGTGAAAGAAATATCAGGTAACAAAGAAACAAACAGATAAGAAAGAAATATCAGATAAACAAAGAAGCAAAAAGCTGATGAGCTGGATGCTAAATTTGGGTGAAAACCACAGCAACAATCCCCATCCATCCATCAGACCCTTTCTAGGTGAGAAAAACCAGACTGAAATGGAATCTGAACCAAGTAATTGTATATTTTATCTCCTCTTTTCATTCTTATTCATTAAAGAAAAAGGACCAAAAAGCAATAATAACCTCTTTTGTCTTATCCTGCAAAATACTTTGCCTTCCCAAATCCATGAAAATAAAATTCCTTTTTCTCCAACAGTTCTCTACCAGCTATTTTGTCTCTGTTACAAGAGAGGGTTGAATGCAATAACATACAGATGCACCTGAGAAGTGCTTAGGTTGAGGACATGGAACTTTCTCTGGAGTAGGCTGCAGGGTGCAGCTGGAGCAGTTACTACTTCACCAGTCTCTAAGACAGCTTGCTCTTCTTCCCACTGGATTGCTCTGGTAGGACCATGGTTGCATCAGGATCACAGGTGCTATACTAAGAGGTGTTGATGATGCAGCACCTGGCTTAAGGATGGAGCCAGCAGCCCATAAATCAAATTAAATTAAGGTCTCATGATCCCATGGCAAAAGAATGGAATTGGGATGCAGCGTCAAACAGACAGGAATGAAATAATCTTTGGCATCATCCCTTGTGCATCCTGCTTGGACATAAAGAAGGATCCAGTTAAACCTTTGAGCACCTTCCAGTGCCCAACTGTACTCCACCAGGGCAGCCTGCACCGGGCCTCTCCACCCTCACAGGCAGGAATTTCTTCCCAATATCCCATCTAACCATGCCCTCTGGCCATGGGAAGCCACTCCCCCTTGTCCTGGCATTCCACACCCTTGTCCAAAGTCCTTCTCCAGCTCCCTCGGAGCCTCTTTAGCCACTGGAAGCTTCTCAAAGGTCTCCCCACAGTCTTCTTTTCTCCAGGCAGAACCACCCAAGCTCTCTAGGGTGAATACAGGCAGAATACAACCTCACAGCCTGTTGGTCAGGGTGGTGGCAGCAGTCCGATGAAACGGTGGCTGTAGTCCCATTGGAGTGATGAAACAGTGATCCTGTAGTTAGGTCTGGTCCTTCTCTGAAGGTCCAGTGGTGGTTACGGAGGTCTCATCCTCTGGGAATCCAGTGGGCAGTGCTGCTGATGGTGTTCCAAATCTCAGCTTATATCCAGGTAGGAATGCTTGGTTCCTCCCCTGGGCAGAGCATCTCACAATGGGGTGATGTAATTTTATGAGTCATTCAGGGAGCCCTTGATGCCCCATTAACAGAAGATATCCCCTGGAGGGAGTTATCAGGGATGAGTCATGGAGAGGATAAAGAACATTGCCTCTCCTATCTTAACAGCTTATGAAGATGGTAATAGAACACATACTTGTGGTTACATTTTACATTGTAACCTAAGACACAAAGGATGTGCAGCTGTCTAGCAAAGGAGACTCCTGAATTGCTAAGGACATGCTTAACTCCTTCCCCCAAGCGAGTTTTCTTTCCCCAGCCACAACCGAGGCAAACACTGTCTTTTACTTCCAGCATATTCATCTGGAATTTTTCACGAGCCCTGAACTCAAAAAAAGTACTTCTAATTTCTTACTAGAAAACAAGTTTCTGTGGTTAATGAAATATGACTCCACCTAGAAGGATGGAAGACATCCTTTGATTCGTGTTCCTTGAGTCATCCTTGAAGAGGAATGGTGGAAGGGGACAGAATAACTTTATACAGCTGCTGGCAATAAATTATTAAAACCTTTATGAATATAGCATATTATCTGTCTGTGCGCCTTCAGGCATTTTCTGTTCCTTTTTTTGCTTTTAAAGCAATTAATCTTGCAACTGCTCATCATTTTCAGAGCCAGTCTTACAACTCTGGAGAATGTGTGAAAATTGGAGAAACTGGAGTGGGGCACTGGCAGAGGAGCTGAGGATTCACCAGTGGGGGTTTGCAGGATGGGACCATCCTCAGTGGGATGTTTTCTGGGGTATTCTGTTGGAAATTACAAGTTCCCATGCTGGGACTCTCATCCCTTTCTTGAGAGCTGCTCCTGACTATTAGAAAATGCATTTTCCATGTCAGTCTGCTCTTCCTTATAATAATCCCATTACTCTCAGATCCCTCATCTATGCCACCCCTGAATCATTTATTTCTTGCTTTCAGCCCTAGTCTACTTCCTAAGTGCCAAACTGAAATTTGTGTTGCTTTCTTCTTTCTTGTCAAAATACTCTAAAAATCCAAATCTTCATTTACTTCTAGGCTTGACAGCAGTGTTTCACTTCACATGAAACCATTTGGGCCCCTATAAATCATAAAAACAGTTCAGGCCTTCATAGCCTTCCCACTTATAAGTCTCCTAGTAGGAGATATTGACCAGAGTGCTGCCTTAGAGGCCTGTCCAGAGGGGATCCCAGACTCACAGACAGAGGCTGGAGTTGGAGGAATGCTTTTCTCCATCTTTCTGCCCACATCAGGGCAATTCTGTGTGAGTAACAAAAGAGAAAAAGAGAAGGGTTCTTAATTTTTTTTCTCTGTTCTGAGTGAGTGTTCTGCACTATCAGCTCGGGCTGTTCCCGTCGTCACCTTAGTGATTACTTAAGTGCTTCACACTTGGCTGAACAGCTTGATCAGGACACCACAGAGCCCTGAACCATGTCAAGATACCAGCCAGCCTTGTTGCTATGGCAGGGGAGAAGTGGTTCAAGTTTAAGCAGTGATACATGGATTTTAAGGACTCTCAAATTGTCCCAATGGGCTACAGCTTGGGATTGCATCCTGTGGGTCTGCAGGCACTGACATTGCCAGTGAAATGGGGCTTCACCAGTTGCTCCAGCAATCCCTCTGCTCAGATTCTGCAGGACTTTTGCCTGGCAAAAATAATTTGCCTTGAATTTGTAAATAGTCTGGGATCTTGATTTTGGCAAATTTGTCCTTGCTGAGAAAGCTTCTCCTGGCTCCAGTAGAGCTTGTGGAAGATGGGCTGCTCCAAACACTGTCATGGGGAGTTGCAAAGTCTCCTCTGAGCAGTGCTGAAGGAGAGCCCATGGCTCGGATGGGGCTTCACACCACAGGGAGGTTGGAGCCAAATCACTTGGAGAGATGAAGATCTGCTCCGTTGGAAGGTGCTACAGATCTGACCTGATGAGTGATACACATCCAGCTCCGACAGGAAGCTCAGAAGAGGATGATGTGGAACTGCCAAGGAGGCCAGTGGCCTCTGGGCTGTGCCAGCTCTGGGGTGGCAGCAGGGCCAGGGCACTGCTCGTCCCCTGTGCTGGCACAGCTGGGGCACACCTCGAGTGCTGTGTGCAGTTCTGAGCCCTCAGGTTGGGAAGGACATGGAGGGGCTGGAGCCTGTCCAGGGAAAGGAAGAGAGCTGGGAAGGGGCTGGAGAATTCCTGAGGGAGCTGGGAAGGGGCTGAGCCTGGAGAAAAGGAGGCTCAGGGGGGACCTTGTGGCTCTGCACAAAATCCCTGCCAGGAGGGGACAGCCGGGGGAGTCGGGCTCTGCTCCCAGGGAACAGGGACAGGAGGAGAGGGAACGGCCTCAGGCTGGGCCAGGGGAGGCTCAGGGTGGATTTTGGGGAAATTAGGGAAAGGGCTGTCCAGTCCTGGCACAGACTGCCCATGGCAGTCGTCCCCATCCCTGGGAGCGATTTAAAAGCCATGTGGATTTGGCACTTGAGGAGATGGCTTAGTGGTGGTCCTGGCAGTGCTGGTGTAGCAGTTGGATTCAATGGCCTTGGAGCAGTTTTCTGACCTAATTGAGTATGTTGTTTTACGGTTTGTGACAGGAGCACATCCTGGGGAAACCCCTGGCAACTGCGATGTGATTCCACAGCTCTTTAGGAAAAGGACTTGCTGCGTGGAGAGGTCTCTGGGAGGGAGCAGAGGTGGTGTTGGTAGCAGCCTGCACAGCAGCAGGGTGGTGGCACCGGGTTTGCAGAGTAGCCAGGAGATGGAGCCCACATACAAGACACCACAGAATCCAACCTCCTGCCACGGGCAGGGACACCTTCCACTATCCCAAGGGAGCTCCAAGCACCATCCAACCTAGCCTTGAATACTGCCAGGGATGGGAGGTCACAGCCTCTCTTGGCAACCTGTGCCAGGACCTCTCCACCTTTGCAGGGAGGAATTCCTTCCCCATATCCCATCTAACCCTGCCCTCTGGCAGTGGGAAGTCATTCTCTCTTGTCCCGTCCTTCCATCCCTTGTCCAAAGTCTCTCTCCAAGTTTCTTTGTTGGAAAAAAACCCACCTTTTAGGCATGCACCCTGACGTCACCTCTGCCATTCCATCCTCCGCCAACACCCCTGACTGTCACATGCATGCCGTGCTGGTTTTGCATTGACTGCTATTTGGTGAGGAGGGAAGAAACCAGTCACGAAGTGATTTTTCTAAGAGAAGTTGTTAACAGCTTTTTCTATGCCCGACAAAACCAATCAGTGACTAGTTTTGAATAATGACACCTTGTTAAACCTCTAGAAAGCTGAACACGCCTCTGAGAACACACATCTTAAAAATCAAACACACCCCGGGAAAGCTCTTTTCTTCCCCCTTGGGAACAGGTCACAGACGCTGCCGAGGGCCCGGGCCCTTGTCGGGCAGCCCGCAGTGCGCTGCCAGGCAGGAGGAGGGGGGGAGAAGGAGCCTTGTCCTGGCCAGGCCGGCCCCAGCGGCTTGTCCCCAGTGAGCATCTTGTCCCGGGCCGGTTCCTGCCCCCATCGTGGCCGGGGGGGCCGGGCCGGGCCCCAGCGGTGCCGGCAGGGGAAGGAGGGGTGGCCCAGCCGTGCGGGGCTCCTGAGATCCCCCTGAGATCCCCCAGCCGCCTCTCCCCCGCCGGGACCGCTTCGGCCACCCCCCAGAGACCATCGGGACCTCTGCAGGCCCCGGAGAGATATTCACTCTTTCATTGCATAGATGAAACTTGCAAAACATCAATCCTTCTCCAGTGAGGGAAAAGGACAGAGTGAAAACGCATAAACAACATGACACTGACATTAGTGAAGGAGGAATCAAGTCCCAGATGGGAGGAGAATGAGAAGATGCCTCAGTCTTAAGCTGAAATTCTTTTGTGAAGCCACGGTGATAGACTGTGATATATTAGAATATCCTCTTAATTCGTGGAAGACATGTATGGAGTGATAAAATGTTCAAAGTTGCAGACGTGAGCAAAGGCATTTGTGCTGAATTAAGTAAATGTTGAAGTAGCTGTGATTTCATGAGAAACTTCAACAGAGAGAAAAGAGATGAGATGAAGATTCTCTGTCCCCAAAGAAAGCGAGAAGGAGATCTCTGTTCCCAGAGATGAAGACAATCTTAGAGATAGATGAAGAAAACCTTTGCTGTTGAACAGCTCATCCTTAAAATAGTATCTCATGAGTTTAACATGGCCCATGAGTGCAGCTGTTGGAAGGCTGCGTGAAATGGGAGGGAGTTCACGAATGCAGATTCCTGGTGAGAACTGAGGCCATGAGAGAACTGTTTTCTTGTGGAGAAGTCTCCATGACATAGCAAAAGAGACTCCTCTCCCTGAGAGAACTGATGAAATACTATTTTAGAGGTGGTAAACTGACCGAGTTCCAAGTTTTGTCTCTGTATGTTGTCAGTGAGAAGTGAAAGAAGGTTGTGGAGGGAGGGGATGTCTTTGGAAAGTTTTAGTTTGATTTTTTCCCCCTCTTCTTGTAGATTTGTTAATAAAGTTTTCTTTATACCCTTTAAGTTTTGAGCCTGCTTTGCACTTCTACTAATCCTATCTCACAGCGGAAAAAGAGTAAATAATTCTAGTGGGCACTCAACCCACCACATTATTTGGTGCACTGGCTGGGAAACAAAAGTTGGCAAACTAAAACCACTAAAATCCAACGACCCAAATGCAGCCCCCTTGAACAGGGGGCACACACTGGGTTGTGGGTGGGCTCAGCTCACCCTTCTGGCCTCAGTCAAGGGACACATGTGCAGCTCTTGTGACAAAATAGAGCATCCTCTGCTGTGTGGTCACATCCCCCACTTGTGACAAGAGGGTTGGCTTTGGGGCAGAGCTTGTCATGAAACCAGTGGAAAAAGGAGGAAGAGCACCATTCCCCACAAACCAAGTCCACACATGGTTTGTGGCCTCAGCCTGCAGAGCTTGTGGTCCAGCATGGCTGGAATGTTCCTGGCTGCTGTCACCTCCATTAAATACACCCAGGGTTGCATTTGCCTGATTTTTCTCTGCCTCTGTCTGCAGAAGCACAGTTCTGGCTGTGGCTTTCACATAAATCAATTTCCTCCTCTTCCTGAAAGGCTGGTTTGCTCACAACCACAGAGAAGGTGATGTGTCCTGCTGTGACAAGCACAGAGGAAGAATTTGGGAGCTTCCATATCAGTACCTCCTGGCTCAACAAGACACCCCAAGATACGGAAACAGAAAATCATCCTGACTTTTAGATCACCCTTCTTGAGGAAGGCTGTAGTTAACTCTTGCTGTGGCCGTGTACTCAGCTGCCTTCTCTCGGCATCTCAAGGCAGGTGGTCCTTTGGCCACAGAACCAACAAAAGGCAGATCCCTCTACAAGTGTGAGACCATGCTTATAAGCTTGAGATAAAGCCATCTGTTTTTATCATCTATAGCACACTCATGCCTCCCTCCAGAGAGCACTTTTTCTTGGCTATTAGGTCTTCCTTGTGAGGCCAAGTGACCAAAGACAAGGAAAACCCTTTCTAGAAACCAAGAGCCTGACTTGGGCTTGAGGTCTGATCACTAATATCCCATTAAGCAAAAAGGACTGAATTTCAGCAGTTGTCATTTTATATTTTCACAAAAAACCAGGATTTTCTTGGTCTGAAACATCTGCTATCAGATGCTGTGCAGCAGAGCAGCAGGACCAGGATCCAGGACCCAAACTCCTTAACCTCCATTCCAGCCATAACTATGATGGGCAGTGAAGTTTTTTCAAGTCAGATCATCCACATCTCTGCTCAACTTCCCAAAGAGTTTTTCTCTTCACTATGAGGATGTTCTGCACAGGAAGGTGGGAGCCTGGGGTGGGGCCTATCCCCAGCACATGGGAGCCTGGTACATCAGCTCCAGTACAAAGCATCCCCCAGAGATTCCTGCTTCCCACAGCTCCCTCTGGGGAGGATCGCCCCAGCACATCCCGCCGGCCCGTGGGGCCCCCTGCTCATAATGCCCCTTTATAAGGCTTCACAAAGGCCTTCTTGGTTCATCTCCAGGCTGCTCTGAGAGGTTGCCAAGGGTGTCTTTGCAAACAATAAGGAGCCTGTGTTTGTAAGGCGGCTGCAGTCACAAATGCTTTTTTTGTGACCTGAAAATGAAAATAGCTCCTTCTTTCCCTGCAGATCTTCTTCTCTGTCTTCAAGTCACCTCTGAGGGCTGCAGCAGTGTGACGGCCATGGGGCTGCTGGGGGGGAGCAAGCTCTCTCCCTTTGCTGACATCCTTCCAGCTGAGTCCTGTCATGAGCATTTTCTTGCTTGTGCAGGCCAAGAGTCTCAAAGAACACTTGGCATCACCTGAAAATGCTCTTAATGATGTAATTTTGTCAAGTAATTCAGCCAGCTGGATGGAAATCCTGCTGGACTCCTTGGGATGCGGGTCTTCCCTAACCAAACCAGGCTCATAGTGCCAGGAGACGTCCCAGTGAAAGAATCTTGGAGGGTACTTGAATACATCTCCCAGCTGAGACCAAAGCTGCACAGGCACATGGCACACTGCTTATCTGCTCCAACGCCACCCACAGCTGGAGCAACACTTTATCTTCATTTGCTAAATTAACAACATCTCTAGATAATTTCCTCCCTGGTTGCAGAGGACCTTCCCAGCAGAGCCTCTCCTCCATGCTGCCTTTACCCCATGGTGCATCAGAGGCCATTCCAGAGGACATCACCACAACCTCTGGTGCATGGGGAAATGTGGAGACATCAGATAGTCCCCCAGCCCTGACAGATGAATCATACTGAGGGAATCCCAGCTCTGCAGTTAGAATGGTTTTCCTGGGAAAAGGGAAGAATTTCACCCTTGGGTTTGAGGGAACAGTATTGAGGCTGCTCAGAGATGGAAAAGGCATTGCCTGGAGCTAGAAAATGTCCAGCTATATCTGCATCGACTTTCTGCTAGCACATGAACTCATGTGGTGGATTTGTGATCAACAAAGGAAACCAAAAGTAAGTTTACCTGCTAAAGCCTGTGAGAGTGGAGAACTCCACTCTGAGGGCAGAGAGATCTGGGGATGTAAAATTCATGAGCATATATTGCTGCACACTCCTCTGACCAACACTTCTCAGCCCAGTATGTGTTTTCCCTGTCTTGCTCCCTGAAGAGCAACATCATCTATTAATGATCCTGAATGGCTGAACACATGCTTGTCTCCTAGTGAATGACAAACAAAACCAGATGACCCGTGAATGAAAAATAAGGTGGTGACATGCTCTGAGCAACATTGTTCAGTGATAAAGAGATACTGTCATGGTAGGATGGATTGTCCAACAATAAAAGAATCAGTCCCAGGAGTGATGGACTTGGCTTGCAGACTCAGCTCTTGAGCAACCCTGATATAGACTTAAATAAATCACTGCAAGAAATCATCAGGGCTGAGAATAGACCAGGATCCTACTGGCTGTGTGGTGACTGAGCACTGTTCCTACTGTGTGTTTGTTAGCTTGGTGTGATGAGTTAATGGTCTCCCTAGACTGGACAGCCTACTTCAGCAAAGCTCTGGGGAGTAATTGCCTCCTTCCTTGGTAATATCAGGAGGATTTGGAGATGGAGACCAAACCCCTCCCTCCCTATAAAGTGCATGGTAGGAAGGCTGGGTGTGAGATGAACTGCTTGGACAGAGAATTGTTCTGCTGGCAAGTCATACAGGGCTTAATTTATAGATAGTATGAACTCATTTACCTTGGGAATATTCCCTCCTGACTCACAGCAAGGGGTGAGCGGGCTTTGGCAAGAAAAAAGCACTGAGGCACAGCAGCCCCCTGGCTCACTGAGCTCAGATGTGCCATCAATCCATAACCATCTCTCTTGGACCAATCTGGCACAGAGAACTCAAAGAGAAATTGGAAACATTTGTCTGCAGATTGTGCTGAATCCATAATTTACTCCGTTACTTTGTTAATTGCAGTACCTGACGATTGTGGAAGAAAAAGGAGAATCAATGGATTTACATTTCAGTCCTGCTTGCAAGACTTTTTTTTCTCCAAGGTCATTGAGATAAGAATATTTTGCTCAGGATTTAAGATATGCCTTTGATGTATAGTCAGCAGGAGAGGGACTAGGGTGATATGACTCCTGGGCCTAAATTTTGAGCCATCTCAGACCCAAACGGGGAGGTCACAGCTGATCACAGTGATCCAAAAAGTGCAACTTACCCTATCAGCCACATGGTAGACACGTCCTCTTCAGTGGCATGACCAAAGTACGTCCTTTGTGGTTGTAACTTCAGATGCTGCTCCAAGACCAGATAATATAATTATTAATCATTGAACGGTCAGAAAGGACCTTAAAGACCACCTCATTCCAACTCGTGTCATGGGCAGGGACACCTTCCACTATCCCAAGGTGCTCCAAGCCCCATCCAACCTGCCTGGGACACTTCCAGGGATGGGACAGTCACAGCCTCTCTAGGCAGCCTGTGTCAGGCCTCACCAACTTCATAGGGAAAAATTTCTTTCCAATATCCCATCTAACCCTCTGCCAGGGTGAAGCCATTCCCTTGTCCTAAGTCCCTCTGCAGCTCTCTTGGAGACACTTTAAGCACTAGAAGGAGTCAAAAGGTCTCCTTGAAGCCCTCTCTTCTCCAAGCTGAACACTCTCATCTCTCTCATCCTGCTAATAATAACTTGGTTATTATAGTTACTAATAACTAGTAAGAGATCAAGCTGTTCTCAGAGAGAAATGCTTTCTTCCACATTAACTACTCTCCTCCAGAGAATCTTACAAGCACTTCCTTTCAAGATGACCATCTCCTCCACCCAACTCACTAATGGGGAGGGTCTCTATTAACCCCCTGAAAATCTCAGCCCCTGACTCATCAATGATTCTTTGCAGCTGTGTCCTAAATCTGGGCTCATCAAAGCCCTGACAGTCAGTGCAGCCCAGCTGGGAGATGGGATAAATATCCCATCATTTCAATCACATTTCATGGCTCCCACAGCTGAGACTGGGCCATTAGGAGATGCTGCTCAGAGAGGAGAAGCATGAGGAAAAACTGCTGCCCTAGGGAGATACAGGGAACAATGAGGCAAAAATAGCAGCTCAGGGTCCTGCTGGCATTGCCAGCCTGAACAGAGGCACAGATAACAGCCCTATGCATGCTGGAGATAAATCCCATCTGTGGCTGCCTGGATGAGAGACTGGACATAGAACACGGATGTGAGGACAGGAGCCAGGAATTGTATCCTTTTAGCTCTGCTAAGACATTGGGCTAAACACAATGTGCAAGGACATTTCCAGTGAGATGCTATAGGAGGTTTCCCAGCATGTACCAGGAACAGTGTGGCCAGCAGGACTAGGGAAGTCATTCTTCCCCTGTACTCAGCCCTGGTGAGGCTGTACCTTGAGTACTGTGTCCAGTTCCTGGCCCCTCAATATAGGAAAGACCTTGAGAAGCTCAAATACATCCAGAGAAAGGCAACAAGGCTGGTGAAGGGCCTGGAACACAAGCCCCAAGAAGAGCAGCTGAGGGAGCTGGGGGTATTTAGCCTGGAGAAGAGGAGGCTCAGGGGAGACCTCATCACTCTCTGCAATTGCCTGAAAGGAAGCTGCAGCCAGGTGGGGGTTGGTCTCTTCTCCCAGGTGACCAGTGACAGGATGAGAGGTCACAGCCTCAAGCTGTGCCAGGGGAAATTTAGGCTAGGTATTAGATGATAAAAATTCTTCACAGAAAGAGTGGTTTGGCAGTGGAATGGGCTGTCCAGGGAGGGTGTGGAGTCACAATCCCTGGAGGTGTTTAAAGAAAGACTTGATGAGGCACACTCAGTGCCATGGTTTAGCTGATAAGGTAATGTTAGGTCACAGGTTGGGCTCCATGATCTCGAAGGTTTTTTCTGTGATTCTATAATAATCTTTGATAACCTCCCTGGAAGTGTTCAAGACCAGGTTGGATGGGGCTTGGAGCAGCCTGGGATAGTGGAAGGTGTTCCTGGCCATGGCCAGGGGGTGGAATGAAATGGTCCCTTCCAACTCAACCCATTCTGTGATTGTCTGATCATTCTATCATTCTGGGGGTCAAGAATGGCAGGGTGGTGTGGGAGCTGGAGGTGTGGAGAATGATGGATCACCAGCACTTGCAGACAGTCAGGGCTGGGAGAAACACATCAAGAAGATCTCCAAGAAAAATAAATCTAAAAACTCAAATTACAAAGTCTTGTATTAATTATATATATTATAATTCCAAGTCTTGTATTAATCATGCATTGAGCTTCTGAAATTCCTGACTCCAGGTTAGGAGAGGGTTAAGAGAAAGCTCTGAGCTCTCTGACTGCATGGGATAAAAGCTCTGAGCTCTCTGACTGCATGGGATGCTCCCAAGGATGAGCTGAAATCTCCCTGTAAGGCGTCCTACCCTTTTGACCAGACTCAAAACAGAATGTCTCTCATCATTAAGTCAATTCTTCCAGGATGGCAAGGAGGGGCATTTTCATGGCTGATTAGCTCTGCAGAGCTCAGGCTAATTCAGCTGTTATGGGCAGATATATTGTGCTCCTGCCTTGCAGTAGCCAGCCTGTTTGTTGGAGTGGGAAGTCGCTCAGAGCAGAAGACACTGCACCAAAAATCCTGCAATGGGGGCTGAAGAATGACAAAACTGCAAAGCCAGATCTCAAAGCCTGAAGTTTCTTGTTTGTTGTCCTGACAGTGTTTATGTGTCAGATCATAGAATCATACAATCACAGGATGTTTTGGATTAGAAGGGACCTTAAAACTCAAGCCAGTTCCACCCCCCGCCATGGGCAGGGACACCTTCCACTAGTCCAGGGTGCTCCAAGCCCCATCCAGTCTAGCCTTGGACACTCCAGGGATGGGGCAGCCACAGCTTCTCTGGGCACCCTGTGCCAGGGCCTCACCTTCTCACAGGAAAGAATCTGTCTGCATTCAACTAAAGCTGAGCTGGCTGAAAGCAGGGAAGTGAGGCACTCAGATGCAGAAGTGAGGTACTCAGATGCTCTGCTCTGGAAAGCCAAGTCTGATTTCACTAAGCTTTTCCTTTTAATTCCCTTTGTCTCTTCTGATTATGCCAGAAAGAAACCAAATCCCATACAATGCATTTTTACCTTGCCTCCCTAAAGCACGTCCCATTCAGAAGCAGCTGAGTGCATTTTGGGGAAGCCAAGGGCTGCCAGAAGCCATGAGGCTGTGAATGCAGTGAGAGATGATGCCTTCTCAAGGGCGTTTACTGGTGGAAAAGGCTTTGTTCCCAGTAGTTCATGCACTTGATTTAAATGTTGCACAAAAATCCTGCAAAGAGAAACTGCTGGAACTCGTCTGTGGCTGGGATCAGGTGGGGAAGGGTAAGTGCAAGGCACAGAGGGGATGGTTTCCTGTGTGCAAACCTGAGGTGCTGAAGGCTGGCTTTTGCAAGCTGGAAAGGAAAGAAGGTTGCTGGGGCTGTAGGCAGCTGGTGCTGGCTGGAGTGGACTGCAGTGTGTTCCTGCTAGCATCAGGGAGCTGGGATATATTAGGGGTAATCGGGAGGAGACAGGAAAGTACAGGGCTTTATCCTGTGTCTGCAAGGCCTCTGTCCTCTGAGAGTTGGATGCCAAAAGTAGATTTATAGGATAAGTCATGGGACTGTGATGCATTGTGGCAAGAACAAGTGAGCTGCAGCCTTCATAGAATCATGGAATGATTTGGGTTGGAAAGGACCTTAAAGACCATCCAGTTCTGCTGCCCTGCCATGGGCAGGGACACCTTCCACTAGAACAGATTGCTCCAAGCCCTGTCCAACCTGGCCTTGGACAGTCCCAGGGAGGGGGCAGCCACAGCTTCTCTAGACAACCTGTGCCAGGGCCTCACCATCCTTATGGTAAAGAATTTCTTCCTCATATTTAACCTGGGAAAGCTACTTGTGGCGTGGATCCAGGCATTTGGTGCAGAAACTAGTGATGCCAGTGGGATGGATAAATCCTCTGCATAATTACAGAAGATGTGAGGGACAGAAGATGTCTGGGAGCATCTGTGAATTCTGGGTGCTGACAGAGCTCTGGGGATGCTCTCTGTGTATTTGCTCACATGTAGCTTGGTTTAACTCAGCAATGAAGAAGCTGGAAAGCAGAGGACTTGACAGGCCGATTTCTATCCATCTGTAGGTTCTTAGTCCTGATTCTGTCACCCTGTAGTGGAAACAGGCCAAAGCGAGGGTGACCTGAACTGTCTGGGAGGAACTACCCCAGCTTGGTGGCCTGTGTACAGGAGCTTAGGGCAGCATACACACGTGTCAGAGCACCCCAGGACTGAGGTTCTCAAGACTCACATGTTACAAACGGGCCCTCTGATGTGCAGACCTACTGAGGAACACCACTAGCACTGTGAAGAGATTTTCCAGTTAATATCTTGAGCCTTCCCAACATGGTTTTGCATGGCCTCATCCCTTGAGGTCTTCAAGGGTAGGCTGGATGGGGCCCTGAGTAACCTGATCTAGTGAGTGGTATCCCGGCCCATGGGAGGGGGTTAAACCACATATTCTTTAACTCCCTTGCAACACAAACCATCCTGTGATTCTAAGTGGTTGTCACTTCTGCACCTGCTCATCTCCACTGACACTGGTTCAGTGGTTTCTCCACCCATCTGATGTCAGAAACTGATGTCAGTTTCCCTCTGGAGACAAGAGGTGGCCAGTGATCCATGAAACCCCATGGCTTCACCCCATGTGAAGTGTCCACCACCATCTCCTAAGTGGAATTTAAGCTTGTGTAACAGATCTCAGTCCTGGGTGACAGAGGCTATTACAAGTTAATTATCTCAATGTCTACAAAGAGAGTTCATTTCCCTGAGAGTGCCTTGCTCCTGAGTCACCCTCATCCACCTGCCTACCTTGCCTGTTGATCAGTCATAAGCACTTCCTAGGTAGCCAGATGACTTTTATAGGATCACCTCCCACAAGGCAAATCCTCTAAAAACAGACAGCAGAACATTTAATCACCATCTTCACAGCAATTCTAATCCAAACACAAGACCAGTTACCCTCTCTAAGCCTTTTTAATCCTTTTCCTCTAATAAGAGATACCATGCTGAGGAGAGTAACACCAGCAGTCTCAATTCTTGGATGAGGTGTTCTTCGGAAGTTTCTGCAATTTTTCTAGCCATCAGCCAGGAGTTTGTTATGCTCTGTGAGATTGGGCAGAAGAAGGTGAAGATATTTTCACACCAGGAAAAAGAATATACAAATGAGAATGATATATTAACATCCCTCACAAAACAGCTTTAGAACAAATCAAGGGTCATGAGCAACCTGATCAAGTGAGTGGCATCCCTGCCCAGGGCAGGGGTTTGGAACTAGGTGACCGTAAAGGCCCATTCCATGATTTTATGAAATAACCCTTCTCCAGGGCAGAGGACTTCCTAAAATGGTGTCAGAAAGCACAGATTGCAGCATAGTACCTGTAGGCAAATTAGGGAGTTTGGGGTGTTAAAGCTGTGACAAATTATGCAGAAAACAGGTTTGCCTCTGGATATTTGCTGTAAAATACTTCCTCTTCACCTTTATTCTGACATTTTTATAAGACAATATAAAAATGTTCATATTCAACAATACTGTTCTGTTTGTTTAAGTAACAAAAATTGAGCTTGCAGGCATTTCCTGGAGAAAGCCTTCTGGTGAGGAGCTTTCAAGTTTTAACTGCTTATTAAGCCTCCTGTGAATATCCTGTTTTGACACCGTGGATATCGAGGCTGCTACACGATCAGTTGAGACTATAATGTGATCACTTAATGGTAGGTTGTTATTTCTTAGCACTTAATTATGGCAAGGTGCTTGTTGTATGTCATTAAAATTACTCCAGCATGAAAACACATCTGTTATGTGTATGAGGATGTCTAACATGCATATTACAGGTTTCAGCCCCTCTACTCTGGAGACAGACTGGGAGAGCTGGGGATGTCCAGCCTGGAAAAGAGGCTCTGGTGAGACCTTTCAGCATGTTTCAGCATCTAAAGGGGCTCCAGAAGAGCTGAAGAGGGACCTTGAACAAGGGTCTGAAGTGACAAGACAAGGGGGAATGGCTTCACACTGACAGAAGGCAGGGTTAGATGGGGATACTGGGGAGAAATTGGGAAGAAATACATCCCTGTGAGGGTGGTGAGGCCCAGGCACAAGTTGCCCAGAGATGGTGTCCAGGTGCCCCTGGATCCCTGGAAGTGTTCAAGACCAGGTTGGATGGGGCTTGGAGCACCCTGGTCTAGTGGAAGGTGTCCCTGCCATGGCAGGAGATTGGAATGAGACGATTTTGGGATTCTGTGAACTGCAGAAGTTGAATTTTTTTTTTTTTTTTTATCTGCTGTACATGGGTGTCTGCATTGCAGCCCTGTGGTGTGTACTCTATCCTGGGTCTCTAAAGGCTTTCCAAACACAACAGATAATTGGATCTCACACTCATCTGCAGACCAAAGCATGGTACAGTTTTGATTTCCTGTTTCAAAGACAAAATTTGCTTTGAAGGTTTGTACCCATCTTTCTTACAGACCCCCTTAGAAGTACTGAAAGGTTGCAATAAGGTCTCTCGGAACCTCCTCTTCTCCAGGCTGAACAATCCCAAGTCCCTCAGCCTTTCCACATAGGAGAGGTACCCCAGATTTGTGATCAATTCTCTACTGTCTACAGAAAAAACCTCTGGGACTGCCTCAGAAGAAGACATAATTACAGGATGGTTTGGAGTGAAAGGGCACTTAGAGACAATCTCATTCCAACCCCCTGCCATGGGCAGGGACACCTTCCACTAGACCAGGTTGCTTCAACCTGGCCTTGAACACTCTGCAAATGGGGCAGCCACAGCTTCTCTGAGCAACCTGTACTAGTGTCTTACCTCCCTCACAGGGAAGAATTTCTTCCTGAAATCTCATCTAAGCATCTTCCAGTTGCTGCCAGTTTCACAGGCCTACTGGAGTGAGTCCCACCCTTTGGGACAGAGGCAATGCTATCCATAAATTATCAAGTAACCCCGTAGCCCATGCAGCATTTCTGGCCTGAAGCAAGGATGGCATTTGAGGCTCCAGAAAGGCCATTACAACTTACTCATTGCTGGAGCACAGTTCAGCCAAGGAATGCATTTTCTTGGCTCTCCCTGACTGTTCAAGACTTAACCATGACTTTCTAACACCAATCTCTGCACATCATTAGCAAACGTTGGCCAAATCAGCAGCTGTTCCTTCAAGGTGGGCATTATTCCACGTGCTTATTCTTATATTTATCTGCCAGTACCAAACACAAGCTGACTCACAGATTCCCAGATAATGTTTCTATCCAATGTTCTTTCTAAAACACACAATCCTGTTATAAAGACACCCCTGGGGTGTGTCTTGTTGAGGAAAAGGCCGCTCTGTTTTCAGTCTGCATTCCCAAACACAGCAGCAGCCAGGTTTGTGTGCTCAGGGTAGATCCTTTCAGCAGAGTCTGCACAAGACAGTTCTGCTCTTTCTAAACCAGCCTTTCTTGTTTTAGCAGGTGTCTCGTCATCTCCCAATGGCTGTGAACCTGCACTTGCAGTTGTGTTGAATTGGGGGTGGTTTTTTTCCCATTCCTTTGCCTCCCACCTCTCCTCCTCGTCTGTCTTTGCTGAGACTGGACACTCACACGATCATGATGAGGATAACTCAAAATATTGGAAGAAATGTCAAAAACTTTTCTGTATTTATTTCATAGATCACAACATTTTACATTTAATCCACATTTATTTTAACTGAAAAAAAAAATGAAATCCAGGCCCCAGACTATTCTGGACTATAATGAAAATCTGTTTCCTCCCAAGGGATTCCACAGCAATCTCCCTCTTGAGCCAAATGTTCTGCTTCCTTGAACAGCTGTACAGGGCTCAAACTGCAATAGCCACCACCCCAAATTGTGCCATGGAGCCGAGCTTTTCCACCACAGCCTGGGAGCCCAGAGATGTGAGATCCACTGAGACTGTGAGTGGGGTAGGAGTACAGTCTGCACCAAGGCAACAGGATGGAAACAAAACACAGGAAGTCAACCTCCATGAGCTGATGGTCCCTCCTTGCCTTTGACTCCATGAACTGTCATAAATCTACATAAAACAGTTGTATGATAGCATCTGTTTCCTACTCTGTTCACTTCTCTCTCCCTTTCCTCATGACCCCTCTGCCCTTGCACCCAGATTTTGCAATGACTCACCCAGTGGGGCAAAGGCTGCTGCGGGTCTGCTCCCAGCAGATTATTCCTCCCCTCTGTGCCACCCAAAAACCATGCCCTGGTCGTACTCTTCCTGATGGAGTTACACTGTCTCTACCAAGGGAGGAACAAACACGCTTCCAAGGTTCTCTTACTCCTAAAATGGGTTTAATCCCCTGGTAAGCCTTGTTAATATGTAGGCATTGGCAGCTGTACTGCAGCTAAGTTGCATGAAACTATTAATCTTGATTTAGTGTTCAGAGGTGCTGACTAATCATGTATCCTCAAGCTCAAAATATTTCTCCAAGGTGGTTTGAGCTGTTTGGTGGGAGAGGGTTGGAAGGGGAGATTTCTTCCAACTTCAATTTTTCTGTGATTCCACAGTTCTGCTTTCTTTATCCATAAGAATTCACCCCTGTATTTTGTGTGTTCTCTGTATGTCTATTTCTCTCTTTTAGGCACTTCTTACTCTATAGTGCTACTCATGCAACCTCTAGCAAAATACCTGCTTCAACACTGTTATTATCCTGGGCTCTAGTATCCCAATTATACTTTGCCCAACTATTTTGGAGAGGTGTTTGGAGAACTGGTTTCAATGTAAAATCAGTAACTCTTTACTGGTTTGGCCTGTCACAATAGGAGGAAGCAAAATGTGTTAATATTACCCCAAACCCAAGTTCCTTGTGCGCTGTTTCAACAGGCCACAGGCCATGGGGAAGTTCCCCATTCTTCAGCTGCAAGCACCAGTCTAACTACACATCCATTCCCTCCCATAGAAGTCAGCCAGACCATTCATTCTCCTGATGATGAGTCCATGTATAAAAGTTTGGATAAAGTGTAGTTTCATAAACTTTCTGTAATTGTGAGGCTCTGTACCCCAGAGCTTCCATGGCTAGGGAAACTAATTTAGCCTGAGGTGGCTCAACAACAGGGTTTGCATATGTTCTGCCAACAGTCCCCAGCTAGTTATTAAGTTGATTTAAACCAGCATAACTTCACTTGGGGAAGCCAGCAGCCCACCCAGGTCACTCTTAGTGCTGAATGCTGCTGCTCCAGTACTAATTTCACTTATAGAATCATAGAATCACAGAGTGGTTTGAATTGGAAGGGCCCTTAAAGACCATCTCATTCCACCTCCTGCCATGGGCAGGGACACCTTCCACTAGACCAGGATGCTCCAGGCCCCATCCAGCCTGGCCTCTAACACTTCCAGGGATGAGGCAGCGAAAGCTTCTGTGGACAATTTCTTCCTAATATCCCACCTAATGTGCTCTATGGCAGTGGGAATCTATTCCCCTTTTTCTGCCACTCAAGGCCATTTTTCAAAGTCCCACTCCAGCTCTCTTGGAGCCCCTTTATTCACAGAATATTTGGAATTGGTCAGGTTGGAAGCAACCACAGTGGGTCACCTGGTCCAACTTCCCTGCTCAAAGAGAGTCATCCTAGAGTACATGGCACAGGATTGCATCCAGATGGTTCTTCAATATCTCCAGGCACTGGAGGTGCCTCAGAGGTCTCCCTGGAGCTTTCTCATCTCCAGACTGAACAATCCCAACTCTCACAGCCTGTCTCCAGAGCAGAGGTGAAGTACAATACTATGGAAAAGGAGCAGCTCTCCTGTAGCTGATGGTATTTGACTGGTATGAAGCTGGAGCTGAATTCAGGCAAGCTCTTCCAGAGCTGAGCAGGCAATGCTCCAGATCCTAGAGCTTTATGGTACTGCTGTGCTGTGCAGTTTGCAAGATACCTCGAGGATGAGGCATACAAAATGCACGACAACATAATATAACACATAGTTCCCATTCCTCAGCCATAGATTCAGTGCATTTCTGCTATAACCATCTCTAATGTAAGTCTGGCTGTGAGCAAGCAAGGTGCAAGAAACTTGAGGGGCATCACTACTGAGGGGGTTGTATGAAAAACAATTAGCTTTGAGAAGCAATGTGCTACCGATGGAGTAGAGCCCAAATGCTACATTCAGGCATTTCTCTTCTTGTAAATATCAGGATGAGAGTATTTGTGCTTTCATAGAATAACAGTCTTTAAGATTGGAAAAGTGCTCCAAGACCGTTGAGTCCAACTGCTACCCCAGCAATGCCAGGGCCACCACTAACCCATGTCCCCAAGTGCCAAATCCACATCTTTTAAATCCCTCCAGGGATGGACACTACCACTGCCCTGGGCAGCCGATATAGGCCTAGACAGACCTTTCCATGAAGAAACGTTCCCTAATATCCAACCTGAACCTCCCTGGCACAACTTGAGGTAACTTTTTCTTGTCCTGTCACTTGTTATTTGGGAGAGGAGCCCAACCCCTACCTGGCTGCCCCATCCTGTCAGGGAGTTGCAGAGAGTGAGAAGGTGCCTCCTGAGCCTCCTTTTGCCCAGGCTGAGCACCCCCAGCTCCCTCAGCTGCTCCACATCAGACATGCTCCAGACCCTTCCCCAGCTCTCTTCCCTTTTCTGGACGTGCTTTCAGAGTTTATAACTTTTTGATGGTTTCTCTTTTCTACAGCATGAAGTCCTGTTTCCAGTAGCTCCTTGAGAGCTAACGGGGAGCTGGTAGACCAGCAGCACAGCACAGCACAGCACAGCACGGAAAGGCCACCAGCCCGAGCTCTGTGGAGCTGGAGATGGGAAGTCGAGGCTGTTTTTGTCAGGAACACTGAGGAATCAACCATAGAAAGGACTGGCTTTTTAACAGCATGTTTTCATGTACAGCCACATCAGGTCTTTGCCAGGGGTGGCTCTCTTGAGACATGCTGTGTTGTTGGCTTCAGCCAAGAGGCAGGTGCCCGACCAACCTCAGCCAGCCCTGCTTCATCCCTTGGCAAGAAGCAGGTGTACATTCCAGCAGAGATTTTTGCAGGGAGTCACCAGAACAGCCCTGGAGCCCAAGGCTGCTGTCTTCTGCCACCGTTGTTTCCCTGGCTGTAGCCAGGGAAGGTGGTTAAAGGCTTCAAGCAGCTGAGAAAACGGAGCTCAGTATTTTCTCCCACACTTTATACCATTTTGACATTTCTTGCAAGAGCTGGAAGGAAGCAACTTGATATGTGAGCCAGAGGGGAGAGAGAGAATTGGTAGTGGAATTGTACTCAGCAGAGGTTGGGTATTGTACAGAGTCTGTCTGTGCTGCAGCTGGAAACACACCTGCATCCTTGGAGCGGGGCCTGACCTCCCCATAGTCCCTCTGACGGGGCCATGCCTGTTCCCAGGAAGTAAAAAATGCCACGGGAACGGCGGTACCAGGGGCTGACTGGGGAAGGTGTTTCCACCCCAGATATGTGAGTCAGCCAGTGCTAGGCTGCATGTCAAGGGCAGCAGTCACGTTTCCTTGTAGCTGTGTCGGCGAGGGTTGGGCAGCACTGCTCAGCTCCCAACAGAAAGGGCTGAGGCAAGGAAGTGTTGCACTTCTGGAGCCTCTGCAAATGGGCTGGAGACGAGGAGAGGATGGGGAGGCATGAATGCAATAGCATGCCCTTCCCTTCCTCCTCTTCCTCGTCAGTAAATCTGTCTAGGGGAGGTGAGACCTCCTCAAACATATGTGGCACCATCTGCCTGCCTGTCTGCACCCTCGGGATGGTGTTAGCAGGGCGGGTCTTGCACCCACTGTAGGGCTGCCAGGGCTCTTGCTCTACCAAACCACCATGGGCACCAGCTGCTCCCCCAGCCCCGACATCAGAGCAGGGAGTCTCTGAGATCAGACACAGCAGAGATGCTTCTCCGTGAGAAACCACGTCTAGTGTGGCCCTGAACAATGTGCAGCCTTGTCTTCGCGGTTTTGTTCGGGGGTTTGGTTTTAAATATATACAAAACTCTCTTGCCTCCCTTTTTTCCTCCCAAGAACGCCCTGAATAATGCTGGCAGCTCCGCTCTTTTCAGCTCCTTTCCTGAGCGGAATGTGGGGAGGGTCCCATTATCCCAGGCTATGGCGGTGACTCTCAATGCCTTTTGTTATCCTCTTGCTGGGCTCCTTGTTGGAAGGAAGGAGACAGAGCTGTTTATACAGCATCCAGGCTCTCCCCTGACGGCATCTCACTTGCTATTGTTGGTCAACGATCTTTCAATTACTTGCTACACTTGGGACTTTGCTCCATGCTTGAAAAAAAAGCTGATGTAGTTAGTTAACATGCCCCTTCCAGAGAGCAGGCTGGAACTGGATGATTCGTCTATGCAGAAAAGTTGCTTGCAAACACAGCCTTTATTTTTATAAATGCCATGTTTTGAGGATGTAGTTGGCTTCTTCCCTGCAGCAAATTTACTATTCTGTGTTAGTTTTCAAAAAATATCTGTCAGAGATGGCTTGCTGAAATGATTTTTCTGTTCTCAAGACATGCAAGTTACTTTCTTTTGACATTTTTTTTTTCCTTTTGCCTCTTTGTTCTTTATACAATACTTTTATTTTCATTGTTAAGGTGCAGATTATGTCAAAATATGCCAGGATTTTGGATGAGTGGTTTTACAGAGATGATGGCTCTGGGCTGGGAGCCCCATTTCCCAGGTCTGGCCCTAACTTTAGTACCTGGGCTATAGAAATCAACATTTTCCCTAAGATACCTTGGTTTCGTAGTTGCCCAACTTGAGGCCATCAAATTCGGCTCTTCAGAGCCTATACATCTTCCCCTAAAATCAGATGGAGATAAATGGGTCAAATCTTTCCATGAATCTCTTTCAAGATATGACCTCAAAATAGAAATTCTCTAAGAAAGAGACAGAGCAGATGCATTACAACTAACTTGGCCACTGAGATGCTTTTTGCTGAACCTGGATGGATCCGACAGCCTTCCTGATTCTGCATATGATTTTTAATGTCCCTTCCAACTTAAAACATTCTGTGATCCTATGAAATACTGTTTATTTTGAATTACATGGAAAACCAAACCCCAAACTTTTGTAATCACTAGAGTTCTTCCAGGGCCTTGCACATAACCCAAGTCCACATGAGGTTTTCAGAGTCTCACTAACCACCATGTCCTCAACAGCTTTGGAAGAGTGCACTGTTTTTCATTTTCTCTCCCAATTTCTCTGCTTCATTGAAGTTTTATTAATAGCTTTTCCCTGTCCTAAAAATCCAAATCAACTGTGCAGATGTAGTTATTATTCTGCTATTCATCATTTCTGTGCCTGCGAATCTCTCGGACCTTTGTTCCCAGCTGCACTTGAGTTACTGCATTTCTGCCCTTATTTTTCAAAGGACCTTTAGCCATCCACATCTAAATAAAGGAAAAAGAGAGATCAAACCAGACCTTTGGCAAACTCTGAATTTATACTTAAATGTGCTGAATAATTGGATTTTGTTGTCAAACATGCTCATAGCAGGATTTCCAGTTGGGTGGGTAGAAAATAGAGGGTTTCTGTGCTTATGCCTGCCGTTCTGACATTTGTATCCGCTTGGGAACTTGGGTGGAAAAGCTCTTTGGTATGAGGGGGACTTGTGCCAGTGTGAGGTCTGGGACAGGATCAAAGGAACCGAAACAAAACAAGGGTGAGTTGTTAGCAGGAAATCTGGAGAGGAAAAAAAGTGAAACAAGTCCTCCAAATGACCCAGTGAGTGTTTTGAAGGAAGAGTTGGGGCTGTTCAGCCTGGAGAAGGCTCCATGGAGACTTCTGAGTACCTTCCAGTGCCCAAAGAGGTTATCAGAGAGCTGGAGAAAAACCTTCAACAAGGGCCTGTAATGACAGGACAAGGGGGAATGGCAGGTTAGAGTAGATATTAGCAAAAATTCTTCCCTGGGAGGGTGGTGAAGCTCTAGTGCAGGTTGCCCAGAGAAGCTGTGACTGCCCCATTCCTGGGAGTGTTCACAGCCAGGTTGGGCAGGGCTTGGAGCAACCTGGACAGTGGCCCCACGCATGGCACGGGGTGGAACAAGACCGTCTTTAAGGTCCCTTTGCAACCTAAGCCATTCTGGGATCTTACAGTAAGACCACATGGCAGTTTTTATGCATAGAGTTTCCTCACACACCTCCACAGGCAGCAAACAAGTATCTTGAGTGAATACATTTTAGTCTGGGAATGATCATGTTTGGATTCAGACTTCACTGGTGCTGCAGAGATGAAGCACTCAGAGGTGAAGGAAGGAGTTTTGGGGAAAATGGAAGGACCTTCAACAGAAGAAACAAGGTGCAAGATGCTGAGAATTTGGGAATGTGGGCAGAGGTTGTAATGGGTGGAAACAGCAGGCTGGGTGAGGAGCAGAAAAACTGGTGATGCTGGGTTACAAGATAATTGGAAAGAGCTGATTTCAGGCCCTTGGTTGAGGAGTTATTTCTGAAGTTTAAGACTCCTGTGAGCTCATCTCAGCAGCAAAAGCCTGTACAATGCAGCATTATGCTTATGGTTTCATGTGATTTTTGACCTCTGATATGACCATGACTTTATCCATTTTGATAAACATACCATTGAACCAGCCTCCTAAGACAGATCCACTGTTTACATGTCTGTGATACCCAGCTCAGCCATGACTCAGCCATCAGCAATGATGTTCTGACCTTATTAATATCAATGTAAATCTTCTTAATGCAGACATAATTTCACCCCAGAGGCCAATTCATTAATTAGCATGTCCGGCTCTCCTGTCATTGGGCACATGAAGTGGGCAGTAACTTGGCTTATATACAGAGCAAATATGTGCTGAGTAAATATGGATTCAACTGCACACATAACGACAGCAGATGGGGCCATAAATGTTTGGCAGCAAGAGTGAACAGAGGTGAGTGTAACTCCTCATTCCAGACCTAATTCAGTGCTGGTGGTACTTGCTGGTTTATAGTTGTCTAAAACCAATGTCCATGGAAATGGTTGTTGAGTTGGTTGTTTATTTCACATACTGCAGAAAGTTGTGCGAGTCATGGAATATCATGGATAGAGTAACCTGAGTGGGAAAGGATCCAGAAGGATCATTGAGTCCAACTCTTGGCTCTGCACAGACACCCCAACAATCCCGCCCTGTGCCTGAGAGCATTGTCCAATGCTCTGGCAGCCCTGGGGCCACCACAAGCCCTGGGGAGCCTGTTCTGTATCTGACCACCCTCTGGGGGAAGAATCCTTTCCTAATATTCACCTAAACCTTCCATTACACAGCTTCAGCTGTTCCCTTTGGTCCTGTCCCTGGTCACCAGAGAGCAGAGATCAGTCACTGGAGCGTTGTTCTGAGGATGTTTTTAGCTGTGATACACAGGGCTCTTCCAACCCTCAAGGCAATCCCCTCCCTACATGTAGCTTGCAAAAACATCATTGTCCTGCTGTGCCTGTTGCTAGGAAAGGGTGTTTTAACCATTCTAGTACATTTATTATGAAATATTTTTGGTTTTTGAAATAAAAATAGCCCAGTCAGAAGTCTGGGCTAACCTAACTCCTCTCCTTCCAAATGGTATTTCATGTCAGCAAGTTGCCTGTGAATAAAAACAAACAAACAAACAAACAAACAACCCCCAAAACCAAAACAAAAAACCAACCAACAAACAAGCAAACACAAAACAAAACCCTCAACCTCCAAAACAAAAAATAAACCAAAACAAAACCCCAAACATTTTTGAACATTTTTTGCATGTTAAAATGAAACGGACAACTGTTTATATAGCAAAAATTATCTCCTGCAGCTAATATGTGATGGAGACAGTGCCAGGGAGGACAGTGTGATCACTAACAAGGTTAGGAAAGGATTTCTTCTCTTGTGCAACACTCACAGATGTTACTCTTCTCCCAAGTATTTGAGATTGGCCACAGGCAGCTGATGAATGCTCTGTTAGCTGGGCTGTTGGTTTATTGTGATGTCAGAACTCTCTCTTCCTGTTCTCATTACCTGGATGATCCTTCTTAACTCTTTTTAAAAGTGATTTAAAGTTTGCTTGATAAAAAGCAATCTTTAACCACTCCACAGGTCTAATAATTCCAGTTATCTGGTGGAAAACCTTTTGATTCCCCAACTGCAAAAGCCTTTTGAATTGCTAATTTCCCAGGTTGCCCAGGGAAGTTGTGGCTGCCCTATCCCTGGAAGCATTCAAGGCAAGGTTGGACAGGACTTGGGGAAATCAGCTCCACGGGGTGGTGTCCCTGCCCACGGCAGGGGGTTGGAATGAGATCAGCTTTGAGGTCCCTTCCAACACAAACCATTCTGTGATTCTGTGATTCTATGACTTTTAAGGAACTACTGTTGGGAAAAGGGTGAGGAGAGATCCAAGGATGGATGGCATCTTGTGCTTTGTCTTCCTAGGTGGATAAAAACCCACATAAAACTGCTGAGCACAGAAGCAGTTTGCTAAATCTGACACCAATGAAGAGAAATTCAACTGGTATCTATAGATAGGAACAATTTCTCCAGGTTTATTTGCACCTTTACCCAATGTTTTTACTTTCCATCTTCTTTCTGTACAACAGTGAGTTATGTTTGGCAAGAAAGGAGGAGCAGATGTTGTGAAAATATAAGCACTGTTATCACTGATAACTGCAAGTGAACACAAATAGATGTGAGGAGAGACAAAGTAGAGGATAGGTTTGATTAGTAATAAATTAAACTGATTTCTTCAGCCTCTTTTGCCCGTGACAGTAACTGGTGACTGATCTTTCTCTTCCCTTAACCCAACAATGAGCCTGCATTGTATTTTCTCTCCCTGCCCAGCTGAGGAGGGGAGTGAGAGCAGTTTTAGGAGGCACCCGGTGCCCAGCCAGGGTCACCCCACCACAGTGACAATCTGGAGAGCAGTGTCATGCACTGCCTGTATCCTGAGCTGGCTGACTCTCACAGCCAAACTGGCTTTTCTGGCAGCACCCTGGGAAGTGACTGGGTATCTGAATCCACAGATTCAGGGCATGCTGGCAGTTGTCTGTGTCCCAGGAATATAGATGTATGTAGAAATAGCCTCTCTGTGCCTCCACTTCTGTATAGCTTACAAGGGATTTGCAACCTATTTCTCATCACTCATACCTTTTTGGTTTTATGTTGCCTTTGAATCCCAGGTCAGCCCAGTGAAGCAGTTTTAAACTAAACCAAACATTTCATCCTCCTTTTTGAGGCCTCAAGCAGAAAAGGCAAAACCTCTGAGCAATGGTTTTGTTAGAGATAATTGACTGACAAGGAAAAGACCAACCACTCTTTAGAATGTTTTCTTTCCTATCTGCTCAACACCCTTCATTATCCCAGTAACTCACATAGAAATCACTAAGGCTCCCACTGAGAACCTCCCTCCGACAGGTAACTAACATTTGAATTTCTAAACACAAATGAACTATTCAAATATGGTGAGTATATATGAGTTGGCTATTTCCACTCAGTCTGCTGTCTGTGCATTGCTGCACCTAAACCCTGGTCACCCTTTTGGAGGGAAAAATGTGAATAGTATCTTCCCCCCCCGCCTTTTTTTTTTCTTTTCATAATAAGTTCTCAGCTGTTGACATCTTTCCTTACTCAAAACAATCTGTGTAAGTCCAGACACAATCATATTGCGGGAGACAGACCAAAGGTAACAGCCAAACACTGTCAACTTTCTCACATCTTTTTCTCACATCTCTGTTAAAAATTAAAGGTCTGAAATTTTCACCCTTCCTGCTGCAAAGGACATCCTTGCTATATGTCCAACAGTTTGCTGCTTTGCCAACAAATTCAGAAGAGGATGACTTTTAACTTATTCTTCTTTGCTCAGGTTTTTGCTTTTACAAATTAAGGCCCAGAAATCCTTGGAGAACATCAGTTTGTCTACCAGGGTAGGAAGGTATCCTTTTTTTTCAGATCCTCTTTTTTTTTTTTTTTTTGCTTACACAATTAGAATCATAGAATCACAGAGCGGTTTGAGTTGGAAGGGATCTTAAATCTCATCTCATTCCACCCCCTGGCACAGGCCGGGACACCTCCCTCTGTCCCAGGCTGCTCCCAGCCCTGTCCGGCCTGGCCTTGGGCACTGCCAGGGATCCAGGGAGAGCCACAGCTGCTCTGGGCACCCTGTGCCAGGGCCTCACACCCTCCCGGGGAATCATCTCTTCCCATATTGTGTCCTCGGCTGCTCAGATCCCCATTCGGCCTGGCCGTGACCGCCCCTTTTCCCTCCCCTTCAGCCTCGAGGTCTCCCCACGCCTCGGGCCCACACTCGGTGTCTGGGGTGGCTGAGGGGCATTCCCGAGGCAGGGGGGCAGAACCCACCTCCGAGGGGCCTTTTCGGGCTCACCTGGGTGCGGTGACAGCTGGTGGGGCAGACCCGCAGCCGAGCTCTCTCCAAGGCCCACGGGGACAGACAGCGGAGCCCGTCCCGGGGCAGGGCCCGTCCCCGTCCAGCGCTGGGCCAGCCCGAGCCCCGCAATCCGTGACGGACACGGAGGGGCTGGAGCGCGGCCGGGGAAAGGAACGGAGCCGAGGAAGGGTCTCTCACCAAGAGCGGCTGAGGGGGCTGAGCCTGGAGAAAAGGAGGCTCAGGGGGGACCTTGTGGCTCTGCACAAGTCCCTGCCAGGAGGGGACAGCCGGGGGGGGTCGGGCTCTGCTTCCAGGGAACAGGGACAGGAGGAGAGGGAACGGCCTCAGGCTGGGCCAGGGGAGGCTCAGGGTGGGCAGCAGCAGGAATTTCCTCATGGAAAGGGTGCTCAGGCCTTGGCAGGGGCTGCCCAGGGAAGGTGGTGCATTCCCCATCCCTGGAGGGGTCCGAGGAACGACTGGACGTGGCACTCGGCGTTCTGGGCTGTTTGACACGGTGAGGGGAGGTCACAGGTTGGACTAGGTGATCCTGGAGGTCTTTTCCAACCCCAGTGATTCTGTGATTCTGTTACTCCCATTAGCCTTCCTTTGACTGGGGCAGTGCTCGTGCCGTGTCTGTGCCAGCTGCTGCTTCCTCACCTGTAATATTTAACTAATGGGGAGGCGTAAAGGGGCTTTAATTTTACAGCTCAATTTCAACTTGACTAATTTCCTGGGAAATGTCATTTCATGGTTTGGGAATTGCTGTGTGCTTTAAACCCTGCTTGTTAAACTTGCTGAGATGAGAACTCACCCCTAAGTGAAGAGCTCTGCAGCTGCAGGACCAAACGAAGCCCGGCTCGCACTCTGTCTCTAGTGAATTGTAATTAGTGGCCCGGTCCCGTGACTAAGATTCCCGGGCCCGCCCCCTCCCGCCGCCATGGCCGGGGTGACGTCACTGGCCCCGCCCTCCCGGTGGCCCCGCCCTCGCGGCTCCCCCCCCACTCGCGGCCACCGTAGCGGGCTCGGCGCAGGCCCCGCGGCCGCCGATGGTCCGCGTTGTGCCGCCGCCCCCCGCCCGCCCCGCTCCCACCCGGCAGCGGCCGCAGATGGCGCGGCGGGCACCGGGCAGGCGGGGCGGCAGGTCACCGGCACCGCCGCCGCCGCCTCTGCTGGCGCTGCTGCTGCTGTTGGTGCTGGGCCCCGCCGCCGCCGCCGGCGAGGAGGTGGCGGTGTCCAAGGAATGCGACAAGCCGTGCGCCAACGGCGGGCGGTGCCAGCCGGGCACCGGGCAGTGCGAGTGCCAGCCGGGCTGGGTGGGCGACCAGTGCCAGCACTGCGGGGGCCGCTTCAGGTGGGACCCGCGGGGCGGGGGGCGCGGACGTGCCCGGGGGGGCGGACGGAGCGCGGCGGCGTGTGGGGTCGGTGCGGACCGGTGTTGAGGGGCTGGTTCGGGGCTGGTTCGGGGTTCGGGACCGGCTTGGGTTTCGGGGCTGGGTCAGGAGTGAGGGGTTGGGTCTGGGGTACGGGGATGAAAGGCTGGTTTGAGTGAGGAGGCAGTTTGGCCCGTGGGGATCGGGCTGGTTTGGGGTACGGAGGGGAGCGTGTGGCAGCCACATCAGGGCTGGGGCTGAGGGACAGGGCAAAGGAGAAGGGAGGGGACACACTCGGTGGCCCGGGTCAGGCTGCCCAAAGGAGCACTTGAGGGGAATCGGGAGGTGGGTACGAGAAGCAGGTTTGGGCACTCAAACAGGGCGGGAGGCTGAGCGGGGCCAGGGATGAGTGAGGGCAGGAGGGTCGTGGGGCGAGGGGAAGCGCGGGGTGACAGAAAAGGTGAGGGGCGGGACCAGGGGAGGTTAAAGGTGAGTGGCAGATGGAAGTGACACTAAAGGTTAGTGGCAGGTCAAAGGAGTGGTGAGGGACGTTCAGGTGATGATAAAGGTGAGAGGCAGGTCCAGGTGATGATAAAGGCGAGGGACAGTCCAGGTGCCGGTAAAGATGCAGGTATTAGGGCAGGATTAGGAGCGTGTTGGGGAGACAATAGGGGCTGGGTCTCTGGGCCATGGAGGTGTGAGCTGGGGCTGATTCAGGGGGATGTGGATGTAGAGGGATGGGCAGGAGCCATTCAGGGGCACAAAAGGGGTTTGAATGGGCAGGAGGAGAGGTAGGTGTGTGGAAACAGGCTTGAGGGGTGACAGCAGCATGGGTGTGATGGAGTGATAGTGTGGAAGGCTAGCTCTGGAGGTCCACAGAGGAGGTGAGTGACTGGGGCTTCCTGAGGGAGGTCTGGGAGCAATGAGATGTGGGTGTTGGGTGCCCCAGTTGGTGGGTACAGGGTCTTTATAATGCAGAGAGGCACCTCTGAGGGGGCTGAATTTTTGGTGTTGGTTGGCTGGGGTGGCAGAAGTGTAACTTCTCTAAGGGGCTGTGTAAGAGCAGGGAAGTGGTCGCAGAGCACTGGACAAGTGGGGGTCTGTGTGATGGGTTGCAAAACCAGGAAAATGTTGGGTTTAAGTTTTAGTAGGTCTGGACAGAAAGTAAGGATGGAGGGGCGTGGGTAGGGGGATAGTTTTTGGCAGCAGAGTTAGGTTTGGGGACTGTATAAATGGAAGTCTAAGGATGGTGGGTGAATGAGGGTGGCTTTGTTGTGGGTGTGACTGGAGCTGGGAGCAGATGGGAGCAGTGGACAGAGGAGAACAGCGTGGGTGTGGGGCCAGTTCCTGGGCGGGGAGGAGGACTAATGTGGAGATGGGACTAGATCAGACTGAAAACAGGTTGGTGGGGATGGGTGTGCAAGTGGGCGTTAGGGCTGGGTGGAGACTGTAGAGGTGTTTTGGGGGGAGTTAAGGAAGATGCTCTTGGCAGATTAGCAGGTGCTGGTTTTGGTTAAAGGAGAGGACAGGGACGTGCAGGGGAGAGAAGCAATATCCTTATGGGAGTAACTGGCATTTGGGAGGCTTATCTTCTTGAGCTGTAATGCTGCTAGCTCTTGGGGATGGACAGTGGCAACAGCAGCCCCTTTCTCCTGGGCTCATGGGGAGACAAGACTGGGCAGTGGGAGGGGATTGAACAGGACAGAGTGTACCAGGAGAGTCTTGCTGCATCAGAGTTAGTTGGGTTTTTTGTGGGGTAAAAAAGGCTAAAGGAGGGCTCTGGGCAGGGGGATGGAATCCCCTGGCTTTGCACTGGTCCAGGCCATGTGCAAACGACTGTGTGTGGGAATGAGTGGTTTCTGCACAGGACAGTGATTTTTGGGCTATATGATGATGGAAAGTGTGTTTTTGTAGTGCTAGGGCCAGTTCTTAGAGTGTTGGGTTGTGTGTCTGAAGTGTATGGCACTGGATGAGGAAATGGAATTCTTCCTGGGAATAGGCATGGGATGCTCCCTGGCTTCTCTTTTGTGGCAATGGTTTCTGTAAGATGGTTACCTCCCTTGGATTCATCGTGTGGCAGTGAGAGAGCCAATGTGTCTGTCTGCATGTATTGGGTGAATTCCCTGGCAGGGCTGATTGCTGGAAAAGAAGGATGATTATCTTAGGCTGTGACTGCTTTCTGAAAGTACCAAGCACCCTTTGATGATGTGCCTTATGGCTTTGGGAGGAGGGTAACTGTCTATATAACGTAAGCTCATGGATGAAAAAGACTTTAATTTTTTGTTTATATTTATTGACAGTCTGTAGATAAGTGTGTGTTGCAAACAGTTTGAAAGGGGTTTTGTATGGAAACAATTCCAGGCTAGGCAAATTCTGGAAGTCCAAATCTGCCTTTTTAATGTCTTTTTGCCACCGTCATGATAAGTATTTTCTTTTAGCTGGGAGAGAGCTTTAAGCAATAGCCTCATACCTGTTACTTTCTTGGATAAACTTAGGATTTTTGTCATTTTAAGGGGACTGTATTTGAGAGGCTTCTTTTCCGAATGGTGATGCTAAGTAAAAAAAAAAAATTGGTATATATTTGCTGCTAATAGAACCTCAATTTTTTATCCTCTTACCTGTTTTGATAAAACTTTTTTTCTTTTTTGCATATAATTCTAGTCTAAAATTTTGCCTGAAAATATAATACATGTTTTTATCTGTAGATGGTTTTATTTGTCTGTTAATTAGTGTATTAAGGAGTTGAAATTTCTAGTAATGTTTTTGAACTTGGAGCTCTGAGAAGTGCAAACAAGCAATGTTCAGAGTTTTGCAGTCACATGTCTTCTTTCACATGCCTTGAGTTTGCTCTGTCTCCTGTCAGAATTGTCTCTGTGTGAGGTTTTTTTTGGTTCACGATTGTCAAGTGTTTGGCTTTGAAGGGCTTAATGCGTTATTAGATGCTGTAGGTACAAATGGGAAGTAGAAGAGCAGGTGAAAATTATTTTCCAAGTGCAGTGTATTCCATGTGCTTATCTGCTGGACTGAGATGTAATTACATTTGGCATGTTAATCATCCTATTTTATCTAGTTGTATATGATGACTGTATTTGTGGCCTTGACTGTTTTGATTTACATTGTAAAGATGCACCTTGTGCTTCACTAACCTACTAATCTCTCACATCTTCTTGCCTGGGCAATGAAGGATGAACATTGTAGCATTGAGTTGCAGTCTGCTAATATTCCCTTTCCCTTTTTCCTTGGGAAATCTCTTTTTTAGACTGCAGTTAGATGTATGAGTAACACACCCTAGATGAGTGGTGCACTTTAGAGGTAAAATGCTGATTTAGGAAGGACTTCAGGTGACTTTTAAGGTGTTGAACCAGCCACTGTAGTTGTTCACAGATAAACATCTTGGTGTTAGTGGAAGCTGAAGCAGAAAACAGAGAATGTGCCTGATGTGTTTGTGTCTTCTGTTTCCGTACAAACCTCCAGAGGGCTCTGGGCTGCCTGGAGGCTGCTGTGGGCTTTGAGCTGCCATGATTTGGGCAGGAGAGGAGCTTCTGCTGGGAGCGATGAGAAATTCCCCAGTCACATAGCTGCAGCAGCATCCTGAGATAACTTTGGAGCAGTGGGAGCTTGGGAGCTCCAAACTTGAGAGTGAAATTGACAGCATTGATTATTGTACGATCAAAAAGATGCTGCACACTTGGTTAACAGACTCTTCAGAGCACTGTCTGCAGCTCAGTGACACAACCTCTTGTCCTGCCTAAACTGAGTTGTCAGCCAGCTGCCTAATTAGCAGATGGAATTAAGGTTGGAAAAGCCCTCTAAGATCATCGACCAGCTGCTCCCCAGCACTGCCAGGACCACCGCTAACCACATCCACATGTTTTTGAACACTTCTGGGGATGGGAGCTCAGCTGCTTTCCTGGGCAGTCTGTTCCAGTGCCCGACCAACCTTTCCATGAAGACTTTTTTCCCAGTATCCAGTCTAACCCCGCACCACAAGTGCAACTTGAGGCCATTTACTCGTGGTCCTGTCCCTTGTTCCCTGGGAGTAGAGCTGGACTCCCCCTGGCTGCACCCTCCTGTCAGGGAGTTTTAGAGAGTGAGTGAGACTGAGCTCTTGTCCTTCTGACCTCCTGAGCTTTTCCAGGCTGAGCCTCCCCAGCTCCCTCAGCCGCTCCTTGCCAGACAGGGCAGGTAAAGCACAGGGCAAGAAATGACCTCTGGTTCACGTAGTTTTATTGTCCTGAGATTGTAAAGGGTTGGATTAACAAATTCAGGATAATGATTGACTCCTGAACAGTCAGTGCATGTGGATTGTGTGTGTAGGCTCACTGATGGGCAGTTTGATGTTTGATGGTAGCTACAAATAGTATTTTGACTGTGTAATGAAATATCAAATGATTCCAGGAGTATGGATTTTGCGTGTAAAGGCACTGGTGCTCCTTTCATGGTAATACTTTTTTTTGTGGTGGGAGATGGCAAATGCTAAGCAGGACTTAACCATGCAACCTGACAGTTGGAGAGTAAAAAAAAAAGATTAGAGTGTATCCTTTAAACTTCCTTTTTATTAATATAGTGGGAGCAGTTACGTGTTGCTGATTAAATGTTATGAAGGACTTGGTGGTAATAGAGTGTCCTTGGCCAAAGAATATTACAGTGAAGAGGAATTTTATCTCTAGACTTGTGTAAATCAGAACCTGAGAGAGCTGTGAGCTGCAAAAGAACTATCACAATTTTCTTTGTTAAATAAATATGAACTTTTGGTCAAAAGTTAAATACAAACTATTGTCTTTAAAAAGCTACCTGAGGCAGTTTGTACATTTAGGAAGGTCAGGAAGCTGCTTAATAGATCCAAGGATGTTGGCAATTTGAATCAAATCAGTTTAAGTGCTCAAATTAGATCTGGGGGCTGCATTTGTGCCTGATCCCCATTCTGTTTCTCCCTTTTCATTAGGATATTATTGTGCATTAAAATGATTTTCTCTTCCATGCTGCTTAATGAAAGGCTTGCTCAAACATTGTGCACTGGTGAAAAAAGAATAAGCTATTCAAGTAGGAAATACTTAAACATCATCAATTTTAATGAATACACTGAGAAAAGAAGAACAATTATATGCTTTTATTTAGTTCTTGGCGATATGTATGTATGTATATCTTTATGCATGCATGTCTGTATTTCTCTCTATCCATACATGTATATAATATATAGATCTTATATATTTTATGGCTTGGAACAACCTGGTCTAGTGGAAGCTGCCCCTGCCTGTGGCGTGGGTCTAAGTGGTCTTCAGTGTCCTTTCCCACCCAAAACATTCCATGATTCTGTTTAAATTATCTGTTCATTGAGAAACTCATGGTTAATATTTAATCTGATATCTGTGTTATTGCTCCTCTCTGTTTTATTATATACTATATATATAATATATATAATTCTATATATTATATATATTATAACTGTTTTATTGGATGATCAGATATTTTACTGGGACTGTTTTAAGAACAAAACTTCACCTGTGAAATAATTCAGTATTTTTGAAATATCAGAGTTGTTCTGCAGTTTTTGCCGTGCACTAAATGAGCAGCATAAATATTTGACTTGCAGGAGGTGTTGTTAATGTTTGCAATAAGCTCACTGCTTATTTTCAGTCTGCTTTATAGTAAGGAGGCAGTAGTGGAAAATTCAGTGCAGTCAGACAAAACGGCTCATGCTGGATCCTCCCCATCATCTCTGCCTCACACACATCCAGTGCCTTCCCTATTGGAGCTTTAGTTGTTGGAATTACTGAACACTTCGTGTGTGAGAGAGAGGAGTAAGTCCTGCCCTGTTCTGTCTTCCTGCTGAGCACGTCTGAGCGTGAGACCTCCTGGAGCAGAGCAGATCAAGGATAACATTCCTCTGCCTGCCAAATCCAGAGACATGTCACTGACTTAGACTTAGAAACACCTTGTCTGCAGTGGTCACCATTTCTGTCTCACTCCTCTGTTTCTGTATCAGGGAATACCTGCCCCTGAGTTCCTTAGCAATTGTCTGACACTGCTCTAGATTTTTCCAGTATTTCAGTCTCAGTTGCTCCATTTGTTTTGGATGCAGGAGAATCACAGAATGGTTTGGGTTGAAAGGAATCTTAAAAGCTCTCCTCATTCTACCCCCCTGCCGTGGGCAGGGACAGCCTTCCACTAGACTGGGTTGCTCCAAACCCTGTCCAACCTGATCTTGAACACTTCCAGGAATGGGGCAGCCACAGCCTCTCTTGGCACTAATAAAATAAGCTCGGGTTCAGCCAGGTGTTTATTACTGTATTCATCAATTTACATTTAACATAAATAACTTACATTGAAATACCAAAAAATGACTGAGATTAGCATGATTTTCACAGAAAATAGTTGCTTTCTTTAATTAAAAAAAAAAAAAAAATCTAGGACCAGCAATCCTTTTTTTCCTGTGTCCTGGTAAATTTAAATAATATTTGGAATGTATGTGATGGATTTGACTTTCCTGGGTTGCTCCTCGGAAGCGTTTGTGAGCAATCAATTTCAAACCCTGAGATTCCTGTGCCTAAAATGTGTATGAAATTCATGCTGGAAATCCTATATTTAGATAATGCTGCTGACCAAGCAGTTGTCTTACTGTATTCATTTAGGATACCCTTGGGTCCTCTTTTCTTGAAGGAAAGAATTCTTCAGTTTCCTTGAAGAATTTTTTTTCGATTTGAGGTTTTAAGCACAGCACTTGGAATTACCTTCTTGACCAGGTGGAGTTTTGCTTTTTTTTTTTTTTTTTTTTTTTTCCCTGCACTCAAAATATTCCCAGCAAGTAGGAGCTTTTAAATCTCATTTTCTAAAGCATGGTGTAAAAACAGAGTGAAACAGGCAGAAGATGGTGTTGAGAATGATGTGATTTTGTAAGGGAAGTAGTTTTGTGGGAGGAGGGAGCTGCTCCAAACTGGATTTCACCGTAAGAAGGACCACAGCAGTTTTATGCCAGTTCTTTGTTCTAGCACAGCCACGTGCTCACATCTGTCCATTAAGCCACTGCAGCATCTTGGAAGCAGGGCTGGAATATTTGTTAATCAATTTTACAGCAATGAAGAGATGATAATTTGCTTTTGTGCACGGTTTTGAATGAAATACTCATTTAATTACCGAAACACTGGGACAGTAATGATGTTTGCTTTTTGTTTCCTGCTTTTGTTCCCTTGCTTTGTTTATGGCTGATCCTTGCAGAAGTTCCTTTAGATCTACTTGAGACTGTCACTTTTCCTCCCTTTGCTTAAAATAAATATTTATTTGATGGAGAGGCAGGTTGCTTGCCAAGGTTTTGGTGGATGTGTGCTGCATACAGATGATTCCAGGCACGGTTTGGGCTTGAGGAATGTGAAATGCTTGGAATATTCAGAACTTAAGGGCTCTGTCCTTATTGCAGAGTTGTGACATCATTAGGGTTGTTAAGAGCCCTTAACTGCGCACAGAACAAGCTTTATGTAGCAATCTGATAGCCTAAATTTGGGACATTGGCATAGTGGAGGATTCAGAGAATAATTTAAAGAAAATGGACTCTGTGATTTGGGCTGATAATAGCATCTTAGTGCATCTTGCACGATGAAGAAGAATTTAAATGTTTTACTGACAGACTGTGTTACTGATGAATATTTTACTGAGCAATATTCCTGCTAAAGAGGAGAAACTGATCTCCAGAACAGATTGTGAGAATTACTTCTTGGGCACCCCAGGATCTGGATAATATTCCTGGTCCTGGCTGTGGCTTCACTTGATAAAACAAGTTTCCTGTAGTATCACCAGATTCAGAATTTTCAGTTCCCTGAAGATGCAGAAGTGGAATTAAGCTGGTTTAGGGGATACCACGCTGACGGAGGTGGTCTGGGCATTCCAGCCAAGGTTTTTCCAGTGTGTAAACTACCTTTTATTCCCTGCTGTGCCTGCTGGGCTCACAGCTGCAGAAGTAAAAGCATTGCTGTACACAAACTCATCTCGGGTGTGCTCCGTGCACGTTGCAAAAACTTAAGTAGGGGGTGGTTGTTTCATGTAGGTACAGGGTGTTACACATCCTTTTTGGGGTGAAAATTGCCCGTAATGACCTTTACCATTAGACAGTGCTAGTGCTGCTCACCTTTACATAGAGACTTATGCAGGATGTAAAATACAGCTGTGAAAATCCCAATTTTTTTATTATTTTTGCCTTTGCCCTCCGTTTCCTGATTTTCAGAAACCTACTTTTTTCTTTGCTGGTTTCTGTGAGCTGAAAGGAAACAAATTAAGGAAAGTTGTGCTAGAAAACACTCTGTGGAAGAGTTTCTTGTTAGTGTTTGTATTGACTGAAAATTTAATAACCTGTCTCCAAGGTGGTGCTTGTCTACTCACAGGAGAAGAAGCTTGGCACAGATGAATTAGCATTTTTTGTAAACTCCTTTTATAAGCTCAAATACAGAAAGTGAGAACTATTTTTCCATTCAGAAAATTTACGGTGGGTTTAATACTATTTCATGGTAAAGGGAACAAATAACCATGTCTTCAATTACTTTGTGATTAAAAGCTGTTTAATTTCCAGTCATTGCAATGGAAAAAAAAATTACTCCTGCAGTGGGTTAGCTGTGTATTGAGTGGCTTTAGTGTTGGTTTTTTTTTTTTTTTTTTTTTTTTTTTTTTTTTTTTCTTTTTTTTTTTTTTTTCTTTTTCTTTTTCCTTTCCTCCTCGGTTTCTTTGTGCTTATGTCATTATCCCTTTACTTCCACAGTTTGGTCATTTTCCACATGTTGGTGTCATGGCACTGCTCCCAGATATTTTGAATGTAATTGCCCTATCTAGGGAAAATCTATGATTCAGGTTTACCCTGAGCACAGCTTTTAGATTTCATTGCTTGTTACGATCAAGAATGTGTTTGAGTTCCTCTAAAATAAACTTTGCAAGGTGGTTTTGTGAAGGTTTTTTGCAGCAAGGTGCAGCATGTTTTCTGCCAGAGTTGTGCACCTGCCTGTTTAATGATTAATTTACACAGTCAATCTCCCACTAATCCAGAGTGGAGAGTGTCACTTGAATTTCATAGTGATTTCAGAGTTTAGAATCTCCAGTGTCTGCTTGCTGCATACTTTGATCTTGTGTGAAATCATCAAAGGTGAGGCCGCAAAGATTTCCAGCCTTTGCAAGACTTGGGTAACAGAGTAGTGTGGAACTGAAGTCCTGACTGGACAGGTCAGTGCTACAAGAAAGGAAAAAGACATAACAGGGAAAACTCCAGCATTGTTTCCTATTAAGGGTTTTTGTGCTGCTAGAAAAAAGGATACTGCTGTATCCAAATTGTGAGCATACATTGAAGTTGCTGGCTTGCTGGAAGCAAAGTATTGAATGCCAAATAATATAGTGTGAAATAATTAGTTTTGAGGTCACTGGTTATTTTAATTGTAATTTTTTCAAGGGGAGATCAGGAACAGGCAGAATTGTAGGGTGACTTGCTTTTCGTTTTGTTGAAAAAGTTGGAATTTATTGTGTAAGATACACTCTATTTGCATCTGCATTTATGTTTAGTTGCCTCCTTGTTTTTGACAGTGTGTTAATGCACTTTTGTTAAGGGATTGATTTATTACATTGAAACACATAACAGGCAGCTCTGTAAATTTGGGTCAGTCGGTGTCTTTCCCATAAGCACAGGTTGCAGTGACTCTTTAAAGTTACTGTTTTTCATTTTGGGAATAGTAATGGCTGTTTAAGTATGCCCTCGTTCAACTTCTGGAGGATGAATCATTTTGAGGAGGTGTTGATGTGGTTCAAAGTCAAAACCGGGACTTGACTTCTCGCCTATGCACATTTTTTCTGAAACATCCATACTAATATTGCTGAAATTTTAAATCTTCTTGTGGATACTGCTGATAGTCTGTTAACTTGTTTTGTCTGCATTTATGTGATGAGCCCAAAGAAAAGTCAGAGCTACTGAAAGCATGGTAAACCAGTAATTTGTGGATCATTTCCAGCTTTTCTCAGTACCTGAGCTGATGAGAATTTCTGGGACAGCAGGCGAATGTCAGTATCAGCAGAATTCCCTTATGTGAATGGTACAATAACAATTTCTATGCAAGTGTGGTGTTTGAATGTGAGAGGATGGGGATTTGGATTTCTGGTAGAAACAGGAATATGTGGCCCAGCTGGAAAAGCTGAAATTACTTTATAGCCTTTACTGTTCCCTTGAGAATAGATGGTCACAGACTTCAGGAATCAGTACAGTTCATCATCTAATCTCCTTGGCTGAGTTTCCTTATCAATTAATTAGGAGAAATTATTTATATGGTTTAAAGATGTTGTGATGATGATGCTATTTACACAGGAATTTGGAGGTTTGGAAGCATATTTTAATGACAGTTTTGCCTGGCAACTGGTATCCAGTTGTCTATTCTGAGAATAATACTGCCCCGCAGAAGAAATGTCATTAATGTTACTATAAATATACCTAAATCATCTTTACTGAGACTGATGAAAAAGGGTATTGTGTGTTAAAAGTGATGGAGTTTAAATGTGATCTTAATTTCTCTGTTCAGCACTTATGGAAATTTGTCATATGATATGGAAAGACAAGAAATCACAATGTGAAAATTGTGTTATCAGGTCAAAGCTGTTTGAGGCGTCAGAGTGGCTTCAGTGCCTGAGCTTTGCTTGCTTGCAGTGCAAGATGGATGTGCATTAGATAAGGCGTGGTGCTGGAGGAGACATCCTTTGCTATATTCCCACTGTCCAAATTCCAGTGATTTTCCAGTATCCCAAGGCAGGTAGGATTGAAACATGAGTGTAGACATGAAGGTATGGTGACTCACCATGTGTAATCGTAGGCCTGGGCTCCTCAGCCTGTGGTAGGGCAGGTTCTACATGGGGCTCACCAGTGCCATAGGATCCGGCTCTGTGGTTGGGCTGGAGGTTCTCCCAGGGAACGTGGCGGGAGCTCTGTCCTGTTTTCATGTAGGTTGATGTAACTTCTGCACCTAGTTCATGGAAACACGGACTGGTTTGGGCTGGAGGGGACCTTAGAGCCCATCCTGTTCTACCCTTTGCCAAGGGCAGAGGCACTTTCCACTATCCCAGGCTTCTCCAAGCCCCATCCAACCTGGCCTTGAACACTTCCAGGGATGGGGCAGCCGCAGCTTCTCTGGGCAACCTGTGCCAGAGGCTCACGACCCTCACCGGGAAGAATGTCTTCCCAATGTCCCGTCTAACCCTGCCTGCAGTCAGTGGGACAGCATTCCCCCTCGTCCTGTTATTCCATGGCCTTGTCTAAAGTCTCTCTTCAGCTCTCTTGGAGCCCTTTTGGGTACTGCAAGGTGCTGGAATTTCTTCCTGGAGCTTTCTCCAGGCTGAATCAAAGCTAGCTCTCACAGCCTGTGTCCATAGGGTTCCTTGCTTTTACCTGTGGATTTGAAGAGGAAACTCTGTGGGAGACAGCTATGTGTGTGTCTATTGATTTTTGTTTGCACTTGAATTTTTCATGCATTTCGTATTGATTTAAAGCTACAAATTTGCAGAAGCCTGAGCCCTTTGTGCTTAGGCTTTGCAGGGCTCTGGGCATTGAGGCTGTCTTGCTTTTCTGTAGTGAGTTCAATAAATAATAAGTCAATTTCTGTCATACACTGAAGGAAATATTTTTGTTCAAGTTTAGGGAGATTAGCAGGATTCTATAGACACAACTGAAATGAATGTTTCCTTAGTGTTGTGTGACATAAGGATTTTTTGACTGATTGATCAGGAGGGGGAAATTCACACATATTCAAATATGAAAGTAGGTGGAGAAGGCCGCTACCCATCAATGCTGGAGGAGATGAACCACTATGGATGATCTCTGTGGTAACTGTCATATCTGAAGAAGAAAAAGCACCTATTTTGAGGTCAGAAAGCACTGTGTAAAATTTTTAAATTTTCCTAACTTAAACATGTGACAAGAGCAGTTAAAAGATTTCGTTCCTGATGGTCAAACTGAGCATTGGAAGCCCTTTGACAGGCTGGGCTGTTGATCTGCTGAAGATTAATGGCAGGTCAGTACTGTCACTCAGTGCAAGATGCATTCCCTTTAATCTTCAATTAAATTTTAAAAGGTGCCAGATTGCTATAATTTTAATGGGGTAAAATTTTTACACATGCACATATTTTTTTCTATACCGTGACTGACTCGCATTTCAACAGAGGTTGTTCTCTAATGGTTTCACTTCTTTATAAGCTTATTTTCATAAGTTGTACATGTTGATTATTAGGTCTTTAAAAACAAACTCTGGGAAAGTTTGGCCCCAGTGAATTGTATGTTGCTGTAACGTCTGTGGGGAGTGAAAATAGTAGGAATGGTAAGTTTCTAAATTTTTTTGGGGTTTTTCTTTTGGCAGCTATTTCTGTACATAGTACGTGTGAAACATTTGTAGTATAGGTAAAGCTCTACGATTTCTCAGATGTGGAGTCAAAGTAATTATTGTGCATGTCACTTATATTCCTTTAATATATGGTATTCTATTTAAGTAATGGAGCTAAGGAGGATAAAGGACAGGTCAGCAGAGTAAAATAGTTGCAGAAAGTAGTTTTGATGTATGTAATATGAAGTATAATATATATCATCTCGTCCTGATCTTGGTAACAAAGGTCTTGCTGATTATAGGGTAAAATATCTTAAAACATTGCTGGCACTGATATTGTGTGAGATATTCCCTGACATGTAGAGTAAACTGAACCCATACTTTTCAGGTGCGGGATTTTGAAATTAAACCCTATTTAGGATATAAAAATGTAAATAAAAGGTTGTTATGAGCTGCTTTTCGAGGTACCCTATCCATAGACTGCACAGGACATGTCTGTTCTAAATGGGCACTGAACTGAATGTAGATGGTGGCAATATGCCACCTGCAGTTTTATTCCAGGGCATCTTCAGAAATATTCCTGCAGAAGGGAAGGGGAGACTGAGATCAGAGCTCACTGTGAACTGCGACTCCTGAGGGGTAGCTCTGTTCTCTGCTCTCTGGGATGAGGGATAGGGAATTCCCAAGGGAATGGCTGGAGCTGTGTTAGGTGGATATCAGGGAGAGGTTCTTCCCCCCGGGGGGGGGTTAGACACTGCCCAGGCTCCCTGAGGAACAGTCATGGTCCCAAGGCTGCCAGAGCTCCAGGAGCATTTGGGCAATGGGTTCAAGCATAGGGTGGGATTGTTGGGGTGTCTGTGCAGAGCCAGGAGTTGGACTCAGTGGTCCTTGTCGGTCCCTTCCAACTCAGGATATTCTGTGAGTCCATGTGGAAATAAAGCCAAAACCAGTACAGCAATCTTCCCTGCTGTCCTTACTTCATGGTGATATCCTTAGCAAGCTCCAGTAGGATTGAAAACGGGGCAGGGAAGTTGCTGTGCATCACTTGGTCTGGTTTTTTGGGTTTTTGTCTTTTTCCAGTCGTGGTTTGTACCTTGACTTATTTGCTGTGTTTTCGTTGGAGTTTCAGTTCAGAAGGATTATAGAACACTTCCCTCTCCAAGTGAATGAATACAGGATAGAATTACAGGACTGATTCATGAAGTGGATAACAGCTGTGATGCTGAATTGATTGGGCACGAGGAGGTACTCTGCACCCCTGCAGACAGAGGCTGGGCACCATCAGACTGATGCCATCTGAGTCTTACCTGCCAATCTGAACGTCCTTTTAGAGAATGGTGGGTCCTTTCCCAAGCTGACTTTTAAACTGCAGAGCCCACCCTGAGCGCTGGAAGTGAGAGCACGGGACACGTGTATACATGTCGGTTACTTATGTGCACAAGGGAGTATGTAGGACTCCTAGTCATAACATCTGCATTGTAGTGCCCCAAAAATAGTCCATGTTTTACCTTGTCCTGATTATTTGTATATTGGTGGCATTCACATTCACTGGTTCAAATAAAGTTTTCTTCTTTTTTCATTGCTATTTTTTTAATCTTAATGCTTTGATTAGATTTTTCAGAAGTTTTATTGTATCCTCTCTATCCTTGATTTGCATTTAAAACATTTTCTTCATCTACTTGTAATTGAATTTTGCCCTCCAGCAAGTGTATGGATAATCTTTTAAGAGCAGTTTTAAAAATAGGGTGAAGAGCTAGTCATAGAAAGTAATGTTAGTTGAGTCTTTGGTTTGTGGAATAGTGATTAAAAAAATGGAGGGAAAGATGATCTGCTATCTTCAGACCCATCAGTCTGACCTTGAGATCAAAATTTAAGAATGCATTAAAGGAAAGAATGATACTACACAGACAGAAATGCCAGATAGATTTGCCATTTGTAAGTGATACTGTTTAAAATACAATATATATGTGTGTTGGATGTTTTAGAAGCATCATTTAGGATGAAGGCACCTGTAAGAGATAAATAACTGGAATCTGGGCTTTGAAAGGCTCTTTGATTCAATGGCACCACCCAGAGCTGGACTGCACTGCATGGCCCGTGGAGAACTTTCCACCTCAGGTGTAGCAGTCAGGAAATCTGGAGAGTTTATCTTCATTCTGCCATTTCTATTGATACAGAATTAATCAGGCTCCTTCTCATATTACAGTATGGAAGGGGAGCAGTTGGTGAGGTGTTAAAGAGGCGGATAAGGGTTAAAAGAAAGGCTGATGGAGGGGATTCTGCCCCTCTCAGGTGACACCTCAACTGCAGAGTTACCTCCTGCTCTGGGCCCCCACTGGAGCTTTTGGAGTCCAGAGGAAGCACCAGGATGGTCAGAGGGATGGAGCAGCTCTGCTGTGAGGAAAGGCTGAGAGAATTGGAATTGTTCAGTCTGGAGAAGGCAAGGCTGTGGGACGACCTAACTGTGGTCTTCTAGTAACAGAAAGGGGCAGAGAAGAAAGATGTAAAGAGACTTGGAGAGACAGGACAAGGGTGAATGGCTTCAAACAGAGACACTGTTGATTTAGATTAGATATACAAGGAAGAAACTTTTTATGATGAGGGTGATGAGGTGGTACAGATTGCCCAGATCAGCTGTGGCTGCCCCGTCTCTGGAAGTGTCCAAGGTCAGGTTGGAGCAGTCTGTAATAGTGGAAAGTGTCCCTGCCCATGGTGGGGGTTTGGAATTGGATGGGGCTTTAAGATCCCTTCCAACCCAAACCATTTCATGATTCTATTGTGAGAGATAAAATAATGTTTTGTTTCAGCCATAAGAATATATACTTAAAGTCATGTAGGCAGAGATGTAGCTTAGCACGAGGCTAGGCCTTGGGGGGAGTGTGGCAGGGAGGAAGAGGGGAGTTAGCTGATGTTTAGGAGGGAGAGAAAGGGGAGAGTGAAGGAGGTGTTGGTTTGGGTGCAGTAGGTGGTCAGAAAGAGTGTAAGTTCCTGAGTACCCAGCCAGTGAGAGAGGGGACAGGGACACTCTGGCTGGGGAAGGACATAAAGGTTTGTACATTTTAGGGGAGGTGTTCCTCCTCAATGAGATGCACCTGACTCAGCTGCTGTATTTATATTGATAAATAGTTTTTGCTTCAGTGACTTAGTTCTCTTTCAGCTTTATTGGTGAGTGAGTGTTTCTCACACTGTGAAAGAAAGGGAGAGGGTAGGAAGTTAGGACTGGAACCTGATCTAGTATTTTCATTCAAGACCTGGGTAAGGGGATGTGCACTTCTTACATCACTGATGATGTCACTGTGGAGACTGGGTGCAGAGATGACACCATTATCCAGGCAGAGCAGGGGGAATGAAGTGACAGAATGGGGCTGAGGTGGCATCGCACTCATGGGGATTTACAGAAAAAGCTTGTTAAGATGAAGTTATGTAAAAAAAAAAAAGACCCAGAAACAGTAATTGGTTCTTTGAATGGTTGTTACTTGTCAGCATGATGCATTTGGTAAGACAAAGCAAAAAGGCAGAGAGTAGAAGGAAAAATGATTCTGTGGTTCAAAGCCCTGGTAGGAGTATCTCCTGAGTAATATCATCACTCTCTGATCAGTTGTTTTCCTTTTAATCACGTGTTTGCAAAGCGGATTTTTCTGGTTTTGTTTTTAGGAGCTCTGGCTGTCATTTCTCTTTAAGTTTTTTATGTCTGTCGATCAGCAAATGCTCTTGGCCTGCAGCTGTTTCTTACCAGTCTAAGAACCTGGTGGTGTTCATTCCACAGTGCTTCGTGGGTGCTAAACTGAAATTACTATTTCAGTTACTAAAGGCAATTTTTAAATGGAACAAGTGGTCAATGCAGAGACATGGATGATTCACTCCAGCACCAGTCGTTCCACGGTCCTCTGCATCTCTCCCTCTACAACCCAGTGACATCTACTCAGATTAGAAACTGGACGCCATTAATTGTAGAACATTTTGTCATGCCATCTTCCTTTTAAAACCATACTAAGTTATTTTAGAAATATATTTTTTTTTTGTTATTATTTTTGGTTATACGTTGCTCTCCAGTTCACTGGGAGCAGGTGGATACTTTATTTCTTAATTGTCACCGTGTCAGCTTCTTCTCAAATGGACAAAATACTTTTATATTAAAATTTAACCAGACATATAAAGGCTTGTCACACTCTTAATATAGAACACCAGCCTCAAATGGAATCAATTTGAGCAAAACAATGTGTGTGTGTTACCACTTCTCATGGAGAGCTGCTGACAGCAGAGCAGGCTGGGGGGGTCTCCCCCTCTGCTTTCTGTCTGGAGCTGCAGTTCACCCCGAACCCACTGCTTGATGAATCCTGACAATCATGACCCTTTGGGAGCTTCACAAGGCTTTTCAGGTGTTTTTCTAGATATAAAACTAACTTGCAGGAAGTATTTTTTTTCCATTCCTTACAGTGTTGTGATTTTTTTTTTGTTGTTTGTTTGTTTTTGTTTTTTTGAAGCACAAGGTTTTATGTTTCCAACATTCTGCTGGAAATTCTGTTCTTCCAGTTTTGATGCCTTGTGTGATGTATAGTCACTGTTCATGTGATAAAGTTTGTGCCTAGAGGAATAAATCACTAATTTCAACCACTGTATCTTTCAATGATTTCAAAAATTCAAGTAAGCACCTCATGTGGGATGTTGTATTTTTGGTGTGGAATGGTGGAACCTGTGCAAAAGTGGTGTTAAAGGTTTTATGTAAAATTACAGTAAGGCACGTTTGCAAATTAGTCTTTTTTCTGCCCCTGCAATTATTTACATAAATTATTTTTGATTTGTTTTTGGGGTTAAAAAGTGATTGTTTTTAATGCAGTGCTCAAGTGATTCTGTTAGTAACTTTGCATTAACATGTAATTTTTGTGTAATGCTTCATTACACTGAGTCTTTCATAAAGTCCTCCTCTTGCCAATGCCCCTGTGTTAGGGAATTGTGGGAATGTGACTGGGATAGGCAGGATGCAAAGTGCTCTGCAAATTAGTGGCTGGGTGAGGTCTGGGAGTCTCCAGGCTTGTCTGGCAGAGCAGCCTGTGCTTATTGACAAGTCACAGCGCTGCTCATGTAGAAATAATTTTGTCTCCAGAGAAAAGAGAATGGAAAATGTCTGCTTTTTGGTTCAGTATGGAGCAGGGAGGATCACAGGCAAAAGACAGCTTGGACCAAACTCCTAATAAATGCATCAGCCATGGCTTTTGTCCATGAGGAAATTACTTATTGGTCATTATGGAACCAACATTAACACCGTGAAATCCTGTGTCTCACTGAGATAGCAAATGTGCCATAGTAACTAAATTTATTTGGATTCCAAAGCAGCAGCAAACTTAGTATGAACTGTGCAAGACTCTCCTGTTTCCCTCTGATATTAAAGGGGATGTTGTGAAAGGTCCTGTGGGTGAGTTTAATAATTGTCTTTGCCTGTAAAGCCCTGTTGGCTTTCAAGGTTTTTCTGTGTTTGTTGTCCATGAAACACTTTTGGATTCAGCCTTAAAGCTACACATAGAAGATGGTGACTTGAGTTAAACTTTGAAATTAATGGTCCAGATCTTAAAAATGAGCATTCATTATTTGTCAGTTCTTGCCTTTTCTTTCTCTGAAATACCAGACAGTTATTTAGGAGAGGAGGAAACAAACAACAACAACAAAAAAATCATGTAATATGTGATGGAGTTGATGGCAAAGGTCTAAATGCTGCTTGTCCACCTTGCTTTGGAGGGTTTGGGTCAGGGTTAGCTGAGCTGATACTAACAGGTATTAGCTCAGTCTTGGCCCAGTCCTGTTTAATATTTTATTGATAATCTGGATGAGGGGATTGAGTACACCTTTAGTAAGTTTGCAGATGACACAGAATTCTGTGTAAGTATCAGTCTGCTGGAGGGCAGGAAGTTCTGCAGAGGGCTCTGGGCAGCTGGACTGATGGGCTGCGACCACCCAGCTAAGGGTCACCAACGCCGGGTGCTGAGTCCTGCACTCGAGTTGCAGCAACCTCATGGAGCCCTCCAGGCTGGGGCAGAGGGGCTGGGAAAGACACTGAGGGTGCTGGTGACAGCTGCTAGACAATGAGCCCAGGTGGGCAAGAGGGGGCCAGTGGCCCCTGGGCTGTGCCAGCTCTGGGGTGGCAGCAGGGCCAGGGCAGTGTCCTTGTCCCCTGTGCTGGCACTGCTGGGGCACCTTCAGTGCTGGGACAGCTCTGCAGAGCCCTGGAGGGGCTGGAGCGTGGCCAGGGAAGGGAAGGGAGCTGGGAAAGGGCTGGAGAATTCCTGAGGGAGCTGGGAAAGGGTCTGGAGAATTCCTGAGGGGGCTGGGAAGGGGCTGAGCCTGGAGAAAAGGAGCTCAGGGGGGACCTTGTGGCTCTGCACAAGTCCCTGCCAGGAGGGGACAGCCGGGGGAGTCGGGCTCTGCTCCCAGGGAACGGGGACAGGGAAAGAGAGAACGGCCTCAGGCTGGGCCAGGGGAGGCTCAAGGTGGGCAGCAGCAGGAATTTCCTCATGGAAAGGGTGCTCAGGCCTTGGCAGGGGCTGCCCAGGGAAGGTGGTGCATTCCCCATCCCTGGAGGGGTCCGAGGAACGACTGGACGTGGCACTCGGCGTTCTGGGCTGTTTGACACGGTGAGGGGAGGTCACAGGTTGGACTGGTTGATCCTGGAGGTCTTTTCCAACCCCAGTGATTCTGTGATTCTGTTACTCCCATTAGCCTTCCTTTGACTGGGGCAGTGCTCGTGCTGTGTCTGTGCCAGCTGCTGCTTCCTCACCTGTAATATTTAACTAATGGGGAGCCGTAAAGGGGCTTTAATTTTACAGCTCAATTTCAACTTGACTAATTTCCTGGGAAATGCCATTTCATGGTTTGGGAATTGCTGTGTGCTTTAAATCCTGCTTGTTAAACTTGCTGAGATGAGAACTCACCCCTAAGTGAAGAGCTATGGACAGCTGCAGGACCTAACCAAGAATTGCTTCCACTCTTTCTAAACTAGAGATTGTAATTAGTGTAACCATTTGAGCCAGTTTGAACAGCCTGTCTTAATCAAAAAGAACCTCGAATGCTTTGAGGAAGTTTTGCCTCCCTTTTTCCCTATCAGGCTTTAATAAATAAATTAAATAATGAGATGCAAAAAGCTCAAAATAGTACTTCAGAGCTCTTGGCAGGCAGGAGCGCAGCTGCTCCCGCGGGTGGGATGAAGGGGAAAAACAAGTTAGGTCTCCAACCTGTTCTTGCTTGTCCCTGTCACAGGCTGCTGTGACAGCTCACCTTCTTCCCAGAGCTCATCTCAGCCAGTGACACTTCTGAGAGCTGGGCACCACTTTCCCTCTGCTTTGGGAATCACGTTTTCAGTTTGAGGTTTCAGCTCTGTGTGTTCAGGGTAACAGGGGTTTGATATGACCTGGGCTATGGGAACCTCCCCTGGTCAAGCACTTGTGGTCCAGATACTTGGGGTACTTGGAGGAGCTCTGTAATTGGATGTGGGAGTTTTAAAGTTTCCTAGGAAACATTGTGCAGACATATTTAAATTATTTTTGTCATGAAACTATGAATTTTTATTTTCACATTTGCATAGATAATTTTAGCATAAGAACAAAATGGAAAGCTGTTGTCCAGTGCCTGGAACCTTTGGATTTTTCATATGTTGGAGAGGAATTTATCTCAGTGATTGCTTTTCTGCTTATTCCTTGTGCTATAAATTACCTCTGACAGATTAATTTAAAGCACAGGAGATGAGAGGAAGTACTGACCTTATGATGCATTGATGCATCTGTGATTAGGTCTGGGAAACATTCAGGTGGAATTTCCTCTTTTGACCTGAAGTTTGGTATTTATCGTGTTAAATATCTGAAATGAGGGCTGACACCAAGATTGCCCTCGGTGTTATACACAGCTACAGCTGTGTGTGTCCCTCAGACCCAGAGCAGGGCAAAGAATTGATTTGGTCCTGGAACAAAAATACATCCAGGAGGAAAAGAGCCTGGTAGACACCCAAGTCACATCGACACCTTGAAACGCTTCTGCGCGTGGACAGTGCAGCAGTGTTGGAGTGTGCTGGAGGGAAACACAACGTGTGAAGAGGCTTATGGGTTTCTGCTCTGCAGGACTCCACGTAAGTGCTTCTCCTAGTGCTCTGTCATAGGGTATGATACTTCAGAATTTCTTTGCTTAAGCAGTTTTAAGGCAGGAATGAACTTTTCCATACAGGCCTTAAGAGTGTGGACTGGGGGTGGTCAGTGTTTCTCTTTTAAATAATGTTCTAAGCCATCTTGGTTATGAATAGAGATAGTGAAATGAAAATATAGGAAGCTAAATGGGAAAGTAGAACACGGCAAAATCTTTTCCTTTCTTCTTTTTCCTAATAAACTAAGGCAAGCACAGGAGTATTTTGTGCATATTTCCTTGTTAGTGCAAACAGGCTTTTAGAACCATGGAATAATTTGGATTAGAAGGGACCTTAAAGATCATATTATTCCATTCCACTGCCATTAGTGGGAACACCTTTCACTATCCCAGGCTGCTCCAGACCCTGTCCAGCCTGACCTTGGACACTCCCAGGGATGGGGCAGCCACTGCTGCTCTGGGCAACCCGTGTCACGGCCTTATCTCTCCTGTAGAGAATAATTTCTTCCTAATATCCCATCTAAACCCTCCTTCATCTTAGGGCCATTTCCTATGGACATTACCAGAACGAGGAAAGATTGGTGATGACTGAATCCTAAATAAGAAGTTGTGACTTTTTCTAGAGGTCTTTAGTAGAGAGGTGGCCTGTCAGTCATGTTCAGCTTGGTAGCGAAGTGAGGGGTTATTTCAAAACTTTGCATAACTAGTGTTGAGCCACTGTCTTTGTTTTTGTTGTCACAAATCTGTTGCGAGCAGATGGAATTTCACTTTTTCCCCACTACCATCCCAGAATAACTCCTTTCAAAGTCATTTTGGAAGCAATAGGAGAGGTGCACGCATATGGCCGAGCGAGTGATGTAAGCAATGATTTTTGCAGCTACGTGTTCCCTCAGGGAGTTCAGCTCCTTGCTAGCTGGGTTGGATGTCCACAATTGTGGTATTTTTCTAATAGGTCTATTTGTCTGTTGGATTTGTTGTTTCGTGTTCTTGATTTTTTTTTTGAAGAGTTTCTTTGTAGTGATTATCAAGGATCTGCATGTTAGACACTGCCTTACTACAAGAAAAGATAAACCTATCCCCACCTCCCCATGCAGGAACATCTGCCTCTGCAGCGAAGGAATCAGGAGGCTTCAGAGTGACCTTCCCTAAACCAAGAGTGTTTCACAGGCAAGCGCTCTAGAGCTGCTTATCCTAGAAAGAAATGCTAACAGGTCTTGGGTTATAAAGATACTGTAGCGAGACTGTTGCTAAGGCAGCATTGACACAAACCATAAATTCTGTGTAATGTGCCAATGAGTGTATTGTTTCTATATTTTCAAAGTTTGTTCCAAAAATAAAATGGTTTCATGTAGTCTTTGCTTGATTAAAGTGTTCTTAAAAAGTCATAGAATCCCAGGATGTTTTAGGTTGGAAGGGACCTTTAAAAAGCCCATCCAGTGCCATCCCTGCCATGGGCAGGGACACCTCCCACTGTCCCAGGCTGCTCCAAGCCCCGGTGCTCAACCTGGCCTGGGACACTGCCAGGGATCCAGGGGCAGCCACAGCTGCTCTGGGCTGTGCCAGGGTCTCAATACCCTCAAAGAGAATAATTCCTTCCCAGTATTCCATCCAGCCCTGCCCTCTGGCAGTGGGAAGCCATTCCCTGTGTCCTGTCCCTCCAGGCCTTGTCCCCAGTCCCCCTCCAGCTCTCCTGGAGCCCCTTTAGGCTCTTGAAGGGGCTCTAAAGCCCCCCTGGAGCCTTCTCATCTACAGGGGAACATTCCCAGCTCTCCCATCCTGTTTTTATTTTGGAGAAGGATTTTCTTTTTCCAGAAAAAACCAAATTTTTATGTGTCTTCTGTCCTGGGAAGGAATCAAGGCTTGGTGTTTTAATAGCCAAGAATTTTTGTTGGTGGGTTAGGAAATACTGATCTTGATTGAAAATTTATTGTGCAGATACATTTAATAAGGCATAGCAATCTATAGTGCCTAAACCCACCCCATTCCCTAAGGGATTTAGACTGGTCACAGTGAGGCTGACAAGCACACTCTGGAATTTGAAAGTCCCTCCAGCTCTTCATGTCCTGGAGTTTGGAGTTGTTGTGTTACTGGATGACTTTCACATTTGGTTTATTTGTGCAGGCTCTTAAATAAACACTGGGATGGTTTGAGCACTGTGGGTTTATTTCATTCTTCCCAGGAGCTGGTGGAAAAGCTTAGGCTGGCTCGTGGAGTAATCCTGTGTGGTTAAAGTCACCTGTTCCAGCAGCAGAAAGTTTTCATTTAAGGGATTAAGATGATTTAATAAAAGCTACATGAAGTCTGGTCTTTTCTCCATTTGCTAAGCCAGGATTTTAGTGTATGTTTAAGTATAAAGTGCTGCAGGTGAGTTCCCATCCCGTAGGTGTGAGTGAGAAATGCAGCTGGACGAATGCTTGGTATTCACTTTTTTTGTATGTCAATGCAGTCCTGCCTAAATTCAAGTCATCTGGATTATTCTTTATTTTTGAGCTTTGTTCTACTTTACAAAGGGGAACTTCTTGAGGAAGCCAGCTGTGTACACCTGTCTTCATTAGATACTTAAAGTGTTTGGTATTTAGCTCTTTTTTTTTTTTTTCTATATAGTGTGAAATTGTTTTCATTAACATGAGTTGTTTGGGGAAAATGCCACTTGTCCTTTTCTGCAAGGGGTTGCAAATCGTTCTTTTTCTTGCTGTGATAACGAATTTAGCACAGCAGTCTGTGGGAGGGAGGAACAGCTGGCTTGAACTGGAAAAGGGAAGGGAGAAAAACTGATAGCGTTTGTGGAAATGTTTACAATTCTGTACCGATATATATGTGGAAATGAGAAGTTTCTGTAAAACTAGAAATTAGGAGACAGCTTTTTTGTTCCCATCTTTCTTTCTGTGGATATTGGCAAACATAAGTGTTGCTTTTTTATATTGTGAAGTTGGGTGCTCATTTCCAATTGTTTCTGCAGGTGCTATAAGATAGAATCATAAAATGATTGGGGTTGGAGAGACCTTAAAGAAATCTTATTTCCAAACCCCCTGCCATGGGCAGGGAACCCATCCACTATCCCTGGGCGGTCCAAGCCTCATCCAGTCTGTCCATGGACACTGCCAGGGATCCAGGGGCAGCCACAGCTGCTCTGGGCACCCTGTGCCAGGGCCTCACCACCCTCCCAGCCAGGAATTTCTGCCCAAGATCCCAGCCCCATCTCCCCTTTCCCAGTGGGATCCATTCCCTGTGTCCTGTCCCTCCATTCCCTGTCCCCAGTCCCTCTCCAGTTCTCCTGGAGCCCCTTCAGGCCCTGCCAGGGGCTGGCAGGTCTCCCTGGATTTTTCCCTTCTCCAGGGGAACATTCCCAGCTCTCCCAGCCTGGCTCCAGAGCAGAGGGGCTCCAGCCCTGCAGCAGCCCCGGGGCCTCCTCTGGACTCTCTCCAGCAGCTCCACGTCCTTGTGCTGTTGGCCCCAGGGCTGGGGCAGCTCTGCAGGTGGGGAATCACCTCAGGGGGCACAGGGGCAGAGTCCCCTCCCCTGCTGCCCACGCTGGGATCAGCCCAGGGCTCGGGGGGTTCTGGGCTGGGTCTTGTCCAGCTCTCCCCCCAAGTCCTTGTCTGTCCCCGGGGCTGCTCTCCAGCCATTCCCTGCCCATCCTGTGTTTGTGCTCTGACTTGCTCCAGCCCAGGTGCAGGACCTTGCACTTGGCCTTGTTGAACCTCATGAATTTTGCCCTGTCCCACCTCTCCAGCCTGTCCAGGTCCCAGTGGGTGCCATTTCATCCCTCAGGTGTGTTGCCCTCACCCTTCAGCTTGGTGTCATCAGCTGTTTGTGGGAGGGAACAGATCTGGAAGCTCAGCTGGATTCTCGGGCCATCACTGGTGCTGACCTGGGCTCTGCTCCTGTGCTGCCATCCCAGTCCTGCTGCAGTTCCTGGACAGAATCCTTGGGGTGGGTGTGCTGGAGAGAGATGAGAGAGAGATGTCATGTGGCTGAAGGGAGTATGTCTGGGAGCAGATTCACTGCAATGAGGTAGAAAACAGAATAATTGAAATAGGTTTAGGATATTGTAGTGATGAATTGTTGATTTATTATTGGTGCTCTGTGGACTTCTTGTTCTCCCCTCGATGAAATTCTCTATCCCCTCCTTCGAGAGAAATATTTACATGCATTTCATTCTTTACAGTAATACGTGTGAGGAGAAGGACATTTTTGGGACAGACAGAATATCCTTGTATCATATAAATGTACAGGCTTTTTTTTCTGGGGGACCGCACTCCCTTGTTCTTTCAGATTTAATATTTGATCCTTAAAGGCTCTTTTGCTGTTGTATTATTTTTACTACTTGTGACATCCTTGAGAACATCTCCCTTATTAATTGATCAAGGTGTCATTAAATTATGATACTGGCTGAGTGTTTGTTTCCTTAATAATTGCAATATTTTCATTATCAATTCCCTGATCTTTGCATGGTCTTATGGTGTTGTTTCAGCCAAAGCCCTGCTTTAAGAAGTTAAGGATTTGTCATTCTGTAGGTTTACAAATGCTGCTCTCGATTTTGGGATGTACTATGGCTATTTCAGGGATCTGTATCTGAGGATCTGTGTGGAAATCTGGTTTTGAGGCCTGGACCAAACAGAAGTTAACAGCAATCTTTTTCCTGAGTGCTTTTATTTTTTAACGGATCAGTTTTCCCAGCAGGTAACACTGCTATGTAGTAGCTTCAAGTTTTTGAATGTCAGGAAGAAAATAAAAGGAATTATTTCTATCCCCCTTAGGAAAGTGGGTCAGGCTGTGATGTTTATTTATAGAATGTCTCAGTATTTTAATTTTTGTTGCAACACTGACTGATCTTTGGCTTGTGCTTTTCTGTAAATGTGACTACCAAGTTCTGAGCCCTGCATTTGGCCTGAAAGTCAGCAGTGAGGGAGGTGGCAAGTTTGGAGCTGAATCAGAGTCTAAATGGGCTTCTTGAGAGTTCAATGGATTATTTTGGGGTTTAGTGTTTAGAAGGAATAGGGCAGCAGTTTCACATGCAGCACTGGAAAGCAGAAGGGATTGCTGCTGCTGCCTCTACGTTTCTCATAGAAAGTTTGGGTTTGCATTTGAGAAAGTGCAGCAGGACGATGGTCCTCTGCTCCACGGGGTGACCTTAAACTCCACTTACTCTGAGTCCTGCTGGCCTGAAGGTCAAGTCAGCTGCTTAACCTCTTTTCATTCACAATACAGCACATGCTCTACCAGTGAATGCTTTTCCTGGTCTTAAATGTAGGCCTGACAACTTGAAAGCTTATCAAAGTGAAGGGCTCTCCAACTGGAGGAGGAGATTGATGTCTGTCAATGCTGAGCATGTGGGCTTTAAGGAATTTGAATTATGAGGTTTTATTTATGAGGGTCACAGGTGTGCTGTACTGCAGCTTAAATGATTGTACAGGTGCTTGAGATCCATTGAATAATGGAATAATTCTAATTTTGGGAAAGGGATGAAAAGTCATCTTATAGACCTTGTGTGCATGAGCCTTTGATGTTTCTCTTTGACCATTGCAATAATGTGGTTTCTTTGGCCTTTTGTCTTGTAAGGGGTTAAGTTTTGTGGTAAGACACTTGCAAGGGCTCTTGCTCCAAGGTTTTAGGGGTTCATTATATGCCAGGGAAAGAGAGAGATTGATACATTCTCTTTCTTCTGTAGTGAGATGATTTATGATGTGGGAGATGAATTTGCTTCCACTGTGCTCTGTTGTCTCCTCCTGCCTGGTGTGAATAAGACAACTCTACCATAAACCCCAGGAGCATTTTAGGACAATCAGCAAAGGATGAGACTCCTGTTTTTCTGGGCATTGCAAACACTTTCAGCTAAATTATCCTTACTTCAGAGAACTAGGTCAAGATCCAATAAGTGGATTTGGGAACAGATGGGGAAAGCAGAGTGCAGCTGTTGGGTCAGATGAATAGACAGCTGTTGTGGTGTCTCAGGTACGACTGGTGGGTATGGGTGGCCTTCAAGGGGATCTCATGAATTGGCCTTTTGTCATGGTAACGTCTCTGCATAAAATACAGGCACTAGGGAATGTGTTCAAAGAAATAGGAGTGCTAAGATTGGAGTTCTTGCAGTGGGAAAGCAGAGATCAAAGATAATATAGAGATAATAGAAAAATGCTACAGAAAAATGTGCTGACAAACAGCTCAAAATGTGCTGCTTGTGTGAAGAACACATCCCTTCACTGTAATAATAATAATAATAATATCTTTTATTCTTTGTTTTTACCCAGTAAGTTTAAATTGGGGAAAAGTCTGTAGTAAAGGATCTCAGTAACGTTGACATTTACAGTGCAGCTTGGCTGGTTGCTTCAGCAGAGATAAAGCTGAGGTTATGCAGTGAATAAATGCTGCTTTGTGGTCTCTGAGATGAGGCTGGGAGTAAAGAAATAGGAGAATAAGTAAGGACCTAAATTTGGGATGTTTTCAGTTTTAATTTAAAACTTAGAGGCACAAACAAGAGTGGAGCTCCAGCATGTTTCTGTTGTGGCAAAGGCAGTAGGATCTCAAGGCAGTGTCTATAAACGATGGCTTTGAAGCAGTGGGGAAGTGCTGGTGTCATTTTGGACACAGCACAGTTCTAGTTTTTTTCAATGCTTCTGATGTGGAGAAACGGAGTCGGAGGAGGGAAATCAGCTTTTCCTTCATAGTTTTTGTTGTCTTAGTCTTCAGGTTAGGTGATTTTATTCTTTTTTTTATATAATTCAACTTTTTTTTTTTTTTTTTTAATTATGTGTTTTAATTATTAGGATAAAAATCTTTACTGTGAGGAAAAAGTTCTTCCCTGTGAGGGTGGGCAGGCCTTGGCACAGGGTGCCCAGAGCAGCTGTGGCTGCCCCTGGATCCCTGGGATTGTCCAAGGCCAGGCTGGACACTGGCGCTGGGAGCAGCCTGGGACAGTGGGAGGGAGGTAGAATGAGATAAACTTTAAGGTCCCTTCCAATTGAAAACATTTGGTTTTCCATGATTATGCTACAGCAGTGACTTCTGCATGAGTTTGCTCACTTTGGGGACTTTTATCTCTGGAGGCTGTGAATGTGAAAGAGGGAGGAGGAGAGAATTCTCTGGACACCTGGAGTAGTTCTTTGTCTTTGTTTTAGGTACCTGTTCTGTGTAGGTAAAATCCTTATCAAAGTGGATTTTGCAGTAATGTCATTACCTTCATCTGTGAGACCTGGCCTGTAATTAATTACATCTTCCCAGCTTTACCTGTGGTGTGGAACCCAGGTGGCAGAAGAAGGGATTTAGTTGTTCTACATTAGAAATTCATGAAATAGCTGTGTGGATTTTTTATCTGCTTCTTTCATCCCCCGTGTGCCTGATCACTGTTCCATGCTTATAAATTAAAGCATTTGCTTATAGTAAATGTCCTTTAGCCTCAGTGCTTTTATTGAGAACATGAAAAAAGTCAAATTATTAATCTATTTAAGATAGAAAGCGTTTGTTCTGGTAAGAGGCTGTAACAGCCCTTTCTTTGTGCCTTCAATTCCAAATATACCCAAAACAATGACTTTTAATTATGAAGTGCTTGAGCACTTGAGAAGGAGGAGGAAGAAAGGATGAAAACTCGTTGCTTGCATCAGTCTCTAGATTTAGCAACTTCAGAATTAGGGTGGACAAAGGCCTTTTTGGGTTTGTTTGGTGGTTTTGGTTGTTTGCTTTTGCTTGTTGTTTGCTTGTTGTTTTTTTTTTTTTTTTTTTTTTTTTTTTTTGGTTGGGTTTTTTTAGGGAAAAGGCTGTGAAACTTCTCCAGACAAGGTGCTGATAAGCCTTCAGTGTCACTGCAGTCTAAAGTAATACAAACCTGTTTTGAGATCCAGTGATGACCACTTAGAGGTTAAATTTTAATGTGTTTTATAAACTAAACCAGCCTGCTTACCTTTTCTGGTGAGTAATAGAGGAAAGGCAAGCTGCATTTTTCCTTTACTAATCTGATGAAAAGAAATATATTCAAACCCCTGTTCCCAGCAAATAATGTACCTTTAATGTCACAATGCTTCGAAGTAATGCTGCAAAGTTATTTAATCCCTAACTCTAAGGTACTTTTGGTGAGTTTTTGTACTCACTAGCAACAGGCTTGCTTTAGATTTATTAGATAGTAATTAGTCAACAGCTTTGAGGCTTTGCCTTGTTGTGCAGTTCCTGTCTACGGAGGAATTTTCTCAGTGCATACTAATTGGTATTTGAAAATTGTACGCTGCTGGTATTACTCATATTATTAAAAAACCCACGGGTTTGCCTGGTGATTTACAATATCAGATTTGGCCATTTACCCAGGAGATACCATTGATTGCTGCCTGATTTTCTTACGTTGGTTTTGTGCTTTTCAGGGGCTCCTAGAATGACTGGGGAGTAATTAAGTATGCAGAATCTTTTTGCATAAAATATTTCATTTTGAAGTTCTTTTTTGTTAAATCTTCGTCCTTGTCATTGCTTCCCTTTTGTCTTTTTCTTTAAAAAAGCTGGAATAGGCAGCACACAAGGTTGTAGTTCTTTGAATATGTGGTCTGTAGGTTCATCTCCCTAACTCTCTTCTTTCCCTTTGGTTCTTGTATTGTAGTTCTCCTGGAAATCAGTAAAAAGTTAGTGTACACAACACTGTTGTGAACAGTGAAGTTTGAAACAAGCTTTAAGTATTGTGTGTATAGGCATGTATTCATATGTATTTATGCAGTACACTTACGGTTTTCTTTTTAATCTGAGTTTTGTGAATAGATCCTTGCAGTTGTTTTATCTACCTTGGAGGTTTTAAAGTCGATGTTGCAGTTTAGAGCCTTGTAAGTATTGTAGTACAGGACCTGACTTACTGTTTTCTTAGGGTATAGCAGCTGCTCCTTGCAGAGCAGGAGATGTAACACTCAGGTAGTACAGAAACACTTTTTGTGTGGCAGCCGAATGTTTCACCAAGTTAGCAAAGACCCATGGTATTTGACACCTTTCCATATTTTCTGGTGTCTGATTTCTGGATCTGAGTCATAAAATGACCATAGAATCACAGAATTGTTTAGGTTGGAAAAACCCTCTAAGACCATCAAGTCCATCTGTTCCCTAGCACTGCCAGGGTCACCACTGACCCGTGTCCCCAAGTGCCACATGCACAGGGCTTTGAAATCCCTCCAGGGGTGAGGACTCCACCATTGCCTTGGGCAGCTGTGCCAGGACTGGACAGCCCTTTCCCTAATTTCCCCAAAATCCACCCTGAGCCTCCCCTGGCCCAGCCTGAGGCCGTTCCCTCTCCTCCTGTCCCTGTTCCCTGGGAGCAGAGCCCGACCCCCCCGGCTGTCCCCTCCTGGCAGGGATTTTGTGCAGAGCCACAAGGTCCCCACTGAGCCTCCTTTTCTCCAGGCTCAGCCCCTTCCCAGCTCCCTCAGGAATTCTCCAGCCCTTTCCCAGCTCCCTTCCCTTCCCTGGACACGCTCCAGCCCCTCCAGGGCTCTCCAGAGCTGTCCCAGCACTGGAGGTGCCCCAGCAGTGCCAGCACAGGGGACAAGGACACTGCCCTGGCCCTGCTGCCACCCCAGAGCTGGCACAGTCCAGGGGCCTCCAGTGGCCTCTTGCCCACCTGGGCTCGTGCCCAGCCACTGTCACGTCACCCCAGCACCTTTCCCAGCCCCTCTGCCCCAGCCCGGAGCTGCAGGACCTGGCACTTGGCCTTGTTGGCCCCCACACCACAGATATGGCCAACGCTTTCTGGGGCCAAAGACCCCGAGCCTGGTGGTGTTGGTGACAGGTTATGTGGGGCAGGACCCTTCTGTGTGAGAGTGGTGTGATGTATGTCAGGAAAACTTTCCACATCCAAGTCCCTCATTCCTGGAATGTTTTCCCTTCTGGAGTTACTCACATGTTCCAGACAAAGCCAAAAGACTGTGTAGGACACGTCCCAGTTATCCAAACCCCCAGCCCTGTGTCTCCTTTGGCACGGGCAGCACTGGGCATGGGGAACAGGGGCTATTTGGTTTTTTTATTGGAGCCTGAAGATCAGTTGAGCTTTCTGTATTGAATGAAAAGATGAAATTCTGTTTTCAGTTTGCTTTTGTGATGAAGATTCATTTCTGTCTGGGGGAATGTTTATAGAAGAACATGGATGCTGCTGTCCTGCTCTAGCCAGGCAGCACAGGCAGTGAGAACTTAATTCCTATTTGTTTTTCTTTTAGATGTGTCAACTCTGATTTATTACAGATTTTTAATATTCCTCATTTGTCCGTAATGACAGGAAGTTTAGTAAGCAGTCTGAAAAACTTACAGATATGTTTTTACTAATGGCATATCAAAGAATTTCAACTTGTATTTTAAAAACTAAATCCAGTGCTGAAACTTCATTGAATTACATTGATGTTGAAATGCTCTTTTTTTTCCTTCCTGAGATATGACATGCCTGAGGCTACAGTATTAACAGAATTATTTTATTTTATTTTATTTTTTATATCACTCTTCATAGCATTTCTGTGGTGAATGAATTAGTAATTGTTTCCAGATAAAATTGTTGCAAGAGTTCCATGAGTAGAGGCTCCCTGAGAGCTTTCCACATGGCATGAGATAGTTTTTTAGCTTGAGAGACTTGCTCAGACTTTCAGAATCTCGGCTCTTGGTTACAGGCAAAGTTTTATCAGTGTTGATTCATGGCTTTTCCATGGATATTATATTCAAAAGGATGAATTTTTAGACAAAAAGACTAGATGTTACTGCTCCCAACTTGGAAGGTTCATTTGGTTTTGTGAATTCCTGGTTGCTAGATAAGTGGTTTGAATATTAAAAGATGCCGAAGTTTTAAAAGAAATATAAATCACAGAATCATGGAATGGTTTGGGTTGGAAGGGACCTTAATACTTATCCAATTCCATCTCCTGCCACAGTCAGGGCCACCTTCCACCACTCCAGGCTGCTCCAAACCCAATGTCCAGCCTGGCCTTGGGCACTGCCAGGGATGCAGGGGCAGCCACAGCTGCTCTGGGCACCCTGTGCCAGGGCCTCACACCCTGCCAGGGAACAATTCCTGCCCAATATCCAGCCTAAATCTGTACCTTCTGTATGTGTATTCTTTTTGAATCTAATCTCTGTTTACACCTACATCTGTGTCTCCATAGAAGGCCCAGATGCTTCTTGTGCTTCCAAAAATCTGAGTTTCTTCTGCACTTGCCTGAATGTCCATTTCCTGCAGAACTTCAGTAATTGGATTTTAAAAATCTTCAGCTCAATTTGTCAGGTTGAAAAGTATTATAATAAATTCAATTATAGACAGAGGAAGGTGTTTTTTAAAAATCTGTGGGTTTTGCCTTTTTAATTTGAAACAGAGATCAACCTTAAAAATGCTTGATGGAAAAGAGTTTGGAAAATCATTTTTGACTCAGACAAAATATTTTAAAAATGAGATGTTAACATTACCAGATCACTGGGGAATGACTAAGAAAAGGTTCCAAGATACTGGTTTGGGGAACTTCTGATCTTGCTTTCTTCTCTTTTTGCCAAGTTTAAATTTTAAGTGGTTTTGTTTTAAGCTGTGTTGTAAGTAGGACAGTTGAATTTTGCCAGAGGCTGTGATTTGCTCCAGCCGTGTGCTGATGATGGAATTTATAACTTGCCTAGGAAGGAATCCTGTTTTGAGTGCCAGTGTGTGCTCTACCAGAACGTGGTGTTTGGGCACCTTCAGGTGCTGCTGCCTTTTGCTGCCATCCTTCCCTGTCATTTATTTTCAGCAGTTTCTGCAATAGTTCAACAATTAGAACTCATCTTGAATATTTTGACAAATTCATATGAGATAGCAATGTATATCCCAAAGGTTTGGCTCTTGCTGGTGTAGAATTTGCACTGTGCAGCATTTGCAGATGTTGATAACAATACAGAATCTCAGAATGATTGCGGTGGGAGGGACCTTCTCATTCTACCCAGTGCCATAGGCAGGGGCACCTTCCCTTTGATCAGGTTGCTCCAAGCCCTATCCAGCCTGGCCTTGTTCACTTCCAGGGATGGGGCCTGGGAGTGAGTCCTGCATTCAGGGGGTTATCAAGGAGTTTGTGGAGAGTCAAATAATGAGAATGAGTGAGTGGTTGCATCATGGACTTCATCTGAACTGCATGCAAGAGTGGTGCAGTTTATGTAAATAAATAATGCAGGAATAATTTTAGCTTCCGTTGGGGAATTCCTTTTGCTGGTTAGGTGGTTTATCCATACATGTAGGTTTGGAACCATGACATCAATCTGATAGAGAAACCGTCATTCTCGAAGTGATGTCCTTCAAGATGTCATTCTTGAAGAACAATCATCAGAAAGCCTGCACAGAGAGTTCAACAGGAGACCCTCGGCTGGGTTTTGTTGTGCTGTAGTTCATTCCTTTATAGTGGCTCTTAAGTAAATAATAATCTAATGGTGATATTCAAAATTTAGGGAATCCTTTCTGAATGTTTAAAACCACTGGACACTAATGCTTGTCTTTGTGTTTTTGTTTGCAGACTCACTGAGCCTTCAGGGTATGTCACAGATGGGCCTGGAAATTACAAATACAAGACAAAATGCACCTGGCTCATTGAAGGAAGGTGAGTGTGGGAAGCAGCTTGGGATTTTGTGTTACTTATTGGGACTTACAGGGTGAGTTTTATCTGCACGGAATATTTTTAGGTCTCACAATTCTTTTTGGCTATTCTAAAAGCTAGATAGGGCAACAATTAGTTCTTCTTGGTAAATAAGTTTTTCTGCAACTGAGTCCTCCAAACTGACTTCTGATTAAGAGGTTTGTGTTGAAACAGCATGTGGTAAACAAAAATCAGTGCACTTCTGTAAATAATGAAGGATTATGAATTAACTGATATCATAGTGGGCCAATCAGATGATGGGATTCACTACACATGGGGTTTTTCAGTGGTATGAGAAACAAGAGAAATTTTATTCATGAAGAATCAGTTTCTGTAGTGATGAACTTCAGATATTTCTTTACTCACTGAGCCATGAGGACTTCAGAAGAACCACTGACCTTTTATTGCAAAGGTTTTCTAAACTGGGAGAAGTCCCTCAGATCTCTCCCCTCACTTTGCTGCCCTTTCTGTATTTGAGCCTTATATTGCTTACAGCAATTTCTTGCACGGGTTTTTAGGAGTAGCATATTTAATTCTATCCTCTGTCATCTGATTGATGGTGGAGAATTCAGAGCATCTCACTTGTTGAAATACATTTTTGATAGTACCAAGCTGGTGCCAGGACAGTAAGATCCATTTGTTTAGTCTCTAAAGCTTTTCCATGGTCACATATGATGCTGTGTGATAACATCTGTGTGTTCAGTCACATTCCATGTTGTTCCCTGAATCTGCAGGTAGAGAGGTCTGTGTATTGTCATGTGAGTTGTGCGAGAGTGCGGACTTGTACTGGACACTGCAAACTGAGGCCTCTTGGCATCTTGGAGAGTCAGAATTTCCTACTGTCCCAGAGGGTGTTTAGTCTTCTCCCTGTGTTTAGCATATCTGTTGCTGAAATGCACAGTGGCATCAAGGCAACCTTAGCAAATTTGCCAATGGACACCAGGCCGTATGGTGAGGTCAAGATGCTGAAGGGAAGGAATGGCATCAAAAGGGATCTGGACAGACTTGGAGACACAGGACTGTGTGAACCTCGTGGAGTTCAACAAGGCCAAGTGCAAGGTCCTGCACCTGGGCTGGAGCAAGTCAGAGCACAAACACAGGATGGGCAGGGAATGGCTGGAGAGCAGCCCTGGGGACAGACGAGGACTTGGGGGGAGAGCTGGACAAGACCCAGCCCAGAACCCCCCGAGCCCTGGGATGATCCCAGCGTGGGCAGCAGGGGAGGGGACTCTGCCCCTGTGCCCCCTGAGGTGATTCCCCACCTGCAGAGCTGCCCCAGCCCTGGGGCAACAGCACAAGGACGTGGAGCTGCTGGAGAGAGTCCAGAGGAGGCCCCGGGGCTGCTGCAGGGCTGGAGCCCCTCTGCTCTGGAGCCAGGCTGGGAGAGCTGGGAATGTTCCCCTGGAGAAGGGAAGGCTCCAGGGAATGCTCAGAGTCCCTGAAGGGGAAAACTCCAGGAGAGCTGGAGAGGGACTGGGGCCAAGGAATGAAGTACCAAGACAAAGGGGAATGGCTTCCCACTGTCACAGGACAGGGCTGGATGGGATCTTGGGCAGAAATTCCTGGCTAGGAGGGTGGGCAGGCCCTGGCACAGGGTGTGTGGCTGTGGCTGCCCCTTGATCCCTGGCAGTGCCCAAGGACAGACTGGATAAGGCTTGGACCAACCTGTCCATGGCAGGGGGTGGAGTGAGATGATTGTGAAGGTCCCTTCCAACCCAGACCACTCTTTCTTTGGGAGATTTCATGACTTGGGAGGAATTATTCATTGCATCTGCTTCAGACATTTACTTGAGTTGAGGAAGTTTAATTCCTAAGCTCCTAAGGTACTCAAAACTGAGGTCTAAGCTGCTCCACAGAACCATCCAGAATGATGAAATTGAGAGGCAACTACTCACTATTAACTTTATAAGGAGCTCAGTTGTTTGAGGTGGTTAAGAGCGCAAGTTGGATGCTCCAAGTGGCTACACCTTTTAATTTGTGTAGGTAACAGGAATACAGTTTGCAATTACAAATAATTAAAAAATGTTTCACAAGAGCATTATTGCAGACAAACCAGCCTCAGCAGTCCCAGCACAGCCATCTTAACCCTCTTAACTTCTGTTTTTAAAGGATATTGTGACTCATATTTTTATCAGAAGTGAAGTGCTTCTCATGGATTCTCAATAATGTCACCAAAGGTGCTCCTCCAGCCTATAATTACTACTGCTGAGAGTCTTGCTAGGGAACCATCACTTTGTGGGGTTTGAAGTGAGATCTTTCTTGCTGGAAAGACAGAAATGTTCCTCTGTATTCTGTAGCCAGGTGTTTACATTGGAGTCCTTTTCCTGCCTGTGGGTGTTTATGCCCTGCTGTCAGGGCATGGTGGTAAACAGAAAACAGATAATCACACTGATTAAACCAGCCAAAATATGCAGCCATGTGAAAACAGTCCAAGCTCTCAAAATTCCCAGAGACCTGGACTTGGAAAGCAGCGCCTGCAAAGCTGCTGAGTTCTGAGTGCCCTCTCCTCGTTGCTGGCATTCCATTGTGCAGAGGGCTTTGAGGTCAGCAGGGAAGGGTACAACTGGAGTGAGCCATTGAGGACACCAGAGGAATTCAGATACAAAATAAGCCTTGTGTTCCTTAGTGTTCTCATTTCCTTTCTTCACCGTTCCTGACTTTTTCTTGGCTGGTGTCTGTGCTGTGTTCTCATCCCAGGGGAGTCCTTTTCATTTTTCCCAGGAGGGTGAACAAGGCAGATGAGCTCCATGGAGCCTGAGGACCATGTGGTTGTGCAGATGAGGGCTGTCTGCTAATGGTTGTTGGCTGTTGCAAAGAGACTCTTCCTTTTTGTTTGTGGTCTGAACCTTTATTGATTGCCAATTTCTGCTCTACAGCTGTCAGGCTGGTCCAATAGAAGCAAATCCCTATGACTCCATAGGCTGCTCAGTTCTGAAGTCACAGGTACTCTTTGTACCTTTCCTTTAAGCAGAACATTACCCTTGAGTTCCACCTGCTGCTCTTTTCCAAAGGCCTAGAGTAGATAGTTGTACCTATCAAAAATTAGTCATTTGCAGAATAACTCCCTAGAGACTTCCCCTCCTGTGGGAAGGAAGGACTCTGTGGCAAGCTGACATTTTTAAAATCTATTTGATTAGGATGAGCAGGGATTTCATCTGAGTTCTAGGGCAATGCTCTCTAGGGATGATCCTAGACACTTGTGCCTGTCCTTTCAACAGCTCCAGCTGTGGGTGGGAACAAACACTGTTGATACAGATTCATTTTCTATTTGTTTCAGGTCCAAGCGCAATGTTAGTGGTGTTTGCACCATCCTGGAGCCAAGCCCTAAATGAAATATCTGCAGTGGTTTCTCTGTGATTGTCTTTAGGTGTAGCTTTTTATATTAGTCATGAAACAAATGGTATCTTATGTTGGAAACCTGGACGTGCCCCAGCCATGTATGCTGGCTCCCAGGAATCTCCCTAGTTATGGGCTGGCCCCAGTGAGGACAGCAGGAAAGGTGGGAATTGTGTCCCTGTGCCCCCTGAGGTGATTCCCCACCTGCAGAGCTGCCCCAGCCCTGGGGCCAACAGCACAAGGACGTGGAGCTGCTGGAGAGAGTCCAGAGGAGGCCCTGGGGCTGCTGCAGGGCTGGAGCCCCTCTGCTCTGGAGCCAGGCTGGGAGAGCTGGGAATGTTCCCCTGGAGAAGGGAAGGCTCCAGGGAGAGCTGCCAGCCCCTGGCAGGGCCTGAAGGGGCTCCAGGAGAGCTGGAGAGGGACTTTTGGCTTGTTTGGGCAGTGGCTGAGGTAACTTGATTTGTTCAGCCTGGAAGAGGAGACTGAGGGGAAACCTTATCAGAGTCTGCAACTTCCTTCTGAGGCAAAGATGAGGAGCAGACACTGCTCTCTTTGTGGCCAGGACCCAGGGAATGGCTTGAAGTTGTGTCACGGGAGGCTTCGTTTTGAGATCAGGGAGAGGTTCTTCCCCCTGGGGTTGGTCAGGCACTGCCCAGGCTCCCTGAGGAGCAGTCATGGTCCCAAGGCTGCCAGAGCTCCAGGAGCATTTGGGCAATGGGTTCAAGCACAGGGTGGGATTGTTGGGGTGTCTGTGCAGAGCCAGGAGTTGGACTCAATGGTCCTTGTTGGTCCCTTCCAACTCAGGATATTCTATGATTCCGTGATCTGTTCTGCACAACGGGACACAGTTTTCTGACCGTAAAGCAATTTTTGCTTAATACCAGGAGACCTGCACACCAAAAAAACCCCTGAACTACACACAGCATGTTTAATGCATCTACAGTTACCCAGGTCACTTGGTTTTGTCTTGTCTAGATGAGAGCCTCACACCAGAAGACTGTGTTGAAGGGTTTTTGCCCTGTGTGTTGAGTGGCTAATTACAAATATTTTATTCATTTATTTTTTCTTTACAGGCCGAACACAATCCTCAGGCTTCGATTCAATCACTTTGCCACAGAGTGCAGCTGGGACCACTTGTATGTGTATGATGGAGACTCAATTTATGCTCCCTTACTGGCAGCTTTTAGGTAAGTTCCCCTTGATAAGACTCTTAACTGTAGCCAGTGGTATTTTCTTAACTTAGAGCCTGACTTAAATGTGGCTTCTGACACTGTAAATATGATCCAGTAAACCAAATGTATAACACTGCACTACAGCCAGTGTCCTTTTGTGCACTGTTTGTCAGCATAAACAATTAAGAGTTGTTTTTCACTTTTACAATGAACAAGTCATGTCACTGTGCTCTAGCATGTAAGTATTATGTTTTCATTTCCAAATCCTGATTCTTTGAGAGAAAAAAAAAAAAATGTCATCTGTCTGGGCTGGAGATGATTTGGTGTGCAGTTTCCTTTGAGAGGAGAAAACTGCCCCATTTATGGATTTGAATGTGATTTATAAGTTAAACTTGTATTGTGTGAATGTAGACATAAGGGAAAAAGGCAGCTAATGTTGTAGACATGGAGGTTTCACAGAATGATGTCTATCTTTTATGTACTTTAAACTTCGAATTTTTTAGTTATTTGGAACATGTTCAGGAACAGCAGTGATGGCTCAACCTTGTAAAAACAGAATCACAGGATGGTTTGGGTTGGGAGGGATCTTCATCCAGTGCCACCCTCTGCCATGGGCAGGGACACCTTCTGCTGTCCCAGATGGATCCAAGCCCCATCCAGCCTGGCCTTGGGCACTGCCAGGGATCCAGGGGCAGCCACAGCTGCTCTGGGCACCCTGTGCCAGGGCCTGCCCACCCTTACAAGGAAGGATTCTTTCTCCATATCCCATCCATCCCTGCCCTCCGGCAGTGGCACGTTCTCTGTGTGCTGTCCCTCCATCCCATGTCAAATGTCCCTCTCCAGCTCTTGATGTGTAAAAGTATCCATTCTGCCAGTAGGTTACAGGTTTTTCCTTGTCCACTCAGTGTGGATGCTGGTGAACAATCAACATTTCATGCTGAGGCCTAAATGTAACTTGTGCTTTTCTGTATTTGAGTCTCACAGTGACACCACCACCACCTTATGCTTTTTATTCTTTAAACTGAAATTAGGAAAATAATCCCAAGTTATCTATGGAAAAAACTAACGGTTCCCTTGGGACTCTGCTTGTTCCAAGCTGTGTGACTATTTCCAGAATTAACCTTCTGCTGGGGTTCCTCTCATTTGTGAAATAAAGGTCTAAAAATACTTTGTGTTGGTTCTAGAAAATCCTTGTAATGTCTATGACAGGAGATCAGCAGAGGAACAAAAGTTGATAAAAATTTAAACCCCTACATGTGATTTTTTTGGTCTTCAACTGCAAATGTAGAGTTGTTTTGGAGTGAAAGAATGTTTCCTTGTAAAGCTTCAGACTAACGTGAGATCAAAACAGGACACCTCATTTGAAGAGGAAGCAACCTTTCTCTTCTGAAAACCTCCAAAAGTGTGGCAATGCCACCTGGAAATGTTCTCCTGGTATCATGCCGTGATTGATGTACAGGAAGAGGAGGAAATATCATCTTGACCCAATGTCATTTTGTTCTAATCAAGCTATTTTTTAATACACTGATGAAAAGGCAAAACGATGATTTGTGCCTGCCATTTCTTGTGTGTTTTCCAAAAATTAATAGGCTTATAAAATCAAAGTTTTGAGTAGTTCACAGCATTAACAGTTATTGTTCAGACTGGGAAATCTCCTGTAAATCAGGAAGCCTTGGCCTGAGGAGAAGCAAACGTGAGGTTAGTACAATAATGTTTTTGAGGTAGGAAAAAGCCCCAATTATTTTGTTTCAATTGTTTCTTTAGATGACATTTGAACTTAACTTCATTAAGCAGTGAGTTGTGGTGTTCAGTAATCCATGTTCAGGAAATGGCAGATGCTTCTCATTTTGGTGAAGTACCAGAAAGCATCTCTTGAAAAACACTTTTCTCTAATGCAAAATAAGTGCATTGGAATTTTTATAAAGCAGTATTCATATTTTCTCAATTTACTTGGGTTATATTAAATTTATTATTATAACCACATTTCCTTGTTCATTATTTTTGCACTATGCCAGGAGATTTGCAAGACTGAGCTTTGTACAGTTGGATCCTGTAAGCTTTCAGAGTTTGTTGATAAACACTATAAATTCCTTTCTCTCTGAACTCAGTTTGTGTTCCCTCCCTGGCTTTTTACAGTAGCTCCCTGAACCTTCACTTCCTTCACTGAACTCATTTTGTTTTCTTGACCTTCTAATGCTCATTTATGTTTGTTCACAAGGTTACCTTTATCCTGAAATATATATATGTACATATATATATCTTGTATATATACAAGATCATCTTGGGAATCCTTACCACTGGACTGTAGAGAAGCTTTAAATTGGTTTTATCAGTTTTTTTTTAACAGCAATAAATATTTGCTTAATGCCAACATTTACACAGTTCAAGTGTGTGCATAGACTAAACTCCTTGTAGTCTGAGAGTCCCCAGAGCTGTCTGGTCCTGCACATGAATCTTTTTTTATTAAACAGTGTTAAAAATATCTTTGATGGTTTGTATTTGTGACCACAGGCACAATGAGACTGTAAAAATGTGCTGCTTCAGAAATGCAGTAAAAGAACGTGTAAACAAATGCAGCATGTTTGTCAGCACCGATGAAGAAATCTGAACTAGATAAACTCCACTCAGGATCTGTGCACTTTGTTGGTTTTGTTAACTTTACTCCACATTAAACATTTATCAGAACTGGTTTTGCACCTTTATTTTCATTTTGCTCTGGTAGGCAGTGGGTGTTTTCCTCATCAAACCCAGTTCTTCTGCAAGACTTTTGGCAATGGCCCAAAGCTCCTGGTGGTTGCTCTCAGGTGCCGGATGGATGTTCATGTGGGGCTGAATTCCCCCAGGCAATGGGATCAGCTCAGTGGTCTAGGGGAAAGAATAGGGCAGTGTGTGCAGGGCAGTGGAGAGTTGGGTCTCCTGGACATGATTGTGGACATCCAACACTTGAAGTGGGCCTCCCTGATGAGTTGGAGCGAGACTTTGGACAAGAGCATGGAGTGGCAGGATGAGGGGGCATGGCTTCCTATTGTCAGAGAGTAGGTCCAGATGGGATGTTGGGCAGGAATTGTTCCCTGTGAGGTGGTGAGGCCCTGGCACAGGGCGCCCAGAGCAGTTGTGGCTGCCCCTGGATCCCTGGCAGTGCCCAAGGCCACTTCATTCCCCAGGACTTGGAGCATCTGAGGACAGTGGAAGTTGCCCCTGCCATGGCAGGGGGGTGGAATGAGATAATCTTTTAAAGTTTCTTCCACCTCAGGCCATTCTGTGTTTCATTGGTTCTCTGATACTGTTTTACTTTCTGCCATTGACTTCACCAATCCAGTTTACAGAAAATACGTGTTATTTCAGTCAAAAGCAGAGGTTTGCCTTTCCCTGGGTGTCACTGGGCAGCTGAGCTGAGTAGGAGTGTTTATTTGCTTTGGAGTAAAGATGATTGCAAAATGTTTTGCAACCTTATGAAAGGAAAGAAAAGCATCGTGTTGTGAAACATGCTAATCTTGGCCAGAGTTGAGTTGCTCAGAGATTCTGGATCATAATTTAAAGGAAATTTTGCATAATCCTTTATAATTTTGATTCTGCCTATTGGATTCTTTTTCATGGCAGATGTAAATTCTGTTTGTGCTTCTGTTTATTCCATATGATGTTGGAAGCAGGCTGATTTATTCATTGTTTTTGAGGTTCAACCTTTCAGGGATCTGATTGTTCCCACAGTGTTATGCTCTCTTCATGACTTTCTCTGAAAGAAATTAAAATGCCCCATCCCTGGAAATGTTTAAAGCCGGGTTGGTTGGGACGTGGAGCAGCCTGGGCTGGTGGAAGGTGTCTCTGCCCATGGCAGGGGCGTTTGACTAGATGACTTTAAAGGTCTCTTCCAACCCAGACAATTCTATGATTAAGTTTCCTTAGACTGTTTTAAATATGTGTAGGTGGGATAACATCCTCTTCAGTTATTTACACATGAATCACCCAAAAAAGATGGAAATAGGGAGTAAGTGGGATGCAAGCATTGTTATGGAAGTACCTGTGTTCTTGTCAAACAAATCCCGAATTTGAGATTTTGATGAGAAAACAAAGAATTGTCTAGTAATAGTCCTTTTATTAGTATTAGGAAGGATTATTGTGGGGAATTTTTGTCTTACCTTCCACTTATTTTGCCCTGTAGTATCAGTGATAAGTGCTGAAGAACAAACTAGGACAAAGCAACTTTTTCTTGTCCCTGAGCTGCAGTTTGCCTTACCCAAATTATTTTCAAATGTTTTTCCTGTGGTGAGGTACTGTCATACAGTGGCCATTGCAAAGGAATATTATGAACCAAACAAGAAGTTTGTTAGGCTTTTTGTTCTTTGGTGTTGTGGGAGATGATCTTCTGGGAGAGATAAACTTCAGGAGTCTCAAATGTTGAGAATGAAACAAGGCGCCTCTTCCAGAGAGATAAAAAGGGAATTAATTCTGCTGTTTAATCCTGTATCCTTGAGAAGCAAATGAGCAGTGAGGGGAAATTTGGCTTTCTCATAAGGAAATATTTCTTGAAATGTGCATCAGCAGATGTGCTGGAGTTGTTTAGCCAAAACATGGGATCAGGTTCCAGTGATTTTATGGTGAGTTGATAAAATGAAGGATATCTTTTTATCCACTATAAAACTTGTTGTGCAGGAAGATCTGTTGAGCAGTTTGCAGTGTGATCTCTCTGTAGGTAGCTCGTTCATCTGCTGGTTTCAGTGCAAGTACCCCAAAATCTGCAGCAAAAAGATTGCTGGGTGTCTGTTCTCTTCTTGGAGCACACATTGTATTGTATCATGGGGTCAGAAAAATTCAGGTGGAAAAATTCAGAAAAATTCAGCACAATAAAATTGCTCTTCAGGTTAATGGATGCTGTAGATACCTGGGAGTGATTTCCTTGAGTGGATAAACTCATTTACTCTGTCCTAGGAAACTATCTTCAGTTGCATTTGCTTTCTGTTCTAAACAGATGTGAAAAGAGAATTAAGTTCTTCTCGGGGGGAATTCTTTCCAACATTGCTTTTTAGTTGATGGTGGCCTTGGATACTTGGGAGTCACGGGGCACAGGACAAGGCTGGGCTGTTTTCCCGGGGGAGTGGCTGGAGCTGCCTCTGGTTCCCTGCCCAACACACTCCACTCTGCCACTTGAAGTCTCTGCTTGTCACAAGCTTTGACTTGCCTTTGAAAATGGGAGTGAAGTCAGGGACAGATGATGAGTACAGGAAAATAGCAGCTGACTGTGAACAGGGGGTGGTAGACAATGTGCTGTACATGGATAAAGACTTTTAAAAACATAAATTCAATGGACTTTGAATTTGTGCCCACTTTGATGCCTTTTGTATGAGGGAGGAATCAACTTTTTCTTTTTGTTTTTGTCAGACTTTTGTTAAATGAGGAGTAAACATTCCCTCTCAGATACAAAGTATTTAGTGCAATAGGTAAATAGGTAGTAGTTACTTTTTTCAAAGCTCATTTTAGTTTGTCAGTTTATTTGAATTATTTTGACAAACTATTATATAAATCTTCAGAGTGTCTGGAATACTATAGATGGTCTTGCCCATCATCTTTGCTTCTCTCTGCCAGTCCTGGAAAAGCAAAATGCTGGAGGATCTCAGAGAACCTGGAAGGGTGAGAGAAGCAACCGAAGGCATCCAGAGGTGTGAAGCAGAGAATGAGGTGGGAGTTGAGAGTGTGACAGGCACTGAGATAGAAAAGACAAAAACGTGGCTGTGATGAGTCAGGTGGACCTTATAAAAGAAGGGATGATGGGAAGATGTGGTGCAGTTGAGATGCCTGGGGGATGAGATGGCATTTAGAGGGACCTGGACAGGCCCGAGGAGCAGCACTGTGGGAACCTCGTGAGATTCAACAAGATCAAGTGCAAGGTCCTGCATCAGATTGGAGCACTCCTGAGTATGAGAACAGCCTGGGGGATGGAGGAATTGAGAGGAGCCCTGGGGTGAAGGACTTGGTGATGCTGGTGGGTAAGAAACTGGATATGCTCTGGCTTTGTGAGCTGGGACCCAGAACAGCCCCTGAGCCCTGGGCTGATCCCAGCGTGGGCAGCAGGGGAGGGGGGCTCTGCCCCTGTGCCCCCTGAGGTGATTCCCCACCTGCAGAGCTGCCCCAGCCCTGGGGCCAACAGCACAAGAACGTGGAGCTGCTGGAGAGAGTCCAGAGGAGCCACGGAGCTGCTGCAGGGCTGGAGCCCCTCTGCTCTGGAGCCAGGCTGGGAGAGCTGGGAATGTTCCCCTGGAGAAGGGAAAACTGCAGGGAATGCTCAGAGTCCCTGAAGGGGAAAACTCTAGGAGAGCTGGAGAGGGACTGGGGCCAAGGGCTGCAGGGACAGGACACACAGAATGGCTTCCCAGGGCCCCAGGGCAGGGCTGGATGGGATCTTGGGCAGGAATTGTTCCCTGTGAGGGTGGGTAGGCCCTGGCACAGGGTGCCCAGAGCAGCTGTGGCTGCCCCTGGATCCCTGGCAGTGCCCAAGGCCAGATTGGACACTGGGGCTTGGAGCAGCCTGGTTTGGTGGGAGGTGTCCCTGCTGTGACAGGGGTGGAATGAGATGAGCTTTAAGTCTCTGGTTTAAGCTTCTAATGCAAACAAGTCTGTGATTCTATGGCTGACTGTTCGTATTTCTCATAAAAAAGGAACCCAAGAGGCAGCAAGTCAAAATTCATAGAATAATCCTTTCTCTGCTGTTGTGGAGCTAAATTGTTAACCTCACTGCTGCAGATTTCTTTCAGGTGAAAAAGATATAAATGATTAAGTGAGAAATTGGATAGAAGCATGGATGAATGGTTTATTTACCTGTGCTAATTTGGGTGCATTCTCCAGGTCTAAGCATCTGAACTGGGTGTCTGGAAGGTGGATTACACATCACTAAAATGCTCTGTACTTGCTTGATTTGTCACACCCTTTCCCAGTCATTTTTGTAGTCCCCTGTAGTCAGGAGGAGATCTGGGCTCAGCAGAGCTTTAGTTTGACTTCGCAATACAGATTTTATTATTTTGACACACATTAATTTCTGTTTCTAAACGTGCCACCTTGTTTTATGGGACCTGCTAAATTCATTGTTGAGTATGAAGGGAGGGAGAGGTTTTTGATAAGGATAACTAACATTCTAGATAGCTTCTGGTTTTGTGTGGTTAAATACTTTCAATATACATTTATTTATGATTTCACAAATTCATTATACTTCAAATAATGGAAATACATCGAGTTTCAATTAATTTATTGAAATTCAATTATTTTATTGAAAGTACTGGTGCATTTACTCTTGTTGCTTTGCTCCCTTTTATTTCACTTCTAATATTGTTCTTTTGCTTTTCCAGTGGTCTTATTGTTCCTGAGAAAGACAGCAATGAAACAGTACCTGAAGTTGTAGCTACTTCTGGATATGCTCTTCTACATTTCTTCAGTGATGCTGCCTATAATCTCACAGGGTTTAACATCACCTATAAGTAAGTGGCACCACCCCACAGCGATGCTACAGATGGAACAAAAGGAGCTTTCTCCTTTTCTCACTTTTGTCTTGAAACAAGCAATTGCCATTGAAGTATGTAATTATGAGCAGACACCTGAAATTAGATTTTTATTCTTCTTATACCCTTGCAGCAGCTAATAAGTGGTATGTGCTCAGGGTTGCAACTTCTCAGTTGCAAGTGTGGACAAATGTTTTCTCCAAAAGACACTTTATTATTTGTTTTATGTTATTAGATCAGTTTGATTATATCTAATCAACAATAAATGATATGTTTTGTGCACATCTGTGCTCTTGTGTGTTCTGCAGTGATACTCCTGCACAAGCAGAGTTTCCATCAGCCACACATTTCACTTGAGACACTGGGCTGTACCTGCTTTTGAGGATCCTCATCCTTGGCATGTGCTTTCTTATTCAACCCCCGGATTGAATCCCTTAATCTGTCTTCTTTTTATTCTGGACTGGTTTTATATTCTTTCATTCATATTCTAAACAGATGGGTGCTTTCTGTTCACTGGGTTGTATTTAGTCCCCATTGATGGGCTTTTTAAAAGTATGTCTGGTGTGATCCCTAATTCATCAACTGCTTTTACAAAGGTTTTGTCTTGAGGTAAATGTGTGGACATATAGAGATGGAAGGTTTGGCTTCTGCAGGGATCATGAGCTTTGAATTTTTTTGCTCCTACAGATACAAGTTTTGTTTGTGCCACACTGAGAGATTTAATTTGGGAGTAACGGGCAGAAAGTCTCACCCCTTTCAGAAAAAAAACAGCTGGGAAAACTTCAGTCACAACTGACTTCTTGCAAAAATTGAATTTCTCTTAAAATGAGGAGCTTAGTTTTTGAGTATCAAGTCTCAGTGCTTTCATCATTAGGAAGAACATAAATACATGCTTAATAATCCACTTAATAGCGAATTTTTTAAAAATAGGGGCCATCCAGCACCCTTGAAAGCTCCAGAAGAATATGAGGAGCCTTTGCAAAGTTACTTGAATCAGAGCTGAAGAGGCAGCATTTTCCCAGACTGACTGATTGCATAAACCAGGACTCCATCTACTGCCAGCTATTGGATTTGCACCATTGCAATAAAATACTCTCTTCAGGAACAATATTCTTTTAATTCTTCACTTTCTTCATAATTTCAAACAATTTTCAAGTGCTATTTTCTCTTCTGGTACTTAGGTTTCCTCGTAACATTTTTGAAGCAAGTAGCTTAAATGGTACATAACAATCTTCATATTTACTGCTGGGCGTAGGTACTCAACAACAACCCTGAACAACACTTGTGAAGTTATGTCTTGGAGCCAGTTACACTGAGAATAATGGGTAGTAATTCCCATCAGTGAGTTATTCTGGTTGATACACCAGCAAAAACTTGAGTCTGGAAATTAATAGGATCTCAAAAATGGGAACTTCACCAAGGATGTGGTTTTGCCTCAGCTACATTGCAGATATTATAAAATCAGAAATTATTCATACCAGGCGTGTCTTTGGCTTGGGTTTCATCTCCAGTTGTTCTCTTGGTAAGCAGATCCCAGAAGAGCACCTAATTGTGAGCAGTTTAAGTATAAATTGCACAGACACCACAGCTGCCGTTTACTCTGATTAAAGTTCTCACTATTGGGTGTTTTAAGGCAAGTAATTTGCCTTACAAATGGATAAAAATCATATTGATAATTTTCTCAAAGGAGCTGAGAGTTTCACTTGTGAAATGAGCAGTTTTGTAGGAATAGAGTACAAATCTCTACAGTCCCTCACACCAGGTAGCAGGTGACTGTCTTTTGGTTTGTAACGATTTGTGTTAACTTTGTTCAGCATCACTCTTGCCGTTGTTAATAATTCTTGGGAATCTGCTTCCTTCCTGATGAGCTGCTTTGTGCTGTGTCCCCAGTTTCAATATGTGCCCCAACAACTGCTCTGGCCAAGGGGAGTGCAGGCTCAACAGCAGCACCATGGCCCCGCAGTGTGAGTGTGCCGAGCGCTGGAAGGGAGAGGCCTGTGACATCCCCTACTGCCCGGACAACTGTGGGGCACCCGAGAGGGGCCACTGCAACCTCAATGGCTCCAAAGCCTGTTTGTGCTCTGCAGGCTGGCAAGGTGAGTCTCCTGGTGGGTATACAGAACTTTGGGGGTGCAGTTTCTATGCGTGGAACTGGCAGTTTGATCGGGAATATGTGGGAATGTTCTGCATGACAAGCATTAGCACTTTGACTAGGAACAGAGTATCTGCTTTTTAAAGTTAAAATATCACTTCATTTGGAAGGATGGATGTGCTGGAGAGGAGGCCACAGAGGAACTCCAAGGGCTGGAGCCTCTCAGCTCTGGAGACAGTTTGGGAGAGCTGGGGTTGTTCAAGTGGAGAAGAGAAGGCTCCAGAGGTCCTCAGAGCCACTTCCAGTGCCCAAAGGGCCCCCAGGAGAGCTGGAGAAGGACTTTGGACAAGGGCCTGGAGTGCCAGGATGTAGGGGAATGACTTTAAATTGAAACTGGATTGTTTTGGATTAGATATAAGGAAGAAGTTCTTTCCAGTGAGGATGGTGACACCCTGGCACAGGGTGCCCAGAGCAGCTCTGGCTGCCCTTGGATCCCTGAAAGTGTCCAGGGCCAGGCTGGACAGGGCTTGGAGCAAACTGGGATAGTGAAAGGTGTCCCTGCCCATGGCAGGGGAGTGGAAGGGGGTCTTCCCAATCCATCCCAGTCTGTGATTCTGTGCTTTTTTTAACAATTGCTTTTAAAAGCAGCTTTGTCACCATCCAAAGTGGGACCAGCCTGTGGTGTGCAGGCATCCCTTCAAATCTCATTGCTATGCACCTAAAGCAAATTTGGGCCTGGTTGCTGTAGCTGATCTGTTTGAACATGTGGAGGGCCTAGTTCTTATGTCCAGCTGAGCTGATCACACACTCCCAACTTGGCAGTGATTTGGCCTGAACATACATTTTTCCTTTGCAAAGACCTACTGACATGTAAGAATTAGTCTCAGATTAAATGCAACCAGCTACAGCACTAGCAGGAGATTGACCTGCATTTCCAAATGCAGGCTTTGGAAAAGAACTTCTTAAAACTTTTTAAACCTTCTTTTCCCAGGTCCTGGCTGTTCAATTCCTCTTCCTGCAAACCAGTCGTTTTGGACCCGGGAGGAATACACTCTTCCAAAACTTCCTAGAGCATCTCACAAAACTGTCATCCATGACAATAAAATGTGGATTGTTGGAGGCTATGTCTTCAATCACTCTGACTCCCAGAAGGTTTTAGCGTGAGTATAAACCCAGATAATAAAAACTAAAGAGAGGAGCTGAGATTTGAGGGTTATTTTTAGGAAATGCCACCTGACATGCTTTGCTTTAGTCTGCGCTTCATCTCCGAGGGAAAACAACCATTAAAAAAACTCAGGCTCATGTTTGAGATGGGGGAAAATCTTCCTAAAGTGTGCTAATTTTGGAAAAGAAAAGCATAAGGTTCCTGATGTTCAGTGAGTTTTTGATTCATCTGTGTCTGACAGCATTTAACTATTCCCTGCGTATTTCTGGGCCAGCTCCTAAATTATATCTGCCTCATATCTAAAGAGAGTAGTTCTGCTTCAGTGTTTTTAGCCCTTCTTATGTTGTGTCTGTGTGACTTGAGTTTTTGGCTCCTTAATTAACACATGCTGATTACTCTGGGTTCCTATCCACAGTGGATAGGATCCCAAACAGTGGGAGTGGCATTAGGATGAGGACATTTATGCAATTGTTTGAGGACATTTAACAGTGAGTAAAATAGCAAGTAACAATCGTGTACTTCATGGAAATACTCCATTAAAAAAAAACAGCTTTTGTATTGTATTAGGGCAGATCTAGGCAAAAGCTGGATTTTTTTTCCAGGGATACTCATATACTTCACTTTGATGGACCTAACTGTGTATTCTGCACTCAGATCCTGACGTAATGGTTCTTAAAGGGGAAGAGGAGCTGAAAACACACATTTAAATGTAGAACAGTTGCTAGCTGCACCCACAATTTACTCCTCCAAAGTCACACCTCGTTTTTTAATAGGATACCCTATGGCTTTGTTGAATGCTTTCTCAAGATGATTTTATCTCACAAGGCCCTAAGCCTGGCAAATATAGTACCTTATTTTAAATAACAAGCCACAAGGCATTTTCAGGGCAGAGGGTTTGTGTTATTTTAAGCGTGAATGGCAAAGACATAATTAAAAAGTGCTCTTTAAACACTGGCAGAGTTTTTTTAATCAAGTAGTTGGAAATTACCTAAGTTTAGTGTAAAGTTTTCCTACTTCTTTGAGGGAGAGGTGGTGTGGGTTGTCACAGCTTAACAGGCAATGCATTAGCTGTTGGGTTTATATAGAAAAGAAAACAGGGCAAAGGAAATCAATATGTGGGTGCTGAGTAACAGAGCAGGCTCAGCTGGATTTTTTTAACCCATAAGTAGTTTGTGTGAACTTTGTGCACGCTGAAATCATGGCAGAATTTATTATTTCAGTCAATAATTATATCTAACATATTATATTGGTAAATAATTTTCCCTAATCTTATGACAAGTAATCATATTCTCAGCTTTAATATTCCTTGGAAGATAATTGAGTTTTTATTATACAGGTATGATCTTATTTCTGAAGAGTGGCTTCCACTGAACAACTCTGTGAACGCAGTGGAGATGAGATATGGTCACTCGTTGGCATTGCACAAGGTAAGTTCAGTGTTCCAGACTCATTTCCCAGCTGATTTCCCTTCTTCTCTCCTGCTTCCCACTCCTTATCCCAGATCAGTCTTGCTTTGGGAGAAGCATTCCTCATTCAGAGGCTTGTCCATGCTTAGCCCAGGCTGTACACTTGTGCTCCAGGGAATCCCTGGGGGGGTGTCCTAGAAGTCTGTAGTGTCTCTGCCTGTGTGTTTCTTCTTTCTCCTTTTTCCAGAGGTTTTGAGGATGATGGAGGTCAGTGAGTCTGTTATTTCCTTCTTGCTGTCTGTACTGACCAGACATGCCTGAGGCTGAGTTTGCTGGAGTTCAGCTGGTTCCCCAGCTGCCTTTTCTGTAGATCACGTGAATATTTTTATGAGCTCTGTTGTCCAAGACAACAAAGCAGAGCTGGAGGATTAGGGATTTTTGTTACTTGTTCTGCAAGTAAACTTGTGAATCTGATCTTCCCACTTCTGACACAGCAAGTAGATTTGACTGTTTTTACCTCCTTTCTCTCCTGTGTGCCTTGCTGTGAGTGCAGGCCATGTGAGAGCCAGATGGAAACTCTTTGGAAAGGAAGTGAGCTGATCCTTTATTGACCTTTGGGTTTTGGAATGTTGTTTAGCTCAAACAGTGCAGATCTGTGCAAAACTTAATTATCAATACTCAAAAAACTACACACTGTCATTCACAAACAGAGCACTTGAAGAATCTCAACGCATGGAAATTCATCATGGAATCACAAAATGGTTTGGGTTGGAAGGGACCTTAAAGATCATCTAGCCCCACTCCCCTGCTGTGGGCAGAAACACCTTCTACTATCCCAGCTGGCTCCAAACCCCATCCAGCCTGGCCTTGGGCACTGCCAGGGATCCAGGGGCAGCCACAGCAAATCTGGGCACCCTGTGCTGGGGCCTCACCACTGTCACAGGGAAGAATTTCTTCCCAGTATCCGATCCATCTCTGTCCTCTGGCAGTGGGAAGCCATTCCCCGTGTCCTGTTCCTCCATCCTTTGTCCACAGCCCCTCTCCAGGGGACTTTATTAAGTAGTTTCAGACCAGTAGCTTAATTCCTTCCCAAACAGCTGTTTCCTAAATGCTGAACTCCTTGGCCTTGTTTGACCTGACTTGTTTCAGGATAACATCTACATGTACGGCGGTAAGATCGATGCCACGGGGAACGTGAGCAGCCAGCTGTGGGTGTTCCACATCCCGCGGCAGAGCTGGGCGGCGCTGGCCCCGCAGGCCAAGGAGCAGTACGCCGTGGTGGGGCACTCTGCCCACATCGTCACCCTCAGGGACAACAGCACCGTCATGCTCGTCCTCTTCGGCCACTGCCCCCTCTACGGCTACATCAGCAACGTCCAGGAGTACAACCTGGGTGAGTGTGCGGGGCCTCCTGCCCGTCGCTCCAACTGAAAGAGTTTGAAAGTTATTGAAATTACTCATGTTCAGACTGCAAAACACAGGCAGATGAGTTTCCCTCCTCCTGTTTGTATTTATAAGAAGTTGAACCTAATATATTTGTATAACCCAAGGAGCAGGCAGCCCTGTGCCTCCAGATTTATACACAGTGTTAGGTCCCAAAAACATAAAGTTGTAACTGAGAGGTAAAGCAGGGCAACTCTGAGAAAATTTAGATTAATTTTTTCTCTCTCCCTCTGACAAAACAAACACTTCTGAATTTTTTTTTTAATTCTACAATTATAGTAATGGCTGTAACAATTCAGTCCAAATATCTGCTTAACCTGACACCCATGTCCCCAGCAGCAGTTGCTATGGGAAAAAGGTGCTGAATTTCTGGATTCTCATATCCCCAATAGGATCTGACCCCCATATCCTGGAATAGGCCAAGCTCTGATTTTGGGATCCAGAGATTTTTAGTATCACCAGTGGAGAAGCACAGGAAGCTTTCCAGGGAAACTGAACTTCTACCTAACTCAGAAATGGAGGCACTTGCCTGGCTCTGTGGACCACGTAGAGATCGTAGTTAGGCACAGGAAGTTCACAGCAGGAAAGTACTGGTTATTCTCAGGAATAGACAGGAATAGTGGCCCTGCCTGCACTTTGGACCTGTTATCCTTGTCCTCCAGTCATGCTGATCCAGAGGATCTGCTGGAGCCTGATTCTCTGGAGTCCAAGTGAGCGAGATTTCCTCCTCTAGGAGAAATCCAGAGAGAACCAGGCTGTGTGGGGCAGTGATTTGTTTTTGCCATGTGTGATCTTGCAGACTCTTCAGTTCCTTAGCCTTTCATGTAGCTGCTCTGTTCTAGAGTGGGGATGCTTGTACAGAGTTTAATTCAGCACTTACCTCAGAGATTTGGTGTGTAATATGGTGTTTTTATTTCAGTTGCCATTATAATATGTCTAAAGTGCTTCAGACCAATGTTATTTTAGTGAGCGAGATACAGGATCATGAATCACATATTAGTTTTTAACTGCAGTGTTCTTCACAGCCAGACTTGGCTTTAGTGCTGTCTAGCTTTATATATATATTTATATATATATAAAAAGTAAAAGTGCTCTTGAGTCCCATTCCAAATCAAGTCACAGTGCTGGCATTTTCATGTCATTGAAATGCAATCTATTATTTGTCTACTTTTTATTTCTCATTTACTTAGCTTGTCTGCAAAATGTAATAAATGACTGTGGAAGAGCTATTTCTGCTCTAATTAAAAATACCTGGCAATGCTTCTTGACAGCAGATTTCTTGAAGGAGAATATTTTTGGGTGTGAAGTGATAGAGACAGTGTCTAGATCTGAGTCAAGGGAATCCCAATTTATTTCACCATGTTGTTGATGAGTTATTAATGGACATTGATTAACCATGTTTTGTCACTTATTTTCAGTGACAAATACCTGGAGCATCTTACAGACGAGTGGAGCTTTGGTGCAAGGAGGATACGGCCACAGCAGTGTCTATGACCCAAACACAAGATCAATCTATATCCACGGGGGTTACAAAGCCTTCAGTGCCAACAAGTACCGGCTGGCAGATGATTTGTACAAATATGAAGTTGATTCCCGTATGTGGTAAGTGGTTCTGTCTTTTTCCTGTTTACTACCCTGCCAGTTTGGTTTGTAGTGAACAAGAGGATGAGTATTTGATAAGGGTTCAGTGGTTTATATCTACCTGAATTCAGGATAGATGCTGTGCTTTTGGATCTCTGTTTTTATGTCCCCTTATGAATAGAGAATGATATAATCAATATAATTCAAGTCTGTGAATAAGCTAAGAAAACCATTTTAATCTATTGTTTGATTCAAGCTGAAAAGAAAAATATTTGATGTTTTTTCTTGCTAGGCATACAGCCTGTGCTTATGAGTGCAGTTACTGCTGTCAAGCAAGTGATAGTCCATTCTGCAGTTAAGACTGTAAAAGAATTTCTATTATAACCCTATTTTCTTCTGGCTCTGTAACTGCTTGAAATGTTCATTTCTTAAGCTGAAATCTTCTGTGATTTTTTTCTGCTCAAAGGTGAGTTTTATTAAAAAGCTACAGCCACACTTCACAGCCTGGAGTAACAGAGCTGAAATACATTTTTCTTAATTCTTTGTTTTTCTTAACATTGATTCTAAAGTCTCCTGACAAAAAGGAGACTGTCTTTTGGGTTAACACATGTAAATTTGAGTCACATCATCTCTTACTGGATGTTAAAATAGCTTGTGTTTCTGCAACATCTGTTTGTGAGTCTGTACTCATCAGGAAGGTAATGAGTGACTGATTTCCAGCCCCCTCTTTCTCACTTGGTTGTACACACAGAAATAACCCAACTTCCTCTCTGGATTAATTTGATCTTCCACTTCAGCCATGGAGTGGATAAACCTGGCTGAGTAGGCAGAAACTTAACAAATGTGACAATGTTCTTTCAAGCACCTGCAGCGCCAGTTTTCTTTTGTCACATTTACTTTGTCAGCCTGGCAAGCCCTGTTGAACAAATGGAGAGTGTAGGACTGTCTGTTCATCTCTAGCTCTGCTTTTTTGTGTCATTGACTCTTTGTTTTATTCTTCAGTGATTTAGGCTCCCTCTTCCTTGTTAAATCTCATGAGCTTCCCATGGGCCCTCTTCTTGGGCTCCTCCAGGTCCCTCTGAAGCAAATCCTGTCCCTCAGGCGTGTCAGCCACACACTCAACTTGATGTCCCTTAGTGGAAGGGACCTTAAAACTCAACCCATCCCACCCCCGCTGTGGGCAGGGACCCCTTCCAGGCTGCTCCAACCCCAGTGTCCAACCTGGCCTTGGGCACTGCCAGGGATCCAGGGGCAGCCACAGCTGCTCTGGGCACCCTGTGCCAGGGCCTGCCCCCCCTGCCAGGGAACAATTCCTGCCCAAGATCTCATCCAGCCCTGCCATTTGGCAGTGGGAAGCCATTCCCTGCGTCCTGTCCCTCCATTCCCTGTCCCCAGTCCCTCTCCAGCTCTCCTGGAGTTTTCCCCTTCAGGGACTCTGAGCATTCCCTGCAGTTTTCCCTTCTCCAGCAGAACATTCCCAGCTCTCCCAGCCTGGCTCCAGAGCAGAGGGGCTCCAGCCCTGCAGCAGCCCCGGGGCCTCCTCTGGACTCTCTCCAGCAGCTCCACGTCCTTGTGCTGTTGGCCCCAGGGCTGGGGCAGCTCTGCAGGTGGGGAATCACCTCAGGGGGCACAGAGGGGCAGAATCCCCTTCTTCAACACAAATCCTCTCAGAAAAGCAGAAAAATCCTCCGAAAGATGACCCTCTTGTTCAGTGCCATCAATCCTTCTGATTAAAGTTGAGATCAGTGATGAGTTTTGATTAGTGCTTCCCATGATTTAGTCTCCAGTGAGCCAGTGTGTTGTGCAGGTATTAACCTGCAGGGCTCCATTTTCAGGAGCTGTATAGATTTCCTTAAAATAGAGTTTTTAGTTGTGAGCAGCAGATGCTGCCCAGTGTGAAAGAATTCTTTGGGTTGCTATGAAAGCGGAGTTACTACAAAATATTGGAGTCTTCCCAGACTGACTTTGTTCAAAATACAAGTTAGTGGGAAAACTTGAGAATCCCTAAGGAAAGAGTTGATGATTTGAAGTTCCATAGCTTTGGAAAGAGCCTGTCAGAGATGTATTTCTCTTAGAAATTGGCAAAGGAAGTGGAAAGATGAGAATGAAATTACAGGTGGAATTGAACAGTGTGGAATGTAATTGTTAAGCACCTCATTAGGAAAAGTAGTTAGATATTATCACCCTCCTCCCTACACCCTCAAAATGTTCTTTAGCTTGTATTTATGAAGTGTTTTGCCTTTCCTAGGTACTTAGCAGTCTCACTAATACATGTGTTTTTATTTCTGAAGGACTATTTTGAAAGACAGCCGATTTTTCCGCTACTTGCACACAGCTGTGATAGTGAGTGGGACCATGCTGGTGTTTGGAGGAAATACTCACAATGACACCTCCATGAGCCACGGAGCCAAGTGCTTTTCTTCAGATTTTATGGCCTATGATATTGGTAAGTTCTTTCAGAAATAATAACAAACCCCCACGTGCTTGGCTGTTCCCAGGGAGCTGTCCTCAGCTTGTCTCCAGAATGCCTGGTTTAAGTGTGGGTGTGTTATCCCAGGAGGTGATGGGCACAGGGATGTGCCATCAGGAGAGGCTCATTAGCTTGATACAGAATTCCGGGCAAATGAGGTGTAGTGATTTCCAGTTACAGACAGCAGCAGATCCTTTGTCAACAGACACAGCCTTGGACGTTAAAAATCAGATTTTAAACTTCATATTATTACAGAATCATAAAATCATGGATTCATTAAGGTTGGAAAAAACCTTTGAGGTCACCGAGTCCAACTGACAACTTGGCACCATCACCATTTTCACCACTAGGCCATGTCCTCAAGTGCTGCATCCACACGTTTTTTGGCCACTTCCAGAGATGGTGACTCCATCACTGCTCTAGGCAGCTTGGTCCAGTGTTTTGCTTGTCCAGTGAAAAAAATATTTCCTAATATCTAATCTGTGTCTTCCCTGGACCAACTTGAGGCTGTTTCCTGTCTGCTATCTCAGCCATAAATCTATTCTGATATTCTGATCAATCTATGATTGATCAAAAATTCAAGTTTTTAGGATTGTTGCAAGCACTAGACCTTGCTGAAACTCAACCTGTACAGTGCACGCTCTTGTTTTAACTGCTTTATTCAATAATAAAGCCAAATTATCTGATTGGATTTGCCAAGTTTCTGTAGCCAGGAGAGGGCAGCATTTATCTGTGGATTTGGATAACAGAGACTGTAGGTTCAAGAAGAAAAGGAAAGAAGCAGTGAAATTGCATAAAAGAAGGTACATACATGCCCAGATAGTTCACCATTCTCTACTCTGACATTCACCTTTTGCTCTCAGAATGCCCTAAATGTGGCTTCCCTGAAATAATCCTGTAAATCTGAAATCTTGAAGGGACTGTCCACCGAGATCTCACTCCTGGTTTGTGAGAGGAAAATGCAAGTGAATACTTGGGTCGTCAGGGTTTGGTATCCCTGTGCCCTTTTGCTCTCTGTTACAGCAATCCTTCCATTCTGCCTCCTGTGATTTCTAGTCACATCCCTCTGGCATCTTTGTGTGCTCCTAACTAGCTTTATTTTAATTTTATTTTTTAATTGAAGAATTAAAGTAAGTCATTTGACCAGGCTGGAAGGGGCTTGGAGCAGCCTAGTCTAGTGGGAGGGAAGTGTTCCTGCCCATGGCTCAGAGCTAAAATGAGATTGTTTTAAGGTGCCATCCAACCCAGAGTATTTTGTCATTCTGTGGCAGTCATGAAAAGTTTGATTTTTTTAAACTTTGGTAGCAACAGTGATAGATTTTTCTTTCTGCATTCTGCTATCTGCCCTGACCTGCTGAACTCTCTGTTAAGTGTAAAGCACAAATTGCATTAATTTGACAAAATATGCCAATAATGATGTTCATTTTGATTCACTTTAGGTAACAGGCAGGTTCACGTTACATGACACGAGTGATGTGGTCTGCATGCTCAGTTCTTACCAGATACACACTGATGTGTGGGGCTTACACTGATTTTACCTCACATGATGGGTGAGAGGTGTTCTTGAGTCCCCTCATTCCCTAGAGAAGAGACTCTCAGCCTGAAAAGAGCAGCTTTCTTTTTTCAGGAATAAGGCCACTTCTTCTGTCCTCTTTGTTGCAGGAGCCACTGTGCACAATTTTCCTTACCCCATGTGAGTAGGAATGGATTAGGGTGGTGGCTCAGCATTCATGTCACAGCAGAAACACCTTTTCAGGGATTCTTCATGCAGGATCTCTGCAGTGATTAGTTACCCTTGTCACACTCCTGTTAGTCTCCTTGGGAATAAGCCCATATAACCCCCTTGTCACCTATCCCTTGATGCTCCCAAGGCACAAGTTACCCAAGAGAAAACCAAGCAAGGTCAGTTGATACTGAGAGCCTTCAATGGAGAGGCTTAATAATTCTCTTTATTCCCTACTTTTATAGTATGCTATCTGGCTGATTTACTCATTTTTTTACATCTTGTTGATTAGTGATCATGATTGATTAATGATTACAGTTATGGCTGGAAGACTGGAGAGAAGTGGAATTAAACCCAGTCTGAAACAAATGCGTCAAACCCCGGTCTTCTCCTTAACCTTTGCCATTAAAACTTATTTTAGTAGTAACTAATTTTATTTACATCATCAAATTTTTCTGGTTTTTCCTCCTCAAATTTCCAAGTAATCAGAGCACATGCATTAAGTGTTGGGAGGATGCAAAATCCTTTTTCTCTGTGGGGCAATGCTGACAGCTTGCACTGAGATGTGTGCTGGGGGTGAGCAATAAAAATTCTTGAATGCTTCTTGTCCTTTATCCTCTAGTTGGCCCAGTTTGGGCAGAGTCAGTCCAAATTGTCCAGGTACTGCCTGGTTTGGGAAGGTTTCAGGATATCAGTTCAGCTGTGTGCATGTGTTATTCTCAATTCTCAGGACAAGCCCTTGGATTGTTGACATTTGGGTTGAGTCAGCACTTGGGCAGAGCTGTGTCACAATATTTCCCCTGTTTTCTGCACACTGAAATGGCCAGTTAGCTCTTTCTATCCCTAAAATGGTCTCTCTGGCCTTTGTCAGAAAGTTTCCTGCTCTGCAGGAGCTTTGGGTGGAAAAATGCCTCACTTAATCCTCCACCTGCTACTTATGTAAAGGTGCCCTACTGTGAATCTGACCTTTTCTCCCCTCAGAAGAGAAACTAAAACTCTTCTGTTTACCCCATCAAAATTCTGATGACAAACACAGGGAGAGGCTGGATGTTTTCATAGTTGTGTTCTGTTTGAGCAGTACATTTAATAAATCCTGGCAGTGTAAGTTTTTGTTAAAGTTAGAAAGGAGAAGGTCTTCGTAGTCTCAGAATTACTTGGTTTTTCCAATACTTGATCTCTGGTTAAAAATGGGAAAGAAGCTTAGAAAGCAAAATATTCCAGGCCTTCTGTTAATCTAGAAAAACGTATTTCTTGGCCTCATATAACTCACAGTTTGATGGCTAAAAAATTGCAAATTGCTGTCCAATTTTTCTGAAGTCTCCTATTAAAAATTGGAACTGTCATGCTTGGCTCAGGAGTGTTGCTGGGCTAGGTTAAATTCTTTGAAAAAGGAGCAAATTACATGTAAAAATAAATTTCAAATTCACATTCATCAAAGTATTAAATCTAACTGTGTCTTCTGTCTTTTCTTTATCAGCACTCTAGAAAAAATTGCTCTGCATCTGTTGTTTTATCCAGCAATTTTCCAGTTAAATTTAATAAAAAATTATAACTTGGTTTTTCTTTTGTCCTTTCCGTTTATCCATGGACTAGTTTGGTTTGTGGGCTGGTTTTTGTTTCCAGAGGGTCAGTCCATGACACAATGGTTTTATCTTGTATTAAAGAATCTTAGGAGTATTCGAGGGCTCTGTAGATCTTTACAGAAGATTGACTTTTCTGTCTTAATTGCATAAATTGCATCCACGTGCCTCTGGGATATTGGCCCCCAAGGTGATCCATTCCCTTTATGAAGTGTAAGTGTTATGAGTTGGACTGACTCTTCCTACTTTTGTTCCTTTGCTCAGTGGGTTAGATGTTTCTTAATTTGTTTTTTCTCCCATGCTGCCCAAAGGAAAAAATTACCTGAGAAACCAAGTAAAAAATGAAGCAGAACTTATCAATTTTATGCTAATAGAAAAAGATGGAATAATCTAACATTGTATTAAAGAGAAAAACAGCCCCAAATCCTTAAGCTATGATGAGTGAAAAATATTTTTAAAAACATGGATACCTGCCCTCTAGGAACATAATGGCAATGGAAAAAGTAAAAAAAGATAAGCCTCTGTTCTCAGTGATACTGGTTTGGGGCAAAACTGCAAATAATTCATGTATAAACAGATAAAACCAGATCTTGTTACATGGTGAAAAATCCTACTAGTAAAGGGGGAAAAGCAGCTTCTTCTTGCCCTGTTCCCTGGGAGCAGAGCCCGGCTGTCCCCTCCTGGCAGGGACTTGTGCAGAGCCACAAGGTCCCCCTGAGCCTCCTTTTCTCCAGGCTCAGCCCCTTCCCAGCTCCCTCAGGAATTCTCCATTCCCTTTCCATCTCTCTCAGAAATTCTCCAGACCCTTTCCCAGCTCCCTCAGGAATTCTCCAGCCCCTTTCCCAGCTCCCTCAGGAATTCTCCAGCCCCTTTCCCAGCTCCCTCAGGGATTCTCCAGCCCTTCCTGGCTCCCTTCCCTTCCCTGGACATGCTCCAGGCTCTCAGGGTTCTGGTCTTTACTGAAAGATCCCAGGTCCTTTGGGGTCCCTCAGGAAGAGACGTGCTGTGTGATTTCTGAGAGGGTTTTTTTCTCTGCAGCCTGTGACCGATGGTCTGTGCTCCCTCGCCCGGCTCTCCACCACGATGTGAACAGGTTTGGGCACTCGGCTGTGCTGTACAACAGGTAAGGGCAGAGGTGTTCAGAGCTCTGGGGATGTGCACGTGTCCTTTAGGAACTCTGGGGCAGGGAGGGCTGAGGGTCTGTCACAAACCTCCGAGGGGTTTGGGCTGCCCCATCCCTGGAAGGGCCCAAGGCCAGGCTGGATGGAGTTTGCACAAACCTGGTCTAGTGGAAGGTGTCCCTGCCCATGGCATGGGGTGGAACGAGGTGGGATTTAAGGTTCCTTCCCACCCAAACCATTCTGTGAATCTCTGAAAGTTTTCAGATCTTCACTCTTGTATCGTCTTCAATATTCACCTGTTCTCATCAGCCCCTCTTCACTGGGCTAAACTGTCTCAGCTCACTTAGTTTTTTCAATTATTTGATTTTTTTTTCATTATTTTAATATATTTTTCTTTTTTTTATTTATTTCATAATTGTGCATTTCAGCGTATTTCACACTTATTTCTTAACTGCACTGACAGCATTTATTTCCAAATCTGAATTTCACTCATGCTTTTTAAAATATATTCATGTTTCACTTTACACACCTTATCCTGTGGGGCTGCTCTTCCCCAAGGACGTGATGTCCGGTATTGAAATGAGATTTTGGCTGTTAAGCCTTATACACTGTAGTGATAGAGATGAACAGCTCTTACTGTTCTACAGTGCTACCAAGTTTGAGAAGTTAATTTCATAGTTCTAAAATAAAATGAAAATCATAATAAAAATACTTATTATTCAACCGAAATTTCAATTTTCAGTTTCCTTGGCCCTTCTTCACCCTGTTTTTAAAGGTGCATTGACAGACACAGATGCACAGAGAAATTTTGTGTGACATTTTCATGTAACTGCTAAAATGTAAGATTTTGCTTTGTGCAGCTGGCACTGAAGGAGGTTTGAAATCCCCCACTCCTCCTCCTGCAAAATACTATTTGTTTTGGGGGTTGTTTGGGGGTTTTTAGTTGATACAGTGATTCTGCTTAGTTGTTACCAGCCATGTAAAGTTTGGTTTTCTTACAGAGGAGCAGAAAGAGTGACAGCACCAAATGGTTTGTTTGCAGTTTCTGAACTCTGGATTAATGCTTTGATACCATCTCCCCAGTTTTTAGCCTCCTCCATGTTCTGCCAGTGTAGATTACAGGAAGATCCCACATTTTTGCAGCATTTAATTTATCAGGTTGTTGATCAGGTCCCCTCAAAGTTTTGGCTGAAGGGGAGGATTGGTTGGTGACCTTGAATAGCTTTGACTCTGTGTTGAGTCTCGCTGGCTTCTCTGAAACAGTGAAATTTGTCTGACCTTTTCTTTAGTGCCTCCCTTAACCAAGAGCTATTTATTTGGATTTATATATGCTGGCATGTAATAAAACACTTCCCTCAGACCTTAAATCCCATTTACCTGGAGCAGTGCTCTGTCCATGAAAACAGCTGCAAGTTTTTCTCTCTTTACTTCCATGTTGTCCAGCACCATGTATGTATTTGGAGGCTTCAACAGCCTCCTCCTGAGTGACATCCTGAAGTTCACACCTGAGAGATGTGAGGCTTTTGACAACGAGACGTCCTGCCTGCGGGCAGGTCCTGGTGTCAGGTGTGTGTGGACTCCCCGCCCTCCTCGCTGCGTCCCCTGGGAAAATGCAACAGTGGAGCAGCAGCAAAAGGTCTTTGAAGACTGTCCTCCCAAGCCAGGTATGTGCCACATTCTTCCTGTTCCCTTTTCTGAAAGGTGTGCAGGCTCTTTTTCTCTTTCCAAATTCTGTCCTGTATTAATTAGATGGCATTACAAGGTCAGGGTTTAGATAGGGGGCTGTGGTTGTATTTCCACGTGTCCTGGGAGCCCTTCCTCTGACCAAGCACCATGGAGATGTGGAGGTGTTTCTATTTCCTGCTCCTGAAGCTGCTTGTTCATGAGATCGTTTTCCTGCCCTGCTCCTTGGACTGACTTTTCTGTCCCTAACAAGCTTCCCCAGCCAGGAGCCAGGCCTGGACCATCATTCTGTAAATGCTCACTCCAAGAATTGACCTTGTGCAAGTCAAGAATTTGCTGAAGAGCACCGAGGGGCAAGGAAGGGCATCTGGATCTGATGGAGTTATCCTGAACTCTTCAAAAGAGACAGTGGGAATACTCCTTTAGGAAAAGTTATTTCAGTTTTTTTGGCAGGGGGTTGGCACCAGATGATCTTTAAGGTCCCTTCCAACCCAACCCATTCCGGGATTCTATGGTTCTATGTGTAGAGGCAGGTAAAATGTTTCAAGGTCTGATTCCTGTATTTCCCCTTAGGATAATTTTAAACAACTTTATCCTGGTACATTCATTGCTCTGAATTGACTGTACAACCCTTGATTCTGTAACAGATGTGCAGCCTTTAGTTATTTAATAGAAACTAATGTAAAGGGACATTGCCTTGCTGGGCTCTCAATGTACAATAAATTTTCACAAAACACAGGCAATAAATAATTGGAAGGATGAATGAAAAGTTCAAACTTCACATGAAAATGCTCCACTTGAAAGCCAGGCTTGCAGGAAGATGGGCCTGTGGTGGGAGATGGCCAGTGTCCTTATGGAATATCCTCTGGCATCATTTCTCTGGGCATTAATGTGTTTTAGTTCATTTGGTTCCATGTCTTGGTGCATTATTTTCTGGTGGTGTGTTTCAGGGCTCCTTGGGCACTAAAAATGATTGCTGTTGTAAATAAAAGCAATTTTCTACCAGTTCAAACACATGAAAGTACCTGATTTTAGTTGCTAACAGAAAATCTGCAGGCACTGCTCTTTGGTTGTATCTTTTGCTGTAAATAATCAAGTTCTTAGAGCTCTGTCAGGAAATGCCTGTTTTTGGTCATGCAGGTTTTTTTCTTTAATAGTTGTAGACAATGAAAAATGTGATCAGATTACAGACTGCTACAGCTGCACAGCCAACACAAACAGCTGTCAGTGGTGTTCTGACCAGTGTATCCCAGCACACAACAACTGCACAGAGGAGCAGGTAATGGCTCTTAACACTTCCTCAGTTTAAATTTGCCCTTTGGAATAGCAAATGTCTATGTTTTCATCTGTCAGTTTTATGATCCCTGCTTTGTTATTCCCAGTGCATGTTTAGCTCAAAAGTGCTGCATGCTTGGATTTTTCCAATTTGATCCAGGGTTTTTGCATGGTATTTTCCACTGAATTTAGGAGGATGGCTATGGGCAAAGGAAGAGGTGGAGGTTTCATTGTGGTATGATTATTCATTAATCAGATTTTGCTTTCGATCTCAATAGGGCTTTCCCTAGAAAAAACAAAATAGCCCTCCTGTAAAAGCTTTAGTATGGGAAACATCAGGTGGTGTTTTGGGGGAGCATCTTGGATAACCAGTCCAGGCTGTGCCCAGTTCCACAGCTTTTGGATATATAAATTGCTTTGTAGAGCTGAACTGTGATATTCAGTGTTGTAATCATGGCTATTATAAACCCACATGGCTTAGATATCAGAAAAAGCCTCACCTGTGCTATTTATTTTAGGTTCCTGTTACTCTCTATGACAACTGTCCTAAGGATAATCCTGCCTATTACTGTAACAAAAAGACGAGTTGTAAAAGCTGTGCCATGGATCAGAACTGTCAGTGGGAGCCCAGGAATCAGGAGTGCATTGCTTTGCCAGGTAGGTGCTGGTGGCATAACCCAAATTCCCCCACTCCAAAAGTTATTACAGGTTTAAAAAAAAAATTGTTGGTTTTACCCCCAAATCTGTGATTTTTAGTGTTAAGATGGAGAAAATAGTGTTATTTAATCGTACCAGCTTTGGTATGAAACTCAATTTGTAGTAAATCCAGCAAGTCTGCTGGAATATTTTTCAGTCCCAGTTGTCTGAAGAGGGCTATGATCACTCGTATAATTATTAGGCTGTATTTCATCTCTCCCCTTTCATTTGATAAAAGCTGTTGATAATAGGCTTCTGCAAGATATTAGATTTAATAATGCATGCTATTTAATTTAGGAACTAAAATTGTGCAAAAGCGTAATGGCACATACTGGACAAATGAGGCAAGTAACACCTGAAGTGTTTAAGGAAAATTCTCCTATTAGAGTATTTCCAGTGGAGCTCACAGGAGTTGGTTATTAGTTCCCTTACAGTACTTTTTTTTTTTTTTTTTTTTTTTTTTTTTCCCCACTGACTGGGAGAGAAATTCAGGATCTTCAGTGATTAACATTTGCAGGCAATAAAATGTAGAGAAAGGGAGGAAAACCCATTAGACAGGACATTTTAAAGCACATGGAAAACCTTCCCCTAGGAACTGGTAGGTCTGGACATGTCCAGGTCTGGTGTTTGCCAGTCTGCAATGGTTTAAAACTGAGGAGACTTTGAAGAAGAGCAGTGAAAGTGGGAACAACATCTTCTAATGAGGTAGATAAAGAGCTTGCTCTATTTTATTTGATGTAGAAAAGGGGACGACCTGATCATATGTGTAAAAAGCTCATCTGAAAAATTGACACTTGAGAGCTTTTCCATCTGTTAAGTCTGAATTCATACTGGACATGCCCATCAGGGTTTTTTTCTGTAAGGGAAATAATTAATCACAAAGTGTAAGGAGTTCTTCAGTAGTGGGGTTGTGCTCAAGCAGGGATTAATCCCAGAAGTTTGTGCTGTGGACAGGATTAACAAAACAACCCTCTCCTGTCAAAAAGGTTGCCTGGCAGCTGTGAGTGGATAAGTGGCTTCAAGGCATCAACAAAATACAAATTTGATTTTTTTTCCTCTTTCTCCTACCACAGTTTTATTATTCAACATTGTAATAAGTGCTTTGATTACATACTGCAGATAACCAAATGCTGATCTCCCCTAAACAGATTTCCTTCTCCTCCAGTATTATTATGTATAAACATTTCTGAGCCCACCTCTAAGTCATACTGGTTTGGGACAGGGCTGTAGGTATTTCTTAGTAGAGGGGTTCACAGAATCATCAAGGCTGGAAAATACCTCCAAGATCATCATCATTAAGTTCAGCCTCTGTCCCAACCTCAACATGGCACTAAGCCACAACAGGGCCTTGTCTGCTTATTTTCTGAACACTTCAAGGTGGGGAGACTCCACCACTGACCTGGGCAGTCCCTTCCAATGCTTGGCAACACTTTCAGGAAAGAAATTTTCCTGATTATGCAGCCTGAACCTTTCCTGGCACAACCTGAGGGTGTTTCCCCTCGTTCCCTGGGAGCAGAGCCCGACCCCCCGGCTGTGCCCTCCTGGCAGGGACTTGTGCAGAGCCACAAGGTCCCCCCTGAGCCTCCTTTTCTCCAGGCTCAGCCCCTTCCCAGCCCCCTCAGGAATTCTCCAGCCCCTTTCCCAGCTCCCTCAGGAATTCTCCATTCCCTTTCCCAGCTCCCCCAGGAATTCTCCAGCCCTTTCCCAGCTCCCTTCCCTTCCCTGGACACGCTCCAGCCCCTCCAGGGCTCTCCAGAGCTGTCCCAGCACTGGAGGTGCCCCAGCAGTGCCAGCACAGGGGACAAGGACACTGCCCTGGAGGACACTGCCCTGGCCCTGCTGCCACCCCAGAGCTGGCACAGCCCAGGGGCCTCCAGTGGCTTCTTGCCCACCTGGGCTCATGTTTTTTCACGGTTCTTTAACTACCTTGATTGTTGGGAAGGTCACCTGTATCTCTGGTTTACTTTCTTTCCCCTCCCCAGAAAACATCTGTGGAACAAACTGGCATTTGGTTGGCAACTCCTGCCTGAAGATCACCAACACCAAGGAGAATTATGATCATGCTAAACTGTCCTGCAGGTCCAGTGGTGCTTTACTGGCTTCTCTCACCACCCAGAAAAAGGTGGAGTTTGTTCTGAAGGAGCTGCAGAAGATTCAGTCTTCGGTGAGTGTTTCTCTTGTGCGTCTCTTGTGTAATAAAGCTGTGCCTATGAGGAGTCCTTGCCAGAGTGTTGTGTGTTCCCTGCACAATGGAAATGCCTCTTAACCAAAACCAACTGATTTTCTTTTGAAATTCAGTGTACCCTCTGGGTGCTTCGAAACTGAAATTGTAGAGAATGTAAATGGGAAAGATAAATATAAACGTACACAGTGTCTTAGAGATATCACTTTCTGTACTGGAATCACACCTGCATTTCCCTGGTGGAATACAGGACTGCAGCAGGAGCCCTCTGGTGACTTGTGCACAATATTTTATAAATAAAAGTCCCTTTGGGGCATTGGAGGTGTTTAATGTAAAGTATTGAGTTATTTACTCCGCTCAGAAAAGCAGCTGTTGTTTAAAATGTTGCCTTCTCATTCCACAGAGCTGCTTGGCTTATTTGGCATTATTTCCGTGCGATTTAGTGGCAGGTGGTTTTCTGTCAGGCCAGGGAGAAGTGAATTGGAATTTTTCCCTCTTCATGCATCCATGAAAGAAATACACATTTTTTCCAGTTCCTGGGAGAAAGAAGGGAGATGTTCAGGGCAGGCTGTATAGGTGGTGCTACAGCCCTGACAAAGAACAACACTGTGCATCTCTTCTAAAATCCTGGATTAGCCTGGAAAGCTGCTGTGGCCTGTTGGCACATCAGAATAACAATTCCTGGGTCCCAGAGGCCACTGTGGGAAGGATTTTCTCTAGGAAAAATGAGGCTGGAGGCGTCAGGATTGCTTTTTTCAAGGGACAACATGCTTGAGTACTTAAGAGAAATCTTCCCCTGTTAAAACAAGAACATTCCCTGCCTTGATTCCCTTTGTAATTTTAAAGTGGAATTTCAACAATGACAGTGTTTTAGAGGGGAATCAGTTTAGCCAAGGAAAGGTAGGGTGCAGTTTAAGCATGACTGCTTGTTAAACCTTTTGTAAAACGAGGAAGCCAAGCCTGGGGTGCTGTAAAAGTACATGATTCTGACAGCTCCAGGTGTTTCTGGATATTCCAGTAGCTGACTGTAGAGTAAATTCCTAAAGACCTATGGTGACCCTTGCCTCATAGTGTTTAGATTTTTACACTGTGTAAAAAATAATTTTTAATTTACAGGGTTTTTTCTCCAGCTACAGAGTCCTTTAAAAAGTGAGCCTAAAGAGACTAGGAGCCTGTTTTAATGGATATTAGTATAGAATGCTTGTAAGGTGAGAAACTGTAGCCTGGGCTGATCCCAGCGTGGGCAGCAGGGGAGGGGACTCTGCCCCTGTGCCCCCTGAGGTGATTCCCCACCTGCAGAGCTGCCCCAGCCCTGGGGCCAACAGCACAAGGACGTGGAGCTGCTGGAGAGAGTCCAGAGGAGGCCCCGGGGCTGCTGCAGGGCTGGAGCCCCTCTGCTCTGGAGCCAGGCTGGGAGAGCTGGGAATGTTCCCCTGGAGAAGGGAAGGCTCCAGGGAGAGCTCAGAGTCCCTGAAGGGGAAAACTCCAGGAGAGCTGGAGAGGGACTGGGGACAAGGGCTGCAGGGACAGGACACAGGGAATGGATCCCACTGCCAGAGGGCAGGGCTGGATGGGATCTTGGGCAGGAATTCCTGGCTGGGAGGGTGGTGAGGCCCTGGCACAGGGTGCCCAGATTTGCTGTGGCTGCCCCTGGATCCCTGGCAGTGCCCAAGGCCAGGCTGGATGGGGCTTGGAGCCCTGGTGGCTGTGCTGGGGGGGCTCTGCTTTGCAGTTGCTCCTTTTTCAAGTAAACTGTATGTAGATGTTTAGTAAAAACAGGAATATATGTTGGTGTTAGCATGATATGCTTTGTAACTCTGCTGCTGTTGGAAGCTGCACCTCTAGTGTATAAAAGTGCATAAAATCAGTTTGAAGTAGATAGTGTTTACTTATTTTTGCAGTAAAACCACGTATTATACCAACAGAGCTCAAATGCTCCTCCCCAAAATGAAAGTGTGCTGAAAAATAAAATGTCAGTAGAAATAGTTGTCTTATAGGATCTTTATATTAAGAAGTTTGTGGCCAGCAACACTAATTTAGATTTGACCTGCTCCTTTATTTCTAGCCCAAAACTTTGACTCCATGGGTTGGACTGCGGAAGATCAATGTGTCCTATTGGTGCTGGGAAGACATGTCTCCCTTCACCAACACCCTCCTCCAGTGGCTTCCCAATGAACCAAGTGATGCTGGATTCTGTGGATATTTAGCTGAGCCTTCCCAACAGGGATTGAAGGCAAAAACGTGTATCAACGAGGTCAACGGCACTGTCTGTGAAAGGCCAGGTAACAACAGCTGTCTGGGTGGTTTATATTTCCTAGAGAGTAAAGGGAATGCAGTTCATTACATTTTAAACCCGCTGCATTGTGACTTTGCCAAAGAAAAGTACTTCTGAACCAGTGTCTTGTGTACTTATTTCATGCAGGAAATAGAAATTTTAAAAATAGCTCAACATTTACGCTGTTAACTGTAAAATATTTGAAGTACATTATTTTAATTATTTTTTTCTCAATTGCGTACCTACATATGACATTTAGGGTAATTATGGTATGGAGCAATCTCCTGTTTCAAAAAAATAAAAAAATAAAAGTAACTTTCCAATTGAATTCCCCTTTTTCCCTTCCCCTGCTATGTAGCCAGAGGAGGATTTTATCAAGGTTTGAAATTAATTGGCCAAGACACTTTGGAGATATAAGAACTTTGAATAAGAGAAGCTATTTGCTTTTGGGAAAAGTCTTCCAGCTTTGTTGAAACTGCATATCTCTTCAGATGGCTTGGTCTGTTAATTCTCCATTGTACCTGATTATTTCTGAATACCAATTAGTGCCTCTTTAAGTATTAGGGAAGTTGGTTGATTAAATAAAAATTTTAAGTACACTGCACCAGTTGAAACTGTTCTTTCTGGAAGTGTGGGAGGCGAATCCTGAATGTGGAACCTGAACTCAAAATTCCATATGCTTTCACTTGCAGCAGTTGGGTTTAAGCTTTACCCTGCTTTTTATGGTCTGAGAACAGTCACTTGAAGGAAAACTTAAAGCATTGGTTCATACTACAAACTGCTGAGTTAGTTCTGCTTTCAGTGCTTGTTTGATGTTTAGAACTGATCAAATCACTTAAAAGGCATCCCTGTGTGCTCCTGTAAAACAGGGTTCTGTTTTACATGAGCCTACTCTCCTGTAAAAACCCTACACTTATCTGGGGAGGGCAACTAGGGAATACATCAGCAGAACTGCAGAGAACAAGAGGCCACACTCATGACAGCACTCCCTGCAGCAGCTGGGGCTGCCCCTGGATCCCTGGCAGTGCCCAAGGCCGGGCTGGACACTGGGGCTTGGAGCAGCCTGGGACAGTGGCAGCTGTCCTTGCCCATGGCAGGGGTGGAGTGGGATGGTCTTTACGGTCCCTTCCAAGCCCAACCATTCCGTGACACTTTCTGGCAGAGAACTAAGTGAGGGTTGTCCTCCCCCACAGCCAACCACAGCGCCAAGCAGTGCCGGCCGCCCTGCGCGCTGCGCGCCGCCTGCGGGGAGTGCACCAGCGGCAGCTCCGAGTGCATGTGGTGCAGCAACATGAAGCAATGCGTGGACTCCAACGCCTACGTGGCCTCCTTCCCCTACGGGCAGTGCATGGAGTGGTACACCATGAGCAGCTGTCCCCGTGAGTGTCCGCCCCCGCTTCCCTCGGGTGGGAACATCCTCGGGACCCTGCAGGGATGGAGCCAGGCTGGGCGGGAGGGGGTTTGCACCCTGCTCTGCTGGAGGGTCTGCTCATGGAGATGATCATGCTCATGCCTGTGCCTAGGGGTGGAAAGACACTGTCTCCAAGGTCCTTTCCAACCCAAACCATACTGTGGTTGTCTGATTTTCAAATCCAAGTTAGAGCTTGCACAGGTGTTTTATTCTGAAGAATTGTTTACTTACAGACTGTAGTAGCAATTCCAACTTCATTTAAAATAAATTATTTACTTTTTTGCCCCTTTTAGGTAGATGTGAGCAAACTGCAAAAGCTTCTTGGGACTTTGGAATAGTGCGTTTTCTTTTTTAACTGGGGTGAAAGAGCCTAAAAGGTTAAAACAAGTGAAGGTGTAGAAATTATTTTATTTATGTTCAATTCTTTAGAAGTTGGGTGTGAGCAGGGGCATCACAAGTAGCTCAAAAGTGTTGCAAAATAAGAGATGAAGAAAATGAATTTAAGGAAGCAAGTGAGTATGAACTTCCCATATTGCCAGAGGTCAAAAGTTGGAGGATGCATCAGGCAGGAGATGAGTAAGCTAAAATAATGGAAACGAAGCTTTTTTTTCTTTTTAAAGGCAACTATTGTCTATTTAAACATCAGAATAGAAAATCTCCTCATCTTGCAACACCAAGAATCCAGAAAATATTTTTCAAGATGGTCTGGGGAAAGGAACAGAAAAAGTTTTCTGTATGTAAAGACAGAAATCCAATCCCATTACAGAAAGGAGGGGCTGAAGGGTGGAATTTTATCCTCCTATTTGTATTCTATGCTTTTTGACTCAGATAAATACTTGAAATAATAGCATGTGATACTGAAACGTGGTAGCAAGAGGCTCAGAGTGACTGAACTGGCTGGGTTTTAGCCTTTGCTTCCAGATGGCTCATTTGATCACCCGATCTATTTTAAATTAATCAGAGATGTTTTGTAGAGGGAACATTAACCTCTGGTGTTAGAGGGTGGCGTGTAATGGTTTGAAAAACCTCTCTGTGTGTTGTGCTGTTTTGTAACTCATTGATTATTGGAACCTTTGTTAATAGTTATCTTAGATTCTGGGATAAATACACTGATAGGAATTCATTTGTTACTGTGACTTTCAGGATAAATATTTCTAGATTTCATCAGGTAAATATTTTGACGAGATAAAAATACAGTTATGCAGAACACATTCTGCATTTTTTTGTTCCCTGTGTTTGAGATAGTGATTCATTCCACAATTTGGTGTTTTGGTTTGGTTTTTTGTAGCTGAAAACTGCTCGGGGTACTGCACGTGCGCTCAGTGCCTGGAGCAGCCGGGCTGCGGGTGGTGCACGGATCCCAGCAACACCGGCAAGGGGAAGTGCATCGAGGGCTCCTACCGGGGCCCTGTCAAGATGCCCACCCCGTCCACGCCAGGGAAACACAGCTTGGAGCCTGTGCTCAACGTCAGCATGTGTCCTGTGGAGAGCTCCTATAACTGGTCCTTTATTCAGTGTCCAGGTAAACGAGCAGCGTTTGATTGTCCAATGTTTCCATCAAGTGCAAGGGGAGGGAGTTTTTAAGGCTGTGATGGTATCTTGTGTTCCCTCCTGTTCATGGAGGGAGGAGAAGAGCATGGAATATAAACTTAATATAAAATATAACATTTGGAGATGGCAGGAGTTTGAAGCAGCTGAGCTGCACAGGTTTGCTGCATGAAGACATTATTTATTACTTGAGAGAATTTTTTCCTTTCCCTACAAACCTTTACTGAGATTTTAACTTTTGTTAGTTTATTTATTTTAAGGCTGTTTGAAAGAAAGGCAGATCTTTCTTTGAAGGTTGTTTTAAGTGTTAAAAATGCTTAGGATGATTTTTAACTAATGTTTTTGACACAAAAACAACACTCTCCTCCCTGTTCCTTGTAAATCCATTCCCACCACCAGCTTCCAGTCCAATGTGCACACAAAGTTTTGCAGTTCGGATTTCCATGTGTTGCTTTAAATTTCATTTTTTGATGTACACCTGTCTTTGGGTCCATGAATTGGTAGCAAGAGACAAGAACCTCTTGGGAAGGTGCATGAAATGGTTTCATTTGTTCTCTGCACAGCACAGACTCCTGAGGGTCTCTGTGAGCTACATTTGGGCACCAATACTCACAGTTTTCCTGTTTTCCTCAGCCTGTCAGTGTAACGGGCACAGCAAGTGTGTGAACGAGAGCATCTGTGAGAAGTGTGAGAACCTGACCACGGGCCGGCACTGCGAGACCTGTGTCTCGGGCTACTACGGGGACCCCACCAACGGGGGCACGTGCCAGCGTAAGTGCTGCCTCGAGGTGCTGCTCTGAGCTCCTCCGTGGTCTTCCCTCTTGCCTCATTCCCCTGCTATCTTAACACAGATTATATACCCTGATAATTCATGTTTTCTTTCCTGCAGGCGAGGCTCAGTTCTTGTTTGTTCAAATCAAAGACACTCAAACTGCTGAGTGAAATTACTTTCATTGCACATAAAGATGATTTTATCCCCTGCTTTCTAAACTTGGAATGACCACAGTGAAAAATGTCTGTATTTTAGTGTTTGATGATCCTGTTTTTAAAAGAAATTGTTGATCCAAATGTCTTGAACAAATTTCTGCTTATCTAAGTTTCACCTTCTCTCCATTTGGTTAATGTGTTGTGTGTTTACACTTAAAATTGTCTGCTTCATAAAGGCTTGCTGTGTTTCACTGAGGACTTGGCTAGATGTCAGTTGAGGATTAGGAGAACTCCATTAAAATTGCATTTCAGTTTGTAAAGTGCTTTGGGACTCTTTGGCACAAAGAACTGTTTTCAGCTGTGCAAGATTCTGTTAACAAACTGGGGAAGAGTCTTCCTCGAAAGACCAATGCATTTAATATTGAGAATTATACATGGAACACTTGGAGCTTTGACCTGCAGCCTTGTGCCAAGGTTTTGAACTGTGAATCTTTCAGTGCTGTGGCATGAGGAGACCAATTATAAACCAGAGCCCAGCTGTGAGAGGTGCAGATGTGAGGGAAGGTGCTTCTTGCCACTAAGAGATTTAATCATAGAATCATCAAATTGTTTGGGTTGGAAGGGACCTTAAAATTCATCTCATTCCAATTCCCTGCCATGGACAGCAACAGCTCCCACTGTCCCAGGTGCTCCAAGCCCCAATGTCCAGCCTGGCCTTGGGCACTGCCAGGGATCCAGGGGCAGCCACAGCTGCTCTGGGCATCCTGTGCCAGGCCCCACCACCCTCACAGGGTGGAATTTCTTCCCAATATCCCATCCATCCCTGCCCTCTGGCAGTGGGAAGCCATTCCCCTTTGTCCTGGTACTTCATCCCTTGTCCCCAGTCCCTCTCCAGCTCTCCTGGAGTTTTCCCCTTCAGGGACTCTGAGCATTCCCTGGAGCCTTCCCTTCTCCAGGGGAACATTCCCAGCTCTCCCAGCCTGGCTCCAGAGCAGAGGGGCTCCAGCCCTGCAGCAGCCCCGGGGCCTCCTCTGGACTCTCTCCAGCAGCTCCACGTCCTTGTGCTGTTGGCCCCAGGGCTGGGGCAGCTCTGCAGGTGGGGAATCACCTCAGGGGGCACAGGGGCAGAGTCCCCTCCCCTGCTGCCCACGCTGGGATCAGCCCAGGGCTCGGGGGGTTCTGGGCTGGGTCTTGTCCAGCTCTCCCCCCAAGTCCTTGTCTGTCCCCAGGGCTGCTCTCCAGCCATTCCCTGCCCATCCTGTGTTTGTGCTCTGACTTGCTCCAGCCCAGGTGCAGGACCTTGCACTTGGCCTTGTTGAACTTCATGAGGTTCACACAGTCCTGTGTCTCCAAGTCTGTCCAGATCCCTTTTGATGCCACCCAGATACTGTTGGTATGAAGCCATCTAGGTCTGTCTGGATGTCCTCCATTCCCTCCAGCATGCTGACCTTTACCAGTTTGTTGTCACCAGCAAACTTGCTTGGGTTCCTCAGTCCTACTGCCCCTGTCACCAACAGAGATGTTGAACAGCACTGGTCCCAGTGGAATATGTTAGTGGAGCACAGTGAGGTGGAATGAGACAATTAGGTGCAGTGATGGAAAAGGTAGAATAAAAATAACATTGCTCAGAGTAGTGTCGGTACTTCTGTGAAATGGGTGTGGGTGGTTTGTGGCCAGCCTGGAAGAATGAAGTGGAGGTGGTTAATGAGGAAACATAGAAAAATTTTTATTCTTCCAGGTGTGGAGACAAACCAGTAGAAAATACTGGGATATTAACTTAGTATGTTTATTGGAAGTAGTGCTGACCTTTCGGATGAACATGAGGTTCAGTAGGAGCATGGAGTCCCGTTTCCTCAGGCAGGAGGGAGGTGGTGGTGGTTGGGGCTATGAAGACCTTTCCAAGGGAGAGATTTGGTGAAGGGGATGAAAAACTCACAGGGATACAGCTGCCTCTCTTAGAGCAAAGGGATATGGAATTCCAGCAGACAGCACAGCAGCATGGCTACAGTGGAGAAGGTGCATTCCTGACACTTGATTTCACAGCATTATCTGCCAGATTAAATACTGCTGATATTCATAAACTCATTTCAGGTGAAAATACTTTGAAATGCTTTAGCGTTTACTTCAAAGTAATGAATAACTTGAGGCTGAGTTGCCTGAGAAAATACAGAATTGTAGCCTGAGCTCTCAGGTTTAATCAGTGGATCACAACGTGCCTGTTGGTAGGTGTCGCTCTTTCTGTGCCATGTGGAAATGGAGAGTCAGTTCCCTTGGACTCCTGTGCCTGAGGATTGTCCCAAAATAGTTTGTTGTTGAGATAATGAATGACAGACTGAAATCATCCAGATGCCTGAAAAAGAAATTAGAAAATGTGTTGAGATTGTGGAACAGCATTCGTTCCTTATCTGATGGAACCAGTAGCTCATGTCAGAAGTGCTTTGCTCTCGAGTGCTTTGGACCCAGGTTTTTAATTTGCTGTGATTTAACACTGTTTACTGGGAAGAGGAAAGAATGAGGGAACCAGGAACCTGGGCAGAAAGACTGAGGTGGATTGGGAAAGGCAGAGCAAGAGCAAATCGCCCTATCTGATGCAGCCAGGCTGACTGCTGCCTATTAGTCATTTTTGCTTGGTGAAAACCTTTCCAGAGGGGAGTTCTTCAGAGATAAGGATTGGCTGACAGTCAGCAGAGCTAGCTCCTGTTTTCTTCCTTCTCTGAGCTGTGGTCCCTCCATCGTTTCCATTAATAATGTGCTGATTTCACTCTTTGTGCATTTGTGAGCAATACTTTGTGCTGCTCTGTTTTTAGAGCCTGTGGTCACAGCTGTGCTGGAGACAGTTGTTGCACACTCCATCCTGACACACAAACATCTGTGTGTTTGCACACTCACTGCCTACTGTGGGTCCTGGGATCATGGAATGGTTTTGGTTGGAATAAACCATCCTGTCCTACCCCTGCCATGGGCAGGGACACTCCCACTGTCCCAGGCTGCTCCAACCCCGATGTCCAGCCTGGCCTTGGGCACTGCCAGGGATCCAGGGGCAGCCCCAGCTGCTCTGGGCACCCTGTGCCAGGCCCCACCACCCTCGTAGGGAGGAATTTCTTGCCCATATCCCATCTAACCCTGCCCTCTTTTATTTCAATGCCTTCAGTTCTACATATCTCTGTAAAAAGCCCCAGCACAAGATTATATTACTTGTGTTGAAAATATTTTGTCAAACTGCAGTTATTTAGCTGAAAAATTGTTTGCATCACGTCATACACCCTGGTGTTGGCAGAGCTAGGCAGATAATAACTAAATGGCAGGTAAATCACTCCTCAAAGGTTGCTTTTAGAAAGTGTCCAAGTAGAGGAGTATTAATCAGGAAGGGCAGGAAATGCAGCACATCAAATGTAAAAATAGCTGCAAGGTGCTTTCTTTGCATTCAGGATTTTTCTGAATTTTCTGTTTAAAGTTTCCCATGAAAATATGCTGGTGGGAGATAAGGAAGTTATTTGCAAGTGAAGGGAAGGCACTATTATGCCTGAAATCAGATTGCAGCTGTGGCAGCTCTTCCAAGCACATCCAGCCTTTGCTGGTGGCCCATGAGTTGCTGGTGCCATGGACCTCCTGCCTGACTCCCCCTCCCAGGGCTCAGGGGCCCTGCAGGGCAGCTAAAGCACGAGGCATGGAGAGAAGTGTGGGATGGGTGGGTGATGGTGTTGCCATTGAGAGGCTGGACCATCACAAGCACGGAAAGAGGAGTAAAAATCCCTGTGACCATCTGTGAATGAGTCCCTGACCCGTGGTTTGTGGAGCAGGTGGAAGGAGACTCATCTGGTGGAAGGAGGCCCATAATGAGGCTGTTACCACAATTCACAGTCAAAAAGCCACTTCCAGTGGTTTTGGGTTTCTGCTCTGTCATCCGAGTCCAGCGGGAAATTGTCCTTGGTTGACTCCAGTGAGCTTGTCTAGAACATTCTGTCAGTAGTTTGTTTCCAAAGTTTAAACTTGTCTGAAAAGCCATGAGAAAATGTCTCTCTGCGTATTCCAGTTCTTTAGTGAATGATCTCCATTACAGGCTTGTAGGAAAGTGGATAAATGATTAGATTCTGTTATTTTAAATAGAGATATTTGAGTGTTCAGCCTTCTTGATACACTAAAGAGCAGAGAGGAAAGAAGAATTAATGTTATACCTCAAGATGCTGCAATCTGCCTTTAAACAACCTGGGGTTTAAAAATCAGGAGAAATTTCATGTATGTTCATATTGAATATTGATTCAACTTCACTTTGCTTCCCTTGTGTAAAGCATAAGAAAAGAAGTACAAGACATTCTCAATAGTACTAAGACTTGTTTCTCTTTAAGTGGAACTAATGAAAAGAGTGTTTCCTTCACTGAATACAATTATTTTGTTGAATTTTCATTCAGTCTCCTTGTTCCCACAATAGGCCTTTTTGCTTCCTCCTATTTTGCTCTGTGTTGCTGCTAGGAAACCACTCATCCACATCTGAGAAGCACAATTAAGTGTCCCTGATACAGTATAGTTCCCATTATGTGCCAGCAGAAAGAAGATATCAAAAGGATTCCTGAAATAAGGTTCAAGGCTGGCAGAGACATTCAGGATGGGGACTTGATGTCTAAGAATCTGCTGGTTCATTGATTGGCATTGCTGCTTAGTGAGGAGGAGTATGTCTCCTTAACAAGGGGCTCCGGCCTTTAAAGCATCTTGTTCCCAGCAAGCTCAGGGACCATAAGCAAGGGATCTTTGCTTTGTGTGTTTTTTTCCTTATATTTTACACACTGCTGTGCACAGCTCCAGATGGATGCACCTGCATTGGCAAAATGACTCCTAAAAGGCACCCACATGCCAGGAGAAGTTGTTAAATCCATTCTTCCGGTGATAGTGAACAAGATGCCAAAGTCAACTGACTGTGTAGGCTTTGTTCTTATTTGTTGGTTTGATTTGGGGTTTTTTGTGAATGTTTCTCCTCTACATCTTTATAACTAAAGGTCTCAAAGTGTGTCAATATCAGCATTTAGCTTAAATCAGGAGCCTTTTCGTAAGAAAATCTCCTAATCTCCTGTATGTCCCAGTCTCCCCCCACCCCCCAGTGCTACCTTGGGTTGGATCTTGAGCAGGCTCAGGTGTGTGACGTGGTCTGTTGATGACATTCAGTGCAAAGTTATCCTAAAATATATTGGGGAATGCACCCCAACTAGTCCCAGCATGGACATCATCATCATAGCAGCAGTTTTCTGCTGATGCTGTTGATAATGACATTATTTCATTAATAGAACTGATGAAACATCATATTTCACAAGGCCTATTTATTTATTTCTGGGAAAAGCCCTTGAAGTCCCACAGGCTTTGTTTTATTTTCCAAACTCTTCTTTCAAGAGTTTTGAGTTTGGCTGAAATGTGTTAGCAAGCTGAAAATTATTTCAAATATTGTCTTTTCCTTTCTAGTTATGATATCATCCCTGCTGTCTAACAATAGGAGAGGAAGTTAAATGAAATTTTGAGGCTAAAAAGCAGACTCTGAAGATGATTTCATACAAAACACCAGTCCTGGGTAGCCTGTGCTTGCTCTGTTTTGACGCACGGTTCTATTTTTGTCTGCCTTCTGTAGCACAAAGAAAGCAAAGAGCACCAAATGGGTTTTCATCTGCACGTTAATTGTTGATGTATCTCAGTTTGACAACTGAAGGACTTAATTGCTATCAAATTTGTTTCTCTTCTTCATTCAACTTTGCATCTTCTTCCCCTCTGCTCAACAGCTTGCAAGTGCAATGGCCACGCGTCCGTCTGCAACACAAACACAGGGAAATGTTTCTGCACAACCAAGGGAATCAAAGGAGATGAGTGTCAGCTGTGAGTTCATTGCCTTTTCTTATTTGAAATCAGAAACTTATTCACATACCACCTTGGACACCCCTCCCCCCATTTTTTAATGTTGTGATTATGATGTCTGTGCTCATTTCTTCCTCCTGACAGTTGACTGACTGCACTGAGGGTGCAGCCAGCCATGCTTCCCCTGGGGAGTATCATGATCAGAACAATATCCTGAATAATTCCAGTTTAAAAAACATTTCAACTGGGAATGTCATACAGAAAAGATGGGTGAAAAAATCCCTACCCCCTGAACTCTAATCCCAGAATGGTTTGTGTTGGAAGGGGCCTCAGGGCTCATCCTGTTCCACCCCTGCCATGGGCAGGGACACTCCCACTGCCCCAGGGTCACTCCCACTGTCCCAGGGTCACTCCCACTGTCCCAGGCTGCTCCAGCCCCAATGTCCAACCTGGCCTGGGGCACTGCCAGGGATCCAGGGGCAGCCACAGCTGCTCTGGGTACCTGTGCCCACCCTCCCTGCCCAAGATCCCATCTGTCCCTGCCCTGTGGGAAGCCATTCCCTGTGTCCTGTCCCTCCATCCCTTGTCCCCAGTCCCTCTCCAGCTCTCCTGGAGCCCCTTCAGGCCCTGCCAGGGGCTCTGAGCTCTCCCTGGAGCCTTCCCTTCTCCAGGGGAACACTCCCAGCTCTCCCAGCCTGGCTCCAGAGCAGAGGGGCTCCAGCCCTGCAGCAGCTCCGGGGCCTCTGGCCTCGTTCTGCTTTGCTTTATCCCTCATTAGTTTCTTTTTAATTGGTAGATTTCACTGTCTGTGCTCTCTGATGTTGTTCAGTGGGAGTGTAAATATATCCGAAATGAGCCTTTGACATTCAAGCAGTTTAATGGAGCGGTTTTAGAGCAACAAATTTGCTGGAGGTTTCTCTGTAACATAACAGAAATGCTTTTAGTGTAGTGTTAGTGGAAATAATTTAATTCTAAATAATTTCATTGCCAGGTTTATTTTTAAAGCATTGCTCACATGAGTAAACATTTATAGGATAGAACCTGGAATAGCCATAAATGACTAAGCTAATCCAGTCCCATGCATTGTGAGGAGCTAATAAATACCTTCCAAGTGGATGCGGATGTTAATATCCAGAATTTTATATTGCGTTTTTACTGCATATGAGTTGGACTTGCAGGGAACATGGAATTTCTTCATCAGCCCGGTCTAGCTCAGACATTCATCTTTAATCGTGTATTGTTATCAGCACAGTGTCTTCTGGTGTTTAGTGGCTGGGAATAAATAGAACTGGGGAAAAAAAATCGCTTTATTAAAAAATGTGTATTCTTTTTAGGTGTGAAGTTGAAAACAGGTATCAGGGAAATCCACTTAAAGGAACATGTTACTGTGAGTACCCTTGGGATTTTGTTGGGAGATAAAAAATGGGCTTGAAGTTTAAAATACCTTTTTTAAAGCTTGTTTTAGTTGCCTCAGTATGTGTTTAAAATGAGATGAAGGAAATGACTAAAAAATAGCTCTAAACCCCTTCACTTTTCTCAAATACATTGTTTAAAGAAAATGAAAATACTTTTCTTGATAAGGTCCATGTGATGATTGGATCTTTTGAACAATGTTTTGAATGTTTTTCATGTGACTGAGATGAAATCTGGTCTTTTGGAGAGCACTCTAAACTATATTCCTAACAGGTACAAAACCAAAGAATGTCCTTAAAATTTTTATAAATGCCAAATACTGTTTATTTTAAATTCTGGTCCGTGTTAGAATGGATTTCAAAATTGCAACGTTTCCTCTGAAATGAGCAGTTGGATTCCCATGCAGTCCCAGAAGATCCTTTGCCAAGATTCAGATTACCTAATGGAAACTTTCCAGCTTCTATTTGCAAATATTAGCAATCAGCAGCCTGGCAGGCGTGGAGAGATGGAATCTTAAATTACGTGAAGTCTCTAGTCCTGGTGGTTTTGTCCAGCACAGAAATCATCAACTGGCTGGTTTTGGCTTATTTGAATTCTGCTTGTGTGGCCAAACAAGGGCACTGCTGGCCTCTCCTGGCATTTCTGTGTAATAATGATTGAATTCCTTGCTGAAATGGCAGGGATGGTTAAATGGGCAAAGAGTGGGGAAAGGCAAAACTTTGCAGCTCTTAGAGGAAGAACCTTGTGCTGTCCAAACCCAACTTGGTTTCATCCCCTGACTATTTCTCTGTGTTGTGTTGTGGAGCTTGTCTGGCCTGTGTCAGTCCAGTGAGGAGTCACCAGGAGGCAGTAAGAGAAAAACAGCACCTGGTCTATCAATTCCTGTTTATTACTGCTTGGGATATCTCTGCATGGCATCAGGAATATCACAAGTCACAATAGTGTGCTTTAGTGTAAGGGTCCTGAGGTAGGCGAGTGCATCCCCACAGTGGCTGTGGATGTTACACCAGGCTGGGCACACGGGAGCAGGGGAGGACAGACAGACAGACAGACAGACAGACCAAAGGCTGGGTGGGAGGTGTCCTGCAGCAGGATGGCAGCTGGGTTCAGCACCAACCAGCTGCTCTGTAGAACCTCTCCCAGGAAAATCTGCTAATGTACAGAAACCTGGAATGGGGGGACAGTTGTCCAATTCTAAGTGGGAGTTACACAGCTATTAAATTATTCTACTGTTGCCTTAGATCACAGAGGTATTGCAGCCTGGAAAAGTAAATCTTTTGGCATGTTTTTATCAGGGTATAGGTAGGAATATTGATTTAGATCAAGGCTGGAGGCTGCTGCCTGGCAAGTATAAGCCACCTCCCTTCCCCCTCTAGGCTCAGCTCAGCTCCCAGAGTTTTTTATTCCTTATGTGGGATCATATGTAGGTTTGAATAATTTGTAGCAGTGTCATGTCCTGGTTGTCTAAGAAACCCTTCAGTGACATCATGCCTTCCTTTACAGAAGTTACTTTATTCCAGGAGTTGGGATAACTGTCTCCCTGCATTCCTTACAGATACTCTTCTCATCGACTATCAGTTCACCTTCAGCCTTTCCCAGGAGGATGATCGCTATTACACAGCAATCAACTTTGTAGCAACACCTGAAGAGGTACACTTTCTGTTTTCCCTTTTAACTTTGTCCTTTGTCTTCTCTCGGCCCTGGAGGCAATGAATTGTTACAGTCCTGCGGGTCTTTAGGTGTAGTCTTGTGGGGTGGGAGGTGTGTCCTGCTCCATGGAGCAACCAGAGCCTTTTGACCTTGGCTTGGCTGTGCAGTCCCAAATCATCACAGGAAAATGTCTTAAGGAACCACAGTCGATTCTTTGCAGTTGTTGGAACAACCTCTGAGCTATTCTAGTTTTTTTAAATCACAGGACAGTTTGGGTTGCAAGGGACCTTAAAGCTCATCCTGCTCTAAATTCCCCTGCCATGGCAGGGACACCTCCCACTGTCCCAGGGACACCTCTCACTGTCCCAGGTGCTCCAGCCCCAGTGTCCCACCTGGCCCTGGGCACTCCAGGGATCCAGGGGCAGCCACAGCAAATCTGGGCACCCTGTGCCAGGGCCTCACACCCTGCCAGGGAACAATCCCTGCCCAATCTCCCATCCATCCCTGCCCTCTGGCACTGGGAGCCATTCCCTGTGTCCTGTCCCTCCATTCCCTGTCCCCAGTCCCTCTCCAGCTCTTTTAGGGTCCCTTCAGCACCTTCTCTTCTGCAGGTTGAACAATCCCATCTCTGTCAGCCTCTCTCCAGAGCAGAGCTGTTTTGCTTGTTTTCACCCCATATGTTGTGTCTTAGTTTTTCTGTGATATTCTATACACATCACTTCTTTGTCCTTTGTTATGTTTTCCTTGAGGAAGAGAATACTTCTTTCAGAAAATATTGTATATTTTTTTGCAATGATTTCCTAGGAAACAATACAGTAAAATTGCTTATCCTGAAAACTGTGTTTTGTTTCTTCCGTTAGCAAAACAGAGACCTGGACATGTTCATCAATGCATCTAAAAACTTCAACCTCAACATTACTTGGTCCACGAGTTTTGCAGGTAAATTGAGAATGATCTAAGTAACTCAGGACCTTCCTTCATTCATCAGTTTCTGAAAAAGGCAAATTTAATTGGGAAAACTTGGGGGGTTTTTAACCTATGTACTTTTTGCATAGTCTTCTTAAATTGTCAGGTTGAGGAGGGAAGTAAAATGTTTTAAAAACCTGTGGTTTCAACTTTAATAGTGTATTTTGTAAACATTAAAAGTGCAAATTTGATTTTTAACAATGCAACATCTGGGCACACGGTGATTTTGATGATGCAGTGCAGCTTAACATAATTGGCTTTGAATGGATAATTTTTTAAAATTAGAATTTAGGATGGTTTGCCCCTTTTTTTTTTTTTTTTTTTTTTCTTAAATACACACTGAAGTATCTTTTCTTGCTACTCCTTACAACAGCTGGCACACAGGCTGGGGAGGAAACTCCAGTTGTTTCCAAAACCAATATAAAAGAATACAAGGACAGTTTCTCCAATGAGAAATTTGATTTCCGCAACAACCCGAACATCACGTTCTTTGTTTACGTCAGCAATTTCACCTGGCCCATAAAAATACAGGTAAGAGCTGCTAATATATGTCAAATGTTTAAAGGTGTTTTTTTAATTTCTCTCAAGAACTGTGGCAGTTTGCTGTGCTTGGAGTTGTCCAAACTGAACCAGCCTGGTGTGATGCCAGAGCAGAGAGAGTTTGATGTTCCTGGATAAGAGGAAGAAGGTGTGAGGCATCTTCTGATATTGCCTCAGCCCAGTGGAAGTGAAGATGTACTGTGAAATAAGAGAGACACTCATTTATTAACAAGGCCATCTTTGACGAGGTGTCTGCCTTCAAATGTGCAGGTATTGATGTTATAGAAAAAGAGTGATAAAGCTGAAAATGAAGCCTGGAAAGAGCAGACAGAGGAAATGCTTTAGTGGCTCTTGAGTGCCTGGTTCTCAAAAGGCACAGCTCAAGGGCCACCCCCTTTCTCCTGCTGCTGCCTCAGGCTGGTGGCACATGCAGGACAAGCAGCTCATCCTTCCCCTTTATTCACAGTAGGTGGTTGACAGGCAGTGCCTGGTAGTTTTAATTACTTGGAAAACTTTGTCTTGGTGATTGCAGACTGAAGATTTGGCACGTTGGCTTTGGGCTCTTTTTAATATCACTTACAGTTTTGGCAATCAGTTTGCAGTTGGAGAGTTTTTACTTCATAAAATGGTAAAGTCTTAGTCTATTTTCAAGGCCTAATTTTTAAATATGGAGGAGTTGATGAGCTGCAATGTAAAATCTTTATGTCATTGGATACTCAAGTTCCAAATCTCCTCATTTTCATGTAAATACCACTTGTCTTAGGGGAAGTAGCATCTGTGTACAAACGTGAGCACTTGTGCAATGATTTATTTAAATATTTGAGCTTCTCTTTCATCAAATTCATAATCACAGGAGTCAGGAAAAATATTAATTCTTCTTTTTAACCTTATGGGTTATTTTGATTGATACTTGATTTTTCCTAATCAGTGGTAGACTGTACCTTACCCTGATTTATCTTTGTTATTTACTGCTGCAGAACTGTGTGTTTGGGATACAGCTGATGGGTTTTTCTCTTACCTCTCCTTACAGCATCCCCTCTTCCCTTCCCTCCTGGTTTCCTTTACTTGTTTGGCTGAAACATTTCTTGCTGCTTTGTTTTCATTTGCTGAGCGATGGCACAGCTTGACTTCTAGCAGTTGTTGTTTTATCTCTCTACTTCTTGCTGGCTTTAAAGACATTGCTAATGAATCCTTTCCTCTCCTTAATACAAAGTCTCTTTAATTGATCCTCATATCCCTTTCAAGGTTAACTCTGAGGATGCAACTTTCAAATAGTTTTGCATCTTTGACCTGAGAGATATTTAGGTGGCAGCTTTCCCATTCCTGATCTCTTTAGTCCACTTGATTTTACTGTTTGATTTCATTTCTCATAGTTAAAGAGTGAACTTTGATTTTCTTACAACACTTGACCTCTCTTTATCCTTAATTTAATGTGAATGTGCTTGTATGCACTCAATCCAAGTTAATGTTATATCACCACCTCTTCTTGGTGTCTTTATTACTTGCCAAAACAAACTCTAAAATAGCATCAGCTCTTATTCATTGAGACACAGTTCCTGTGAAGACTGGCAGTGACCAGCAATCTGTGGTCCATAGAACTTCTGTTTCCTCTTCAGGGCAAAGATAAAAACCAGGACTCACCATGTCCTTTCAGGTCTTGTGCAATCTGCTGGGATGGATTGAACTTCCCCCAGTTGCAATCTGTGTTCCTACCTGTCCTTTCCATGCCCAAATTTTTTTTCATTTTTGTGAAGTGGTGGCTCTCTGTCGTTTGTGTTCAAAATGATAAAATAGAAGCTAAATCATGGTACATGTTTTTGGGATAAAGATTTTTTGGACAAATGCCCAGAGAAGCCGTGGCTGCTCCATCCTTGGAAGTGTTTGAAGCCAGGTTAGATGGGGTTTGGAGCGCCCTGGTCTAGTGGAAGGTGTGTTGCCATGTCAGGTAGTTGGATTGAGAGGAGTTTAAGATCCCTTCCAACCCACCTCATTCCCTGATTCTGGGATCTTAAGGCTTCCTGGCTGTCAGTCCTTGACTCTTCCCATGCTCCATTCTTCTCAGGAATAGTTTTTATTCAGAACTTTCCTTCTCTCATTTGGTTTTCCAAGGGGTTCATCTCTGACTTCACTGCAGAAGAGTTCTGTGCTGTTGGGATCGGTCCTTCAGGGCAAATTGGCTCATTAATTAAAACTCCGTGTTGCAGCATGGGCAGGAGCAAACTGTTCTCTTATCTCCTAGCTTGTCTCCTACAGTCCTCCTCATTGCACCTCCACTATTAAACTGTCACACAGCTACAGAACATGTTCCAATTTCCCTTTGGAACTTGCACTGATTTGAATAGAGAATGTCAAAGGCAGGAAAACTCTGCTCCTGCCAAGCTGCTGGAAATTATTCTGTCCTCATGTGTGTGCATCACCTGGCAGCTCATGCGTGTGTTTGGGCAGTGCAGCATGTCCAAATCATATTTTTAGGGGTTTATTCTTTGTTTGATTATCTTAGTTTTACCTGTCATTGTGCAAACACTCACTTGCCCTAGCTTATTTTCAATTTCAGTGCAACAGATGTATTTAAATGTGAGTGTTTATGTCTATACAAAATCTTGCAATAGAAAACTTTATAGATGTAGTTTTTACTGCAAAGCCAATCTAGAATCCACTCCTTTTTTTTTTGTTTTCTAAGTACTGCAAACTTTATCTTGAAGGCCTTGATTGAAATCTCTCTCTTATTCGTTCTCTCTCCTTGCCTGTCAAAGTCTGCACTGGGAAGGTGTAAATGCTCCTTTGTGTAAGAGGTGGATGTGCCCCTGCCAGTGCTCAGTTCTGGCTCTTCTTTCCCCATCTGCCTCCATTTCCAAATCACTTCAGTTCATTTCTTTCTTAAAGTATATTGGTTTAGGATGTCTTTCCCTGCCGGGTTAATGACCTAAAATGATTATTCAGTAAAGGAACTAAAGCAGCAAAATGCAGAAAGCCTTCAAAATACAGCAATTGTCTTCCTAATTCCTCCTTTCTGAGCAGTTCCAAGCATGAAGGAGTTCACTTAAAGCCTTACCTTGCCAAGTTTTCCTGAAAACCAGGCTAAGGTCCTGTCAGCAGTGTCTGGATATTTCCATTCTTTCTGCTTTGGCAGCTCCTCTTTGCTGCAAACGTTGGACACACGGAATTTTGAAGCATTTAGCAAACCCCAACTGTTCACCTTCCTCTCTTCAGCTTTGTTCTAAATATTCCCTGTCTTCCTCCAAAGTGGGATTGCGTCCTTTAGGAAAGAGCATTAGTGGGTATTATTGAAGGGTTGAGGTTTATTTCACCTATGTGAATGTAATAGTAATTTTTTCTCCACTATTCTTCCTGTTTGCTTAATCTTCATAGTGAGTTTGCTTTGTTACTCCTTCCAAATTTAGCTCAGAGTAGAAGGGAGACATTGACCATAAATAATCAGCTGTACAATAGCTCAATAAAAAGCAAAGGAATTCAGTGCAGAAACTTTCAGAGGAGTTCTCTTCATGGGTTTCAATCCATGAAAAGTCAGCTCACTCTGAGATGAAAATGCAGTTTTAGAGCTGACAAGTAGTTAATGGTGAGAGTTTGAAACTCTCTGAGATACCTGTGTAAATGTCAGCGAGTTTTAACAGTTTAAACTTGTATGTATTTACCTGGGGCAGAGTCCAGCGAGTGAATCCCTCTCCAGAGTGCACAGGAGGATGAAAATTCCATCTTCTAATACAGCGAATTCTTTCCTGGCTGAACAATTTCTGCTTTGTCACAATTCACTGCTGATGGTGTTTGCTACCACTCACTAAATAGAAATTGGTGGGTTAGTCTTGTTTCATACCCAAACTATTGTTTTTATTCACTGACATTCAGTCCCATTGAAGTTTGATTTTTTCCTCTCAGATTCCGAGCGTCTTGCATCGATCTCTGTGTTCTGAGAATGTGTAAGATGTTTAGGAGCTGATTAAGGCAAAACCAGTTTGTAATTGTATCATTAACTAGCAATTGCTCTTCTCTCTCCTTAGCGTTGGCTGAAGGATTTTGATTTGAACACACTTAAATGTTAATTATGAACAAAATGCTTCAAGAAACAAAAAGAGGAGAAGGCGTTTTGCAGCCCTTGCATCCAAAATGTACTATTTGCAAGATCTCATTAGGTATTCACTATGTATAATTTTCTTGGCAATTTGTTATCGTGTTGGACTTCAAAAAGTGCCACGTGACTGTGCAGCATTGCTGCACGCACAGCGTGGTGGGGGCTGCAGCAGCATTGCATAGCTCCCACTGTTGGAAGAGCATTTGAGAACCAGTGTGAAACATCCAACTCACTGAAATTGTTGCCTTCCACTCTGATTTCATAAAGGCTGTAATGGAAAAATAGCTAAAATTGCCTCTGCTGCCTTCACTTTTAGTTTCTCAAACTTTCTTCTGGTTTCCTCCACTTATTTCAGGATTGTCTATCTGTATAGTCTCCTTTATATCTTTATTCCTTTTTATATCTTTATATCTTTATTCCTTTTTGTTCAAGGAACAATCAGGATTGGAGGAACCTTAAGGACAATCTGTGGATTGCTCAACTCAGTCACATCAGTCATAATTATTCTATTTCCAAACTTGCCTTTTACCCTGATAGGAAGGTACTGGAGAACCCACTGAAATTTCTCCCGACCAGCATTACTCTCTGGTCCCTCGGCTGGAGGGGTGAGGTGAACTGAAAGGTGGGAACAGTTCATGGCCCTTCAATGGATTGCAGCTGGCACAGGAGGTGTTGGGAGGTCAAGGGCAGGAACTGTCACTAATGGGAGACCTGGAATTTGAGGACAGGCTCAAACATGCTGTAATTACACCAGAACTTGGTCTGTGGTGCTTTCTTTTGGTGATGATCCAGATGACTCGCAGGTGTTTGGGCTGGCACACAGAATCCTGGGATCAGAGATGGGTCTGGATTGGGAGGGACCTTAAAGACCATCTCATTCAACCCCCTGTCATGGGCAGAGACCTTCCTTTATCCCAGGTTGCTCCAAACCCTGTCCAGCCTGGCCTGGAACACTTCCAGGGATGGGGCAGTCACAGCTTCTTGGGGCAACCTGTGCCAGGGCCTCTCAGGGAAGAATTTCTTCCCAAATCCCATCCGTCCCTGCCCTTTGACAGTGGGAAGCCGTTCCCTGTGCCCTGGCACTGCACCCCTTGTCCCCGGTCCCTCTCCAGCTCTCCTGGAGCCCCTTTAGGCCCTGGAGGGGGCTCTGAGGTCTCTCCAAAGCCTTCTCTTTCCAGTCTGAACAGCCCTAGCTCTCCCATCCTGGCTCTGTAGGAGAAATCAGGTGTCACAGCTCCAGCTGCTCTCTGCAGATCCATCGCAGGTGCCAATCCCAGGAAGGAGATGTCAGCTATTAGTTAATGTGCTCTTTAATGAACCCCTTCCTTTGGGGCTCTCCCTCTCTGCCCTTTGTTGCTTTTCTTAAATTCCCATTGCCAAGATGACTGCATCCAACTTTGGAAGGAAAATGCTCATTTTAGTGCTCCAGTGAAGAGCTGCACTGCTGCAGGAAGTGAGATTTCTGATAGATGTGGGAGTACAACTGTGCTCCCATTAAACGTTTGGGAACCGGCAGTTTCTTGGAGTCAAGTGCCTTGTATATTAGACCTGTGACTACTAGTTTTTAAAAGACCTTTTCTTCTGTTCCGAGTTGTTTTAGGGGAATAGCCAAAGCTCTGTTGTTTTACAGGCACCAGAAGACTTCTCTGCCTCTCTGCAACCCAAGGGTTTCCCAAAGGATTGTTTTATAGTTAATAATTGCCTCCTTTGACCTGGAAACAGTTCCCACTGCTTTCCAGTGGTACACTGAAGATGTCTGTGGGGATGCAGGAGAGCAAATTCCCTTCACATCTGTTTGGCTTATCGGAGCTGGCAGTGATGTTGGAAATGGGTCTTTTCCTCAGCCCAGGGATATTTCCTGTCTTGCATGTAGGCACAGTTGAGGTGGAGCCACCTGCTGTCAGCTGCGTTTGAGTCGAGATGAGTTACACACTAGACTGAGATTCTGCTGAGGAAAGGCTCTTGTGTTCTCTTGTGCTGAACGTGGCTATTCAAGTTGGAAATATTAGCCAATATTTTGCAAACTAGCAGGAATTACACTCTTAAGAAGACTTCACATTCCTCAAAGCTCTCGCTCTGCTCTTTATCATTGTTTATTTCAATGTTTCATTTCTCTTTTGTCCTCTGGTATATAAATACTGAAACCTTCTGAGGTTGTCATTGTTCAAAGTAAAGCTCCTTCATTAAAGCAGTTTTGATTTGAAATTCTTCTTCTAATATTCTGCCCCATCACCCTGCTAGTTGTATTGGCAACATTTCCCCTAAAACAGGTGGCCTGCATTAGCAAGAATCTTAATACCACTTTAATTAAACTTTAATTTTACTTGCCATTCATGTTTAGTGTAGTTCAGGAAGAATTTGGTTTTTTCCAGAGCTGAATGATGGATGATGCTTTGCTACAACCAAGGAAAGCTTTGGGGTGCCCTCAGCTCCTGCCAGGTGAGGAGGGGCTGGAGGAACAGCAGATCTCACACATTCCTTTTATTTCAGGCTTTCAGCCTCTTTCAGGTGGCATGATCATTGCCAGCAGTGATGCTCTCTGCATTTCCCTCTTTAGGGTTTGCAGCCTGACTAAGAGGCTTTGATAATACATGAAAAAAGTACGAGTGAAGAAACCATCCACAGTTAAAAAGCAGGGCCTGAAGTGTCTCTAATGCCTTGATTCCTCTCTGGAAGAAGCATTAGGTATTTGATACAGGACATAAAACCCCTGAGGACTGGACATGGCCCACAGAGGTTTCCAGTCTTTCTCTAAATTAATGTCATTCTCCAATCAAAAGCAACAGAGAGCTCTCGGTGAGGGCAAAGAAAAAGTGTCTTTGTTGTTGGCCAGAAAGAATAAAACACATTCAGATAGGTAGGGATTGCTTTGATAAAATAATTATGTAGGCTTGAAATTGCAGTGAGGTTGCTGATCTGGACAGCTTTCCTGCCAGGTCCTCATGTGCCTCATGCATATTTAACAAGGGAGAGATGTTAAGTGCAGAGATAAAATCATCCTCAACTCTCTGGGACCCTTTATTCCAAAAATGTTCTTTTTTTCTGTTGCTTCTGAAAGCATCGTAATGGCAAAGTTGTTTGCTAATGATGTCCCTTGCCTTTCTTTAGCTGTAACTGCAGTGCCTTTGAGCCTCTCTCCCTGCATGTCTCTCACCATGAGAGAGGTTTTCTTGAAACCCAACAATGAAACGTAAATCAATTTGTTAATCTGATGAAATTTGCTGTTGAATGTAATTACTTTTGGAGACATACAATTACGTGCTGATTTTTGAGAACAGGCAAACTGACATCTACTGTGGCATGGAAAGATTTTGAACAGAACAGTTGAATGGTCCTTTAAAACATGAAAGAGCTGCTTGTGTTTTATCTGCTCCTGCCACCTTATTTTTGGCATCAACCCATGACATTTTTCTCCTTTCAGAAGTTGTTCTCTTTTAGATTAAGTAATATTTTTGTTTGCACTTTCTTAAATCCTTTAGAAGGAAGATTTCTCTCGCAGGCAGTTAACCCTTGGCAGGATGTGGTGCCACTTCAGTCCTTTTTACAGAAGGCTGTAGTGTCAGCAACCCTGAAAATTGTTCATGCTGAACTTTTCCCAGGTGCTGTGTTGGGATTTTTATCAGGGATTCATGGAATGGTTTGGGTTGGAAGGGAGATGAAGGAGCAGCTCATCCCACCCCTGCCATGGCAGAAACACCTCCCACTGTCCCAGGCTGCTCCAAGCCCAATGTCCAGCCTGCCCTGGGGCACTGCCAGGGATCAGCCACAGCTGCTCTGGGCACCCTGTGCCAGGGCCTGCCCACCCTGCCAGGGCACAATTCCTGCCCCAGAGCCCACCCAGCCCTGTCCTGTGGCAGTGGGAGCCATTCCCTGTGTCCTGCCCCTCCATTCCCTGTCCCCAATCCCCCTCCAGCTCTCCTGGAGCCCCTTCAGGCCCCGCAAGGAGCAACCAATAAATCTTGGAGTGTTACATCTGCAACTTGGGATTTCTTGGGATGAACTGTAGTGACTTGAGTGACTTTTGTGAGGTTTATTGTAATATCTTTCTACAGCACTGGAAGTATTTTTTAATGGCTGTTGCAAAACTTCAGCTGCATAAATAAGAAAAGTTATAGGATACCAGAGAGAGACAGTCTGCAATTCAGATTTAATGATGCCAGAGCATTTCTTAGGTGGTGTTTTATTGAGATCTGACAGTGACATACGTATTGTTTGCCTTAATTTTAAGGAAGCTGTTTTTTTTTTCTTTTTTCAAATGCAGGGCTGAAAAATGTATATTAAAAAATAGAATTAATTTCCTATGGAAGCTAAGTCCGAATCAGGCATTGATTTCTTCTGGATGAGGCCAGTGCTGGTTGCTTGAAATTGCTCTATTTCTGTGATGAATAACTTTTGAAAACACCATAACCCACCACAGAATGTAAATACAGGCCCCAAATTCAAATATATTTCAGAAAATGAGTGCTGTGAGCCATTGCTGGGAGCCAAAAGAGCAAGATACTTCCCTTTATACAAAGGTTTATTTAAAGAGTCAAAGATTAGTGAGCGGAGTTAATGAAGGAGAAAGGAGTATATTGGCAGTAAAATAGAAGCATCCACCCACTGCAAAGTGACAGTGAATTCAGCCTGGCTAAACCACAAGGGAAAGGAGATCCAGAACTGAGAGAGGGTGGGAAACCCAAAAGCCTGTGCCTGGTTTAGCTTACAAACACAGAGCCAGAGACACCAGCATTGCACTGCCAGCTCTCAGCTGACTCTGCTGCTTTTGGGGAAAAAAACATCCCTGCAATATCCTGAAAAATTCTTTTTCTCTCACTTATTTTCCTGACTTTGTATTATTAAGATTTTGACTTTTTTTAAACTGTATTGGCAAAGGTTGCTCACAGTAATGTTGGGAAGCAAGAGCTGATGCTGTGTTCCTGAAAGTAAATTTGGGGGGGGGTTAATTACTGCCACTTCAGGTCATGGTGTGACACCAGGTTTGGGACAACTTGTGTCTTCAGTGTTGTGTAATAATGTGACAGTGTTGTCATTCAAAGGTGTTTTAATTTGGTTATTTATATAAATACATATTTAGTTTGGGGCTGGAACTAGATAATCTTTAAGGTCCCTTCCAACCCAACCCATTCTATGATTCTATATGTAATATGTATAAATATTCTGAATTCTACTTGTTTTACTACTTTATTTTATAAAATATGAGATTCCTGCAGATGGCATATTACAGGATGTTTGATACTGGTTGATAAACATGTTAAATTTCTCATCCAATATGATCCTTGGAATTTACAGCTTCTTTGGGGAAGGAGATAGAGCTTGTTTTCCCCATTAATACCACCGCAACCTTGAACTCTGCCTTCCATTTTCCCCCGTTTTGTCCAGTCAGAAATGATGCAAGACGGAAGGTTTTGCCTGTTTCCATCTGTCAGCTGTATTGAAGCCTAAAAAAACCCCAAACTTGCAAATGTTGCTTTGGCTGTTTTATACTTTTTATTCTTGATTCTCTCCTGTGTACTTACATCACCTGCTCTTTAGGAAAACAACTTTTATTCCTCTTAAACTCAGTAGACTTTACAGCTCATTTTTACTGGACTTTGAGGGTCTGAGTGAGAGTTTGAGCTGTTCTGTGCCAAAGTTTTAATTTTTTCCATGCTGAAACTCTCCAGCAATAGTCGCATGGTGCTGGATGTAACTGAGCCTGCACACAGATGGTGTCAGAGCTCTGCCTGGCACGGGGCCAGGAACAGGATCCTTCCTTCCCAACTGCAGGGGGGTCCTTCCCAAATGCAGGGGGGGTCCTTCCCAAATGCAGGGGGGTCCTTCCCAAACGCATCCACACCACAGGGGCTGGGACAGGAGGGAGGTGCTTGAGGACCTGGCAGTCAAGAGGATTGGAGTGTTTTCCTGCTGGTGACTTGTCTTCTGTCTCAAGGTTTAGGATCTTTTTTTTTTTTTTTTTTTTCCCAAGTACCTCAGAGTTTCCTTGTCTCCAGAATAATTGTAATTGCAGGATCACCGAATCATTTATGTTGGAAAACCCTCTAAGACCATCAAGTCCAGCTGTTCCCCAGCCCTCCCAGGGTCACCACTGACCCGTGTCCCCAAGTGCCACATGCACAGGGCTTTGAAATCCCTACAGGGGTGAGGACTCCACCATTGCCTTGGGCAGCTGTGCCAGGACAGGACAGCCCTTTCCCTAATTTCCCCAAAATCCACCCTGAGCCTCCCCTGGCCCAGCCTGAGGCCATTCCCTCTCCTCCTGTCCCTGTTCCCTGGAGCAGAGCCCGACTCCCTCGGCTGTCCCCTCCTGGCAGGGACTTGTGCAGAGCCACAAGGTCCCCCCTGAGCCTCCTTTTCTCCAGGCTCAGCCCCTTCCCAGCTCCCTCAGGAATTCTCCAGCCCCTTCCCAGCTCTGTTCCCTTCCCTGGACACGCTCCAGCCTCTCAATGCATTTCTTCTTGTAAGTGGCCTGAAAGAAGAACTGAGAAGTTCAGAGAATTCAGAAGAATTCAGGAGAATTCCCTGAGTATTCAGAAGAACTGAGTTTTTTCTGGCCCTGCCTTGGCTTTCCTGGGGTGTGTTTCTGTCCTGTGGACGTGTGCAGGGTCTGAGCTGAGTTTGTTGTTTCAGTTATGGAACTTCCCTGAATTTTATTTCTAGTGCACTCTAAAATTTAGATGAGCATCACAATTCCACCCCTGGCTGTTTATTGAACGAATACTTCTCATTTGTCAGATTTGTGTGATAATTTCTGGGATGCAGTGAAATTTGGGGCCACATCTTAAGCACCGCTTTTAATTTAGAGACAGTCATGCCTGTGTTCGTTCCGCACCACACGGGAGAGTTCACATGGGAAGACAAAACACGTGTAATTGGCATTTCTGAACCAACTGCTGACTGCAGCCAATTAGCTGAGAAGTGAAGATTTGTGACTACTGCAGGAAGGCAGCACAGTATTGGAATATAAATCGATTTTCATCTCAGAATAAGTTCAGAAGTGAACCGGGTTTTATATTTGCACAGTAGCGAGTATTTGTGCCATAAAGCTCAATGGCTCAGTTAATATTGCAGCAGGTGAGGAGTAAGTCATTAATCTCTTTCATCCTTCACGCAGGAGCAGAGTGACTCGGAGTAGTAGGTGTGAAAATCAAATTTGAGTGAGCATTTTATTTTTGCTTGTTATAGAATGCAAATGTGAGCATGGGAACCTCTTCAGCTGCACCGAGTTCTCTCTGATTTGGAGAAAAATGAATTTTATGGGTGAACTGTTCAGTGGATGAGGAGCTGGTCCAGAGGAGGCCCCGGAGGTGTTCCAGGTGCTGGAGCCTCTCTGCTCTGGAGACAGAGTGAGAGCTGGGGTGTTCAGTCTGGAGAAGAGAAGGCTCCAGGGAGAGCTCAGAGCCCCTTCCAGGGCTGCTTCTGATGTCCACATGTCCACATGTCCATCAGGTGCATTACAAACTCTCTGGGATCTCCCACCTCCAAACAAAGCTCCAATTCAACTCGTTGTGTGTCAGAGGTTTTCAAGTTACAATTAACTCCTGTTAAGATCCTTTCTTCTCTGAAACCTAAGGTTTAACTTTCTGTCTAGAGAATCTTTCCCTGTGGATCGGGTTAAATTTGCTACCTGACCTCCAAATTTGGGTGCAGTTTTGCTATTCATTTAAAACAGAGCTTTGTGGTGCCTCTGAAAGAGAATGTCCTTCTGCTTCTGTGGTGTGCTCGGGGTGTGGATTCACCCAAAAGCTGTTGGGTGGGGCTTGGAGCAGCCTGGTCTGGTAGAAGGGGCTGGAATGAGGTCTTTAAGGTCCCTTCCAACCCAGCCCATTCTGTGACTCTGGAGCAGCAGCTGGAGGCCAAGTGAGGTGTCCCAGGGCAGCTGCAATAGATGATACCCCTCTTGAGGCAACAACTGGAGCTTCTAGTGCATCCATGAAACCAAGGGCAAGGATGCACCATGGAAATTTAAACTATCTAAATCTAGGGGTCTACAAATAGATGTCTTTGTGTGCCTCAGTGTTTATGTTCTGCTATGGAACTGGTCAGGTAATATTTGTTTTTATTTATTATTACACACCTCATTGGTCAGCTGAATCACAGAGGAGGTTTCCATTGAGGGTAAAGGGCTGATAGAAATAGCCCTGTGACCCTGGATTTGGGTGTCATAATCTGTGTCTGAATCCCACAGATCATCTGCAGAGGTGCACAAAGGCTTCCTTCTGGAAAGTGTCACTTGGAACTGACACTGTTGAGACAGTTTGAGCCACCTGCCTGAAAAAGGCTCATCTCAGGTTCCTGCTGTGTTTGCTCATCCCTCAGTGAGCAGGGTCAGCTCCAAAATCCCAGCTTCTGAGGGCTGTTTTTGAAAGGCTTTTTGCCCTCCATTCCTATGATTAGCTCTCCACTGCCTTAACGAGTTGCACGGCTCATTAAAGATGTTCACAGGGCACAGGAAGCAGCAGCACATGGCAGGACTGGGGCTGTGTTCAGGTGCTGGAGCTGGATTGCTGTGTTGGCACAGTCTTTCCTCAAGCCTCCCAGCCAGGGCTCTTGGAATTGGCTCCTCTGGAGTGGAGAGCACCCAGACCATGGATCTTGGCCGTGAGTGTCATTAGAGCACACGGTGGTGGTGTCTAAGAGAGAACTGGAACAGGGAATGACAACACTCCTGAGCAGAGGAGTTGTTTCCCCCCCAGCATTATTCTAGAGGGCAAAATGAATGTTTTGATGACTTTGGCATTGCTCAAGAATACTTAAAGCCCCTTTGTTTTACAGCAGGTCCTTTGAGAAAGGCACAGGCACTCAGCATTCAGGCCACGGTGTCCTGTAAGTGTCGTCTGTGTTCGCCAAGGTCAGATTGAATCCTTGCCTCTAACCACAGGAAAAAACAGACAAGACAGTGGAGGTGTGGGGAAGAAATAGAGGTGCATAAATGTCACCTGCAGCTTATTTAGCTTGTGGCTTTCTCTCACTGGAAGCCTGTGGAACTCCCAGCTTTCCACTTTTTCCTGCTGCTTTTTGTTCATTAACTTTGGTGCTGGGACTAGATTGAAATGAAAAGCAAAAAGCAGCCCCAAACCCCTCCAGATTTCTGTGTGGTCCTGTAGACTTTCGAACCACGAGGGCTGTAGCATTCTCCCACCTGCCAGGTGAGGTTAATGGATGTAGCAGTTGCACCTTTTGATGCCTTCTGAATTCACAGCAAGCCCCAGGCTCTGGAGCCAGCTTCACATTGTGCTGTCTCTGTTGGGCTCCTCTAGTTTCAGAAGTTAATTAGGCTTTTTATTTTCCTTTCTTACACAGTTCTATTTTAGGTGCATGTCCTGTGCAAAATATAATTTTTAGTTTCTCTTTTTCTCATCCCTGATATGAAATAGGAATAAAAGGGAAGGCACTACTGGTGGGAATTTAGTCATGTTATCAATTTGTGAAGAAAGATAGAAATATAATGCATCAATAATCCTGAGTTGTTACCAAGGTAAAACAGTTGTGGAATCACTATTCTCTGTGGTTGGTTGTGTTTTCTCAAGTGTTTAGAGACCCAAAATGTACCAAATTATGGCATGAAATTGCCATAATTGAAATATTCTTCAGTACATTCACAGAATCTCAGAATAGTTTGAGTGGGAAATGACCTTAAAGCCCATCCATGGGCAGGGACACTCCCACTGTCCCAGGGTCACTCCCACTGTCCCAGGTGCTCCAGCCCCAATGTCCCACCTGGCCTTGGACACTGCCAGGGATCCAGGGGCAGCCACAGCTGCTCTTGGCTGTGCCGGGGCCTGCCCACCCTGCCAGGGAACAATTCCTGCCCAAGATCCCAGCCCAATCTCCCCTTTCCCAGTGGGATCCATTCCCTGTGTCCTGTCCCTCCATCCCTTGTCCCCAGTCCCTCTCCAGCCCTCCTGGAGCCCCTTCAGGTCCTGGAAGATCCTTCCAGAGTTTCTGCAACAGCCCCAACCATTACATTATCAGTTCTTTAGTTAATTTTAGATTGGGGTGCTAATGTTATGTATAATATTGGAAATCATTTGTGTTTGGAGAAGTTGTTGTCCTAATCCCATTCTGGTGAATAGTTTGGCTTCCTGTGAAACGTAAGTGACTTCCAGCACAAGTGGAAAGAGTTATGTGTGATGAATTACCTGTACATCTGTTTATTGCAGTTAAATGGGAGGAGTTACCCAAATGTGGTTCTTGCTGGATTTAACAAAAAATTTCTATGTAATTTCTTATTTGGTTGTGGGCTGCTTTTCCTTAGTGGTATGTCAAACTCAGTTTGTTTTTAAATAGTTCAAAACACTTGTAGATCACAAAATAGAGGTTTAAATAATTTTAGGTATGTTGCATATACAGGTTTGAGGTGAACTTATTTCTTAGTTGGCCTACTTCAGTACAAAATTGTTATCTCAAAATTATTCTCAATTTTCTTTTCTCTTGAAGAACAAACTCTGGTTCTTATCCAAACCAAGTCCTGGTATGTAATTGTTCTAATTGGTTTTCCAAAATTTCTCTCAGTCACAGGCTGTAGTTTAGCTCCAGCAATATTTTGAGTTTGAAATACCAGCTGTTACTGAAATGTCAGTTGGGTTCAAATACACTTTGCCTTTGCTTGTATTATTTTGTGGCCAAGTCATTTGCCATTAACTCCTTTGAAATTTGTGTGTACTGATTTCAAAACCGGTGTAATTTTTAGATGTTGGCTAGTTAGAGGAAGCCAATTTTTCTTCTTGGCTTCACATTTTATGCTAATCAAATGATAAAAAATGTAAAGCTCTTTGTTATAAATTTTTGTCAGTCCATGCAGCCAGCTACTTCTGGTTCTCTGGAAAGCAGGTGGATTTTTTTTTGGTACTTCAAATCGTGTGGCAATAGGAAAAGCAGTACAGGTGGTTGTGCTCTCCAGGGTGCCTTTCCAGATAAGATAAACACAACCTTTGTAATATTCTTTGGAATTAACATAATTAAGTATCTGATCTCTTCTGCCTGAGGGTGCTGTGTTATTCCTAAGAACAGGGTATAAAACATCCTTGAAAGCCACGTATGGCTTGGGGAGAGTCAGGGATCTGCTCTTGGAGTGGGACCTGGGGGTGCTGCTGGAGTGGCTGAAGGTGACTCCAGGTGTGCCCAGGCAGAGACTGAAGGTGGATTTTAGGGAACATTTCTTCCCCAAAGGGGTGTCCAGCCCTGGAGTCCAGTCCTGCCCCTGCAGGGATTTCAGAGCCCTGTGCATGTGGCACTTGGGGACAGGGCAGTGCTGGGGGAGGGACTCAGAGCCTGAACCTCAACAATCCTGGGATTCTTTGGTGTGAAACAGGATTTGATTGAGCAGCTGAGCTGAGGGTCTGCCCTGTACCTGGGGGAGGCTTTCCAGGTCCCCAGCACGAGCCCCACGGAGCTTTCCTGCAGTTAAACTGCTTCATCCTTTGCTGCAGAGTTTGGGTTTTGAGAATGGATAAATGAATCTGCTACAATAAGTTAAACTTAATTAAAAATCCAGGCTGCTGGGAAATTGCTGCCATATTTTTTGTGGATCCAGAATGAACAGCCTACTTTCAACAGCTATTTCCAACCAAACTTTCAGTGTAACTGAATTAATTAAATCCTGGGAACAGATTATATTAGAGGAAATTAAGCTCTAAGTAAGCAAACCATTAACAATTATAAGACCAAATTGCCTGTGACACAGATTGGTCGGGTTTGATAGCACAAAGTATTTTCAGCTTGTGAGGAATAAATTGTAGAAACAACCTGGGTTTTTTTAATCCATGTATGGGGTGTAGGTCATCAGTTGGGCTTTGTAGGAGAAGAGAAAAGAATCACCACTGGTAAAGCATTTGTAATGCTTCTCTGTGAAATAAACCTAATTTTTTTTGTTTTGTTTTGTTTTGTTTCCTACAGTTATCACAAAATGAGAAGCCCTTCTCTGGTAACAGTCTCATTAATCTTCCATAGAATCACTCTTATTTTAAAATGAACAGATTCTTGTTTCTTCTAATGGGAGCAAGTTTTGGTTTCCATTGCAGCACCTGATCCTGATGGTCGTCCACAGGGGACTGGCCCGTTAGTGATTCCTTTGTGCTTTTAATTTTCCTTTTCTGCTAAAGGATTGTTGATCCATAACAAGGGCTTTAGTTTGAAATGCAGCTCTTATAGTCACTCAGCATCATGGTTATTCTTAGAAATAATAAGAAAAGTTATTATTTTTATACTGGCTGTGTTACATGTTTGTATTTTGGAATGTGATATTTCAGTAAGGATTATCTTTGCCTTCGAGACATTTCAGGATATTATATTAATTTCAGAATATCCATTTATGCAAATACTTTCTGCTTTAGTTACCAGGCACTGATTTTTTACACAAAAAGTGAAATCTTGCTCGCTGGCTTTTAATAATCAGAAGACTATTGGGAAGCACTTCAGAAGCAAAAATCAACAAGAAACTCTGTTTTCTTGTCTTCTGTAGGCAGGACTGTTGAGGTTGCAGCATCTGGTGAGCAGGTTTGGAGTTCACTTTCCAGCCACAGAGTGGTTGTGCACTGCAAAGGAACTTTCAACTTCAAAATATTACAATTTATTTATAAGAAAACTATTCGGGGCAGGTTCTGCACCAAGTTACAATGGATATTTAAAGCAAATATGGTTAAAGTGTTCCAGAGCAACAAAAAGCCAAACAGTGACTCACTTTGCACATATTCATGCATTTTGGGATGTGGCTATTGCTGGGAGGAGGGATTTATCTTTCTGCTAATGTTGCCGTAAGTACTGTTTGTTAAGGGGGAAAAACAACAAATGACACCAGAAATGGATTTGATATCCATGAAAAGCTTTTGTCAGTGCAGATTTCACTTTAATTCTGAAATAGACTCTGTTATTTCACGAAAGAGTTAATATCCTGTTGTGGTGCTGAGAGATTGATAGGCAGAGGAAATAGGAGGTACCTGGAAAGAACTTCTGATTCCTAATATTGCACAAGTTGCTTTTCTCTTGGCTCGCCTCCCCTCCACGTTGTTATTTTTACCCAGGCTCCCTAATCTTCCCTTTTGCCTCTAACCACCTCCCAGTTTCCTGTTCGCCTCTTTCCTCTGGTTTTTGTCCCAAATATTCCGTTGTTTTTCCCTGCTCTCTGTGCTGGACTGCAGGGCAGGGAGCTGAGATGAATGCCATAGCTGTTTTCACTGTGTCTATCATCTTCTGTGTTTCATGCCTCTTTGCAGCTCTTGGTGTAAGTTCCTTTTCCGAGGAGATTTTGTTGTCTGCGTATTGTTTGAAATGTAAATATTGAATTTTGGGTTGCCGTGTAAACAAAAATTAAAGATTTTCACTTTTAATTAAAGATTATTTGCAGCTCTGTGAAATCTCTGTTCTAAGTTTTTGAAGGAGTGTTTTCTTCAGTGTGCTCTGAAGAATATTCCTTGGAACGTGGCTGGGAGACAGAGTTACTTGATCAGCTTCATTTTTGGGATATATGTTTTCAAAACAATGTGAAGTTATAATTTATTCTTTTCCCGCAGAATATTTCCGTTCTTTTTCAAAAACTGTTCAAAAAAATGAATTGATCTGAGTAAAGGTGCTTTTCATTGTCATTTTTAGTCCTTTTTACGTATCTTGAAATATGAATTTTCTTTCCAGTAAGTAACAGAAAGAATTTGCTTTTCTTTTGCAGATTGCATTCTCACAGCACAGCAACTTTATGGACCTGGTGCAGTTCTTTGTGACATTTTTCAGGTACTTTTCATTTAAGACAATTAAATGTTACTTCTCTGGGTTTTGGGCTCCAGAGTTTGGGTTCTTCTTGGTCTGGGTTTTTAACTTAAACATCCTGTTTTCAGCACAGCCTAGAAAATGGAAATCTTCAGTCTGATTTAAATATTTAATTAGGAATTATGGTAAGAAAATTAATTGCCTGCCCATCTTTCCCAGAGCATCGTGCCAGTGCATGCAGGGAAAGGGAGGATGGAGATGGGAGAGGCTTTTGGAAAAGGAGAAGTTCCTTTTGAGATGGTGGAGGAAGCATTGACTTTGATAATGTGTGACTCACTGCAGGTTTTCACACCTCTTTGGGCACCAGGCATAACCTAGGGGAGTTATTCTGCCAAGAGTTAATTCTGGAGTAATTTCCAACTCTTTAGGTACCAGCTTTTGATTTTAAACTGAACTCTGGAAGTGTGTCAAGTTAAAAACAAACATTTGTCACAGTACAATAGAAGCCAAATACTTCTGGTTTTCATACACAGCTTTAAGTTCATTTCTTAGTGTAAAGTGAACTGATGTTCCCCCGGAGTGGGAACCAACAGAAGCCATTTCAAAACTTGTCTTTTCTTCATTCCTTCAAAAAATACAGCCCTACCAAGGAGGTGAAACACTTCCAAAGCACAGCAGGCCCTCACTTCAAAGCTTCAAAATCCAGTGTACTGGCCTCTATTTCAGGGACTGTTAATACTGCAGAAGGATAAGCCAATACCTGATCGATGGGAAGTCCTGCAGGAGGGATGTACACGGAGTAAACACTACTCCAGGTTTTACAGCCTGTTCTGAACCAGGCAATATTATGCCTGGTGTAAAATGAGCAGTAGGAATAATGTCTTGCTTTAGATTTCATGCTGAATTTAATTAAAGCAAGAAGCTCCAGACAGATCCTTGAGACAAGTGGTTTATATCAATTTATTTTTTTTCATATGGAGCTTTTAGAGAGTAGAATCTGCTTTAGCACAGTCCCTGGGAAACAGGGTTTGAACCACCACCTTCTGCCATTGGAGCAGAGTAGGTGGTTACTCCTGGCTCAGACTTGAGCATTTGTTTTGCTGAATTAATCACAGTCAACACCTTCCCTAAAAATCTTTGTGGCAGGTTAATTGCTTATTAGGAAAATGAAGAGGGAAGCAGTTGGTTCCTTAATTCTTTTCCAATGGTGTAAGATAAATCTGCACTACAAAACTGGTCCATCAGTGCTTTACAGACCCAACTACATCTGCACATGGGGGTTTAAACTCCTCAGTGTAAGGGATTGCTCCAGATTCATGATTTGAAGAGATTCCCAGAGCAGCTGGGGCTGCCCCTGGATCCCTGGCAGAGTCCCAGGCCAGGTTGGACACTGGGGCTGGAGCAGCCTGGGACAGTGGGGGTGTCCCTGGGACAGTGGGGGTGTCCCTGGGACAGGGGAGTGTTCCTGCCCATGGCAGGGGCGTGTGGAACTGGATGATCCTCAAGGATCCTTCCAAACCAAATCCTTCCACGGTTCCAGTCCCAGGTTAAAACAGAAGATGAGTGCATTATGTATCTCAGTGAGCACACACAGCTGAACATTCCTGTCCAAAGGCTGCCAGTTTCCTTTCCTCCATCACTGCCATCCCGTGGATCTCCTTGAGAAGTAACGTTGCAATAGTAACATCCCAACAAGCCTGAGGAATAAGAACATGTGGATTTAAAAGACAACAGTTTACTGGGGTTTTCCATTTAAGCATTTATAATGCCTTAGAAATTATTTGAATCTTTCACTACTCCTAAGTACTTGTCTCCAAGTGTTTTATTTTACAGTCTCTATAACTCCCTAATTAACCAGTGGATTAGAACAGTGTGATTCATCTCACTGGGTGTAGGGGAAACCATTGAAACATTTGCATTTTTAATGCTCTAGGTCACATTTCATAATTACTGTTGGATCTAAGGCAGACCATAAATAATATCTGAGAGCCCCCTGTGCTGTTAATAAGCAACAGTTAGCTGAGAATTTGCTCCCTAAAACAGAGGCAAGGAAAAAACACTTTGTGAAAACCTAAAACCAGCTGGTAACACTAGCACCAAACTCAAAAACTGGCATATGTATAATTTCTTAGGTGCAATGGAGACCTGAAGAGATGTTGTTCTGGAAAATAGATGTTTAGAGTGGATTTCTGTTTGCACGTTTATAGGGTGCTGCTTCATTTTGCTGTTCTGCAGGAAGTGCAGGAGTTTCCCAGAGAAGCTGTGGCTGCCCCGTCCCTGCAGGTGCCCAGGGCCAGTTTGGATGGGACCTGGGGTGGTGGCAGGTGTGGAAGGTGTCCCTGCCCGTGGCAGGGGGGCTGGAACAGGGTGATTTTTAAGATCACTTCCAACCCAAACCATTCTGTGATTCTGTGAATTTGAGTCATTTTTCTGAGCTGGAGACACTGTGGCACATTTCTGTGTTCTGGAAGTCACTTCCCCCACTTGGTTGTGAGCTCATCCTGTGTTTTTGTGCTGGGCAGTTGGAGGCATCATCAGTGCCTTGAGCTGTGGGTGCACCTGAGAGGGAAACAGGGGATTTTCAGTTTCATTGTGGACATTTGGGATGAATTGGGTCAGTCCAGTCCTTGCAGTAGGCTGCTGGATTGCCAGACTCCAGCTCTGCTGGGTTTGTGATGTCCCAGGCAGTGGCTGGGCTGCCTGTGGGGTGCACAGGGGTTTGGAAAAGCAGGAAACTGATGATGCATTCAGACAACACCAGCAGTGTGCAGCAGGACACAGGACTGGTCTCCATTCCATTTCGGAGCTGACTGCTGCCATCAGTGGGCTGTGCTCACATTTCGGGGGGCTGGGGGACTCCTGGAGTTCAGCACCCAGCCAGGCAGGGCCTGTGTGTTACCCTTGATTTGTACCACATGAATGTTTTATTTTAAGCTGAGAAAATGTCAGTGGATAAAGGTTGGGTAGGACGGTGAAGTTCTGAGGTCGTTAATGTTGCATTATAATCGGAGCCAGAGGAGAAATGATAGTCCAACCATTGTTAACCTTTGCAAAGCTAATGAATTGCAACTAAACTGAGTTTTCCCTTTCCTCCTCTCTGCTTTTCATAACACAGCTCTTAAATTTACAGATTGTACAGTTGTCTTTCAGCACATAGTTTGAGCTATTTTGACAATTTCTAGTGAATATTTCATATTTGTGCTTCCTTATCTTTCAAAAACATCTGTCTGCCAACACACCTATCACAGATAATAATCACCAGCCTACCTTTATGTACAGAAGGTGTGAAAATATTTGTGGCCTTGTAAGCACATATTACTGTCCAGTAATCCTTCCCCCTTTTATTTCCACCTTTTTCTTTCCCCCTTTTTCTTTCTCTTCCCTTTTTCCATTCTTCCCTTCAACCTTCAGCCCAGAGAACACTTGAGACCTTATTGGGATCTCTACATTCCTGAGAGGGGCCTCAAAGGAAGATGGGGATGGGCATTTGAGTGGGGCCTGTAGTGATAGAACAAAGGGTGATGACTTTATATTAAAAAAGATCTACTGAAACTAGATTGGGGAGAAATGTTTTACGGTGAGGGTTCCCAGGCTTCCCAGACAGGGGGTGAATGCCCCATCCTTTGAAACTTTCCAGTGCAGGCTGGACAGGGCTCTGAGCAATTGACCTGGTTGAGGATGTTCCTCCTTCTGGCAGAGGGGTTGGACTAGATGACCTTTTAGGGTCTCTCCAAGCCAGGCTGTTCCATCTCATCTCAGCTTTGTTACACTGATTTACCACATACCTCTGGTGTCTTCTGCTGCACTTCTCTTCTGGTTTTCACACGCACAGTTCATTTTGTTTCTGCTGTTTGTCTGCCCTTCTTTGTCTGCCCTTGAAACACCCTCCCACGGAGCCCAGTGTCTGCTCTGCTCTGGTGGGAGGTGCTGCTGCCCGTGGCAGGGTGGTTGAAACTGGATTTGAGGTCCCTCCCAGCCCAAAGCAGAGTGTGATTCCTGATCCAGCACTGACCTGTCCCACCGAGTCCTTTCAGTGATTGTTGGAGTAATGGGTGTTATTTCACAAATGGAACAAAAGCTGCCAGTTGAGTGTTTTTGTGGTGGCACATCGAACCTCATGGGCCCCTATTAGAAGGGAAATGGTGTAATTTTAGTTTGATAAAATAATTGGGCTTGTTCCTCAGAAAAACTTGAGCAGGAGGACTATTTGCTCAGTACAAGACTCTGGCAGATGGTTTTATGTGCTGTATATTGTTTTTCCTGACTATAAGTATTTTCCCAGTGTTTTCATTAAGTGGGAATGGCCTCCTGCAATAATTCAATTCTAGAGTTATGCTGCAGATATTTTATTTACTCTTGTTGCTTATTAAATAATTTTTTTTTACTTCTGCACAAATGGCATTACTAAATATGTGCCTAAAATACAGTCTGAATCCCTCATTTTTTTATTTTTTTTTTTAGAAAATGAAGAGCTTGGAAATATCTTTATTTCTAACAAAATGAAGAAGATTAACAGTTCAGCATCCATAACTTCCTTCTTTCCATGTTCTCAACACTCTCTACTTCAACCTCCATAATCATAGAACAGAATAATAAAATCATCTAGGTTGGAAAAACCCACTGAGATCATTGAGTTCAAGCACTCTCCCAGCACTGCCAAGGCCACCACTGCCCCATGTCCCCAAGTGCCACATCCACAGGGCTCTGAAATCCCCCCAGGGATGGGGACTCAGCCCTGCCCTTTCCATGCAGGAATTTCCCCAAAATCCACCCTGAGCCTCTCCTGGCCCAGCCTGAGGCTGTTCCCTCTCCTCCTGTCCCTGTTCCCTGGGAGCAGAGCCCGACCCCCCCGGCTGTCCCCTCCTGGCAGGGACTTGTGCAGAGCCACAAGGTCCCCCCTGAGCCTCCTTTTCTCCAGGCTCAGCCCCTTCCCAGCTCCCTCAGGAATTCTCCAGCCCTTTTCCAGCTCCCTCAGGAATTCTCCAGCCCTTTTCCAGCTCCCTCAGGAATTCTCCAGCCCTTTCCCAGCTCCCTCAGGAATTCTCCATTCCCTTTCCCAGCTCCCTCAGCAACTCCTCATCAAACTTGTTCTGGTTTTGGCTGGGATAGAGTTAATTTCTTCCCAGGAGCTGTTCAGTGCTGTGTTTTGGGTTCAGAGGGAGAATAATGTTGATAATACACTGATTGTTTGGGTTTGCTAAGTTGTGTTTCTCAGAAGTTTGTTGGAGACTGGGAGGGATCACAGCTGGGACAGGTGACCCCAAAAGGAAATTTCACACCTTCAGAAGATCATGCCCAGTGTTCTGAGCTGCCTGGAAGGGTCTGGTTTGGGGAGGGGGCTGGCATTGCTCAGCAGGTGGTGAGCAGTTATATTGTGCATCAGTTGTTCGGTTGGGTTTTTCAGTTTCTCTTTTTAACATCATTATTAGCTATGTTATTGTATTTTGTTTTGTTTCCAATTATTAAACTGCTCTTCTCTCAGCCTGCAAATTCTACTTCTGATTCTCCTCCTCACTCCACCGGGGTGAGGGAGAAGAGGAGGGGGTTGAGTGGCTTTGCAGTGCTTCATTTCCACCTGGGTTTACCCCGTGCCCCTGTGCTCCAGAGCCTTCCCTGTCTCCATTGCCCTCCTCTGCCACAACCAAGGGAATTGTGGCTTGGTGAGCCTTGTGCCATCTTCAGCAGAAAGATGAGGTCAGGAATGTGGCTTGAAGGGCTGCAGGCAGCTGTGTGACAAAGCCCAGCCAACCACGTGCATGTCATATACTTGTTCCAATTACTTCGAGGTTTAATGCATCCAGTGCTTTAAAACGTGTCCTGTAACTCGCCAGCATATTAAAATTTACTTGTAAATAGCATTTAAATAGCTTCTAATTCATCAAAATAATTTGGGCTGCGTTTCTAGTAATCATGGCAGTGCTTTCTGAAATTATTAAGTGACCTGTATATGTTAAAGCACATTAGCAGTGAGGCTGCTGTGCATTTTGGTGTTTAAAGCTGCCATTTTTTACAGGCAATTCTGATGTGGATAAACATCTCACAAGGGTTTAATGATTGGGCCCTAGTACACCAGATGGATTTTCTTCTCCCCTCCTGAGGATGCATCACTGTAAAGTGCTGCTGGAGTTTTCCAGACATTTGAAAATGAGAGTGGACTTGTTTGAAAAGCTTTGAGGCTACTAGGAGCAGAGAGAATATTCTCTCCGTGGTGAAAAGGAGATTAAAGTCCAGAATAAAACCAGACAGTGTGTTTAAGTTCAGGTTTTTGTGTCGGTGTGGGAATACTCTGTGGTATTCTGAAAGCTGATAACTGAGGTTTCTTGCATGTTTTGAGGCCAGTTGAGGAGAGATTATTTATAACCACATTGCTCATTTATTGTACTTAAATAATCTAATGAATAATTAAAAATGAATTAATAAAGCCATTTGCCAAATAGAATATTGTCCATAAAATTTAAATGTATCTCCTCCCTGCATTGCAATATTTATGCTGTGTAAGCACAAACTTTTATAACTGTATCAGCCAATGGAAGCTCTGCTTGGTAGAACCTGACTGAAATGGTTCAGATTTCCCTGGGATGAAAAACTCTCCAGTGTCAGGTGGCTCTTGATGGTTCTTTTTCCTTCCAGTCTGGTTTCTCACCTGAGATTGCTGTTTTCCTTTTTTTCTATTGGAGGAATTTAACTGGTCTCCAACTGGACATGTCACAGGCTATAGGAAAATGGAAATCCAAGAGCTGATAGAACCACAGAATAGTTTAGGTTGGCAGGGAACTTAAAAATCAACTTGTTTCAGCCCTTGCCATGGGCAGGGACACCTTCCACTGTCCCAGGCTGCTCCAAGCCCTGTCCAACCTGGTCTTGAACACTTTCCTGAACGGGGCCAGTGCAGCTTCCCTGGGCACCCTGTGCCAGGGCCTGCCCACTCTCCCAGCCAGGAATTCCTGCCCAGGATCCCATCCAGCCCTGCCCTGGGCAGTGGGAAGCCATTCCCTGGGTCTTGTCACTCCAGGCTTGTCCCCAGTCCCTCTCCAGCTCTCCTGGAGCCCCTTCAGGCCCTGGAAGGAGCTCTGAGCTCTCTCTGGAGCCGTTTGAGATGGGGGATGCTGCAGAGAGAAGACTTGGGTGAAGAGTGGATTTCTAGGATGAAGGATGCTCTTGGTAGTCTGTTATTTTTGGAGAAAAAAGAGAAGCAGAGGGTAAAGCAAATCCTGTAGTAAACTTTTATTTTTAAAGTCATTTGTTAGCAGGTGGGCATTCATGGCTGGCAGAGATGTATCTGAAGCTGTTGAGGAGAGAGCAGGGCAGAGCACAGCTTCACCCAGCTCTCTGCCAGCCAAATCATTTCCCAACACTCCAAACCATTTCCCAGCACATTTCTCTCTGTGTGCAGCTGTTTCTTTCTGCTGGCTCCATATCGACAAAGTTGCTTTCCCAGAGAAAGTTGGAAAAAAACTCTTCTTTAAAGCTACTGATGCTCACATCAGGTCTTTTAACTTATTTCAGAATGGTGTAGGCTGAGTAAATGCAACAATAGATCTTGACTTTGCTCTGCCCCTGGGGCTCTTCCAGCAGGTGATGGAGTGCAGCAGGCTCTGCCTTTTATTTCTCCCGGAGTGCTTCCAGGGGATGTTAGTTCAAGGGAGAAGATCTATTTCCTTAGTGATTTTATAGCTTTTGTGGGTATTTGCTGCCTCCTTGTGACAATACAAAGATGAATGGTGCCGTTCCTTTGAAATACAAGGGTACTGTGGTGAGCATTTAGGAGAAGTCTTTATTAGTCTTTAATTGTTAATTCCTCCCTGTGTTTTCTCAAGAAAGTCTTGGCTGTGGCGCCAGAAATGGGCAGGAAAGAGAAACCAATGAAAGACTCTGGGACGTGCAGATTTGTGCAGTGTTGCATTTTGGAAAGGGGGTTTTGTAATAAAGGTGATCCTCTTAGTTCTCCACTCTAGCTTTCTTCTCCAGGGGAGTAAATAATACGTAGGGAGACTTATTTACAGTGCCACTGAAACTGTGGCACCTGAGGACATGGTTTAGTGGTGGCCTTGGCAGTGCAGAGTCAATGGTTGGACTTGATGATCTTAGAGGTCTTTTCCAAATAAACGATTCTGTGATTCTGTGAAGTCAACCCAAAATAAGAGGTCCAGCAGTTTTCAGATTGCTGAGGTCACTTTTTTCCCTGAGAGGGGGCCATCCTTACAGCAGCCAGCACGTTTTGATGTGGATCTTCCATTTGCTGTGTGTGTTTCTGGAGCTGTCTGATGTGCCTGGAGTGTGTTGTTGTGTGAAGGTGGAGACCCCGTTGACTTTGCTGGCTGTGGGTGGCACAATGCAAATTCCTCTGTGTCCCTGACCTGAGAAACTCCTCCTGGAGAAACTCCTCTGTAATGGGCAATTTAACAGAGGTGCTTGAGATTCATGGCATTTTTGCCATTGCTGGCGTTTTTCCTCTGCCCTTTGGACTTCCATCTTGTTTCCCCAAATAAAGGTGGACTCAGGAGGTAAACACAGATAAGCTGTGGCAGCAGCTTATGTTGCACATAAACTGCAGCTGAAATCATGAAATTTGGCTTGAGTTGGAAGAGACCTTAAAGCCCATCCAGTTCCATGGGCAGGGACACCTTCCACTGCCCCAGCCCCATCCAGCCTGGCCTGGGACACTGCCAGGGATGTGGAAGCCACAGCTGCTCTGGGCACCCTGTGCCAGGACCATGCAAGTCAAACAAGGGCAATTTTAAAAAATATTTTATTTATATATATATATATATATATATATAATATGTAATATATTATATATAATATATATTTTTTATATAAATAATATTTAATATTATATATAATATGATAGTAAAACTCATTTCTGTGCATACCTAAGCCTGAAAAATGTAATCCCATCACTGTCTGGCTGCCTTTGGGTGTCTGTGGAGTTTTCATACCACGTAGTCTGTAGATGTGATATGGAATAAGAACAGTCTCCTCACCTTTTGCATTTCTCAGGGAATTGTTCCTGCTGTCTATCCTGGTGTTTAATTACAGGCATTTCCAAGTCATAGTATCACATCATTAGGTATTCAGTGTGATCAGATCATAGCTGTCAATACAGTCAATTACTATTATTGTTATTACTACTACTACTGTTTTTTGTTCTGTCTGCTTCCTTGCATTTTCCCTAGAAATTGATACATCCATTCATCCTTTTTTACCCCTCTTTTGACTGAAGAAAACCAATATAGATTTGGGAAATCAAGAAATGCCTGTAGTTCTGCAAGAGCCTGCCTGCTCTACACTGTATCTGATTTTTTGTAATTTGGAAAGGAAATAATTATCAATTTTCTCTGCTTCTTTCAGGGCTTTTCTTTTTGGGGTTATCCTCTCATTTAAAGTACCAAAGGAGATAGGCAATAGTGGCTTTTTGAATCTGATTAAATCTTTCAGCCTTACTGTCACTTAAGGAAGCCAGACAGGGAACTTTGGAACAACATTTTTCCCTGAAAATAAGTGTGTCATTCCTCATATTCCAACACTGAACTGTGCTGGATTATCATTATGGATTATCATTCTTCAGTGTATCTCTAATTATTATACAATCTTTTCATTTAACTTTGCATTTCCTAGAGTTTTTCAGCTGCCAGTATGTTATGAACAAGGGCAATAAAACATTATTTAATGTTTTTTTTTTTCCCTTTCTTTTCCAGTTGTTTCCTGTCGTTGCTCCTGGTGGCAGCTGTGGTTTGGAAGATCAAACAAAGTTGCTGGGCATCACGGCGGAGAGAGGTGAGAGGGATAAAGTGCTGTTCGTTCCTTAAATGACTTTTTAGTGGTTGCTCTCTCTAGATGTGTATTTATTCACATATGCATCACATTAACCTTAAATTGAAGGCTCAGCTAATTCAGCTAATGCTGCTGTTAAGGCCTTCAGCATATTTTTGATTACAGTTTCAGTGACGAATTATGTTATTTTAGTATCCTGATTCTGCAGTTTCTGTGAAGCACCAGAAAAAATAGGGGTGAATATCCTGAATTCCCAGAACTTCTATTTCTAGACAGCATAAATACAAACCCACATAAATTAGGAGATTCTTTATATCTGTTTCTAAATAGAAAATAGAAACATTAGATTTTGTGTATTATGTTAAAAAAAGAAGTCAAATCCCCATTTTTAAATTAAATCTTATTCAGATATTTTGAGTGGTTGGTTTTTTCCTCCCTCGAACATTAGGAGCATAAGAAGAAGGTGGGGAAGCCAACCATGATGTGGAAATTTAAGTTTACTACTTAAAAATGTGAATTTTAGAGCCAAAGTTTTTCCTTTTCACCTACCCGTGGTCCAAATGAGCTTCACAACTTTTTGTGTTTGCATGACGTAAATAACTTTGTGCTTTATACCCCCCAAATGTCGTTCCTCCTTGTTTATCCCCGATTTATTTCTGTTCCCAACTTCTTGTCTTGCTTCTCAGTGGAACCTGATTTCCTGTTCCACCCAAAGCACTCGGGGTGGCCGAGGTGAGGTGGCCAATTGTGGCACAAGGAATGTGTCCTTAGTCCTCTGTTTTCAGCCCACATACACCAGTTGTGTTTGCAGGGAAATCCCGTGTGCCACAAGCAGCCACACACACACTCGTCAGGTTTTCTTGATGTGCCAAAAGCATTTAATGTGCAGGTATCAGGTGGGGCTGGGCTGCACCTGGAATTATTTTTAGGAGCTTTATCTTATGTTAATCTGTTTATTTCTGTGCAAAATGAGAGAAGCCAGACGTGATTCGAGGGAGTTCATGTGCACTTTCTGTATAGAGTTATCCATATGTCATCACCCGAGGCCAGATCCCCCAAGGAATGAGGTGTTTCTTCCCTGCTTTGGGGTTTTGGCTGAAATTTGCCCATTCCTCTGGGTTTTCCTCCCAGCTGGAATGAAGCTCTTGGCAGCTGCAGACTCCCAGCCCTGTCACTGCTCTGCTCAAGAGTGGTTTGTTCCCACAAAGGAGTTGATCAAGAGGATTTGGGGGATTAATTTTTACAGTGTTGGAATTCTTTACAGGTCCCTGTTTCCTGCATATCTTCAGAAATCTGTAGCTGGTTGTACTTTGCAGTGCAGTGGTGTGAATAATATGAATTTATTCCATGTGAGGGGCTCCTTTCTGGTAATAAAGCAGGACGATGTCTGATAACTCTTCTCCTCTTCCTCATCTTTCTGCTTCAGATGTTTCTGCTCTTCCTGGTGAACCCACTGCAGAATATAATCACTGCTTTTCAAACAGATAACCCTTAATCTTGGAAATAATGGAAGTCTTTGAGGTTTTCTGTATTCTCTGAAGGTAGATAAATTTTTACTAGGGCAGCTGTTTCTTGCCTGCTCGCTTTCTTGGCAAGAAACTAAGCTGGAGTCAGCATAACATCCCTTGTGGCTCCTGGGGTTAAGTGTTATCTAGGAATGTCTGAGGAATACAGACCGAGAAGTAAATACTGTGCTTTGGAGCTTGGTTAAAGCATTTGAGGGGTGGCCTAAGTGAGAAATGTCTCTATAAATTAAGTTACAGCCTGATGCATGTTTTAAGGAAAAAAAAGAACTGGAGTAGTGGCAACGTATTGGCATGTTTCAGTCTAAATTCAATCTACATGTGTGGCTGTTTGACAGGCAGTTCATCAGGGTGGTGTTTTCCAGGCACATTCCTGTCTTTTGCTGTTATTTATCTTGCTCTCTCTCTTTTTATCTAGTGACTCTATCTTGTAATTCATGGATCTCTGCTGTTCCATTCATCACCTGTTAGAAATACTTGTAAATCTTGAGGAAACGGTTTAAAAATCTTTGTCGTGCCATAATTACATATATTGATACAGACTTTATCCAGAAATAAAGTCCGTCCAAGGATTTGTTATCTAAGGTGATTTTTAGAGCTTGAAGGTGGAGGTTTTTGTAGTGATTCTCAATAAACGCAAGGGAAAGTCTTTTTAGTACTTAAAAATAATCATCAATACCTCATCCCTGGAAGCCTCCAAAGGCAGGCTGGGTGGGGCTCAGAGCACCCTGGGGTAGTGGAAGGTGTCCCTGCCCATGGCAGGGGTTGGAACTGGAAGATCTTCGAGGTCTCTTCCAACCCAAACTGTTCCACGATTCTACAAAATGCTACAGCCCCAAAGAAGCTCTTTCTCTGGACTGGGCTGTATTTTTAGCAGTAGTCAGGTTACAATCACCTGTTTCTCATGTATGTAGTAACTCTGTAGTAACCCTGTGCTTGTTCTCTAATCCTAACCCAGAGACCAGTAAAGTGTGATGCCATGTGCAGGTAATTCCCAGCTGTCCATCACTCCTGCTTCCAACGGGAGCATTGCCAGTGCCCAGTGCTTGTCACAGTGCAGAGGGAAAGCTGATTGCTGAGGCTTGTTCTGAGATGTGTGCAGGGCAGGAAAGGCCCTGTGCTGGCAGGTTCAGTAGTCAGAATTGCTCAGCCAGGCTTGCTGGGGAGATGTGGTGGGAGAAGGCAGACAGCCTGCTTGGTGTGGCTGGGTAAGGGAACACAGCAGCATTGTTTGACTGAAACCAAGTTTGTTTTGCTCCTTATGGAGAGGGCAGCATGCTACAAATCCAAAGTCTCCACCAGGATCTTGTAAAATGGACAAGGTTCTCCTGACTTGTTTCCTTTTCTGTATTTCAGCAGAACATCTCTGCCCAGCTGGTGGCACGTGTCTGTGCCAAGGCTTCTCAGCCTCCTGGCCAAGGGATCTCTGGGCTGTGCACACATAGAGTACACAGTGTGTACTTGTAGGAAAATGAGTTTGGAGCTCCGAGCTGAAGTTCAGGCCTTGCAGAGTGTAAAACTTGACCTGAAGTAAAAATGGGAATGATTTGTGTCGTATCAGACATTCAGGAGATAGAATTGTAAACTATGTTTATTCCCTTGCCATTGAGCCCCATGTTTGAGTATCCTCAGACATCTTAAAAAGGGAAAATAGAAATAAAAAGGCAGCTTTTATAGGAGGCTTAGAATGAGGTGAATGACATTAGGAAATAGGGATAGGAAACCTTTCTCTCTTGTCTGTAGAAAATGACACGTTAAAGGAATCAAGGCGGTAATAGAGAATAATGCATAAAGTATGAGCATGATGTTAGAATTTTAATATACTCATTTGCTGTCAGGAGTTTCCTGTCCTATTTTTCTGGTTTTGCATCCAAATACTTTTCTCTTCACCCTCAGTCTTTGTTTCCTTCACTGGGAGCAGGGAATAGCTGTTCCCTCCCAGCCCCAGGGTGGTGAGGGTCAGCTGGACACTCCTGTGCCTCTTCACAATGAGGTGGGAGTTTCCATAGCAAACACCTACAGAGATAACTAAATTTGGGTGTCTGGAGCTCAGTTTCACCTGTAACAAAATGATCTGTATTTTGCCTCCTTTCTTGCCAAGACTGTCTAAGACTGTGTATTTTTACTCTGCAATTCACCCACATATTTAGGATGGGGTTTGTGTATTGATTTACTGCAGGAATTATCCTTCTCCTTCTCGACCTTGTTGCTGAAACCTTTTTTTCCTGCTAAGTGTATTCAGAACTTAGTAGTGCTTCTGTTTCCACTGGCATCCTCCACTGTAGTGTCCTTGCACACAGAACACACAGGCAAGCAGATTCTTGTGGTTTTTACAGCAAAGATGTTCCAAGGGATCTGTGCTGTGTGTTATTTATTGTCCTGCCTTCCTTTTCCTCCCCTTCCTGCTCTCACCTGTTAGTATTTCATTCATCTCTTAGATCTTCTCTCTCAGACTGTGATTAGGGCATCCTTGGTCAAAGAGAAAGCTTTAAATCTGGAATATTTTCAACTAACTGTGATTCAGGATCTTCATCATTGTTTAGAGTCTTCAGTGGTGTTTTGGACCGAGATCTTCTCCAAAGGATTTGGTATCAAACTTATGCTTAAAAGGTCTGGCCACAAACTCCTCTAGATTTGATCAGTCCCAGGTGCTGTGGAGGGTCACTGGTGTGTTCTCCCAGCTCCCAGCAGTCATTTGCCACGTAGCCTTTCTTGTTCCACAGCCCTGGCAGCACTCTCTGGTGTCTGTCAGCAAAAAGAACTGTTTACCTTAGGTTTGGGGTGGTTTGCAGGGAAAACAGGAATTGGAGGAGTGAGAAATCACAGCCAGCAGGTGACTGAGGAGCTGGAGTCGTGTGGTGAGCACACGAATTTCTCTCATTACAGTGGGAAACATAAACCTGAGTGGTTTTTTTTATGCAGTGAAGGTGGGTTTACTTTTCCAGAATATCTTTTACCAGGACAATAGACAGAAGTGATGGTGGCCATGGTGTTTTAACAGCTGTTTGTAAATTTCCATTTCCTGCATCCCTGAGTAGTAAAATAAGAGCTATTAGGTGTTACTATTAGGTGTAACCAGGTATTGGAGTTACTGTACCCACACTACTCTCAGCAATGTTTTGGGTGTTGCAGATGGTGGAGAACAACACTGCAAGATTAATTTGTTGTCTGGAAGATAAGCAAGAGTTTAAAGCATCACAACTTCCTCATTTTCTCCAAGGAGGAGCATATTGAGGTTTGGTGATGTGAATCAGTGGCTGTGGAAAGGGATCATAGAAGATTCACAAAGGGATGAGGATCTTCTAAAGGATCAGCAAAAGTTTAAACAGTGTGTCCCTGCCCGTGGCAGGGGATTGGAGATAGATGAACTTTAGGTCCTTTCCAAACCAAACCAGTCTGTGACACCCAGTGTCTGCAACTGGGGGTAAAAAAAGTCAAAAACTGTTCTGTTTTTCTCTTGTTTTTAATGGTGAGAGTGGCAATGCCAGTAATTTATATTTTTGGAAGCATGGCTCTCAGAAGCAGTGCTTTTGGAAGGACCTTTTGTAGGTCAATCACACGGTGCAATTCAGTGGCTCGTATTAGGCAGGAGGTCAGATCAAATTCAGATCAAATAATCGTAACTTTCCGCTCTCCCTCAGTTGAAAATCCATGAATGGGAACCAGCTCACAGTGCCAGGAGGCTTTTTCCAAAATACACACACTGTGCTCTGCAGTGATCCATGTGGCTTTGGCCACCAGCTGAAGGAGATTGTAGCAGAAATAAGAGATGCCCTGAAGAGGAAAAATATCCCAAAATATTAGTGCTGACAAGAGATTCCTGCTTGAGGGGAAGTTGATGGTCTGGTTTTGTTTGAAGGTGCTCCTGTCACTTCAGTGCCCAGCGCAGCTCATCTTGGGGGAACTCGCAGATGGCCAGTTCCAGCTGACCTGGGGGATCTCTAATCTCTCTGTGCAGGGCTCCCTCAGATGGGGTTGGCAGCCACAGACGTGGCATTGGCAGCCGACTGAGGTCTTGTCACAAAGTCCTCAGTGGAGTTGGTGCTAGAGAATGAATTAAGTTGGTTTTATATCCCAAAAAGGAACTGGTGGGAACTTGAGCAAAGATGAAGCTGGAGTATCAAGTTGGATGAAGCTCAAGTATCAAACTTGGTTTACCAACCCACTGGATTGAACCTTCTGTGTGACAGGGGCTGGAACTGGACGGGCTTTTAGGTCCCTTCCGAGCCAAACCACTCCATGATTGTACAATTCTATCCAGCCCAGGTCTAGGAGAGTTCAGCCTTATTTTAGAAAAGCCCACAGCTGGTATAATGAAGCTGTTCTTGTTTCAGACCCCAAGGTCTCTTTCTGATGGTAGGCATCTACAGGTATCTAATTTAGTTATTTGGAAAATTCAGGGAGAGATTGTGTAATTATTCCAGAGGAGCTCTACTCAGTCAAAGCTTCGTTGTGCTATTGTAATTATCAGGTGTTGGTGTATATTTTAGTCTGCATGGACCAGATCCTCCTGGTCTTTTAAAAGGAATGATCTCATTCTTTTTATTAAAGGTCAGGATTTCTATGCCCTCCTACTGGGCATGATTATGATGAATAACCTGCTTATCTTAATCAGCCCTGAATTAAATATCTTCTGTCATTTCAGCATGAGGCAACTTCCCAGCAGCTTTGCTTTCTGGTTTGTTATAGTTTTGAAGTGTGGAAACGCCTGTTGAGAAGGATTTGAACATTAATTCTCTCCTCCTCTCTCTTTCAACATAGCCTGCAAAGTCAGTTACAAAACTAATTAGCTAACATTAATATGTGCACTGCTCTAGGGGCTTAAAAACTTAATTTTCAGTGATGATGAAAGCATCAGAAAAAATTGTTTGTTTGTTGACTTATATGGTAGCTAGTGTAATTGTAGTTAAATACTTTAAATCACTTAGTTCTGAGACATTTGTGGCTCATCTTCATGGAATATTTATGACTTGTATGTTTATTTTTTGCTGATGCCAATTCCGTTTTGGAAGGTAACTCCCTTTCCCCCAAGGTCGCCAAGTTATGATGACACAAAGCAAATGTTCCTACAGCAGGATCTGTATGGTACTTCCAAATAATGTACAGGGATTCTCCTATGGAGCCAGGCTGGGAGAGCTGGGAATGTTCCCCTGGAGAAGGGAAAAATCCAGGGAATGCTCAGAGTCCCTGAAGGGGAAAACTCCAGGAGAGCTGGAGAGGGACTGGGGACAGGGAATGGAGGGACAGGACACAGGGAATGGATCCCACTGCCAGAGGACAGGGATGGATGGGATCTTGGGCAGGAATTCCTGGCTGGGAGGGTGTGAGGCCCTGGCACAGGGTGCCCAGAGCAGCTGTGGCTGCCCCTGGATCCCTGGCAGTGCCCAAGGCCAGGTGGGACACTGGGGCTTGGAGCAGCCTGGGACAGTGGGAGCTGTCCCGTCCCATGGCAGGGGGTGGAATTAGATGGTGTTTATGGTCTCTTCCAACCTAAAGCAGTCCAAATTCCATGGGCCGAGCACCTGTTGGAGCTGCCCCTGCAGAGATGCAGATCCATCAAGCTGCCACTGCCTCCAGGGCTGGAACCTTCTCCAGGGGTCCCTGGGAGCCCCATGGGGGTGGTGTCCCCTTCCCACACTGATTGTCAGCAGCCTGCAGTTTTGGGAGATGTCATTACAGGTGAGGTCTGGGACGTGTCATCCCAGCTAAGTTAATCATGCCTGAAAATAGGGTGTTGATAGTTTATGTGCATACGGGAACAGTTATTTGTGCATAAATGGGACATGCTGCCTGCTGAATTCAAATGGAGCCCTTGAAGCAAAAGGATTTGCAGGAATAAGCTCAAAATACCAGTCTGAACAACCACAACTAACTCAGCTTTTACTCATAGGTGTTCCATCCCTCTAATCATTTCCATCTTCCCTATCTTTCTCCCCTTATCTTTCTCCCCTTGCCCTTGCTGGAATTCCTGTAGCCTTGCTGTGGTTTGTGAGGGTTTGAGCCCAATGGGCCGGTCCATCTGTGCAATACTGACAGGGCTCAGAACACACAGAGCTGGTTTTAGAGTCTCCTGGTTTTAAAGTTGGCTGTGGACAGCATGGAGAGCACAGTGCATGGCTTTGCTTGTTCATGACAGAGTGGATCTCAATGTTTTCCATGGTGGTACAGAACTCCTGGATCAGAGACCCAGTTCAGCACGGGCTTGGTCATAACTGTAGCTTTGAGTCACCATCTAAAATTCATTGCAGCCTTGAAGTTTGTCATATGAATATTCAAGGATGACTTCTAATAGTACTTGTGTCATCAGGATGGGAGGAAATGGCCTCAAGCTGTGCCAGGAGAGGTTTAGGGTGAATCTATATTATAAGGAAAAAGTTTTCACAGAAAGGGCTCTCCAGTGCTGGCACAGCTGCCCAGGGCAGTGGTGGGGGATTTAAAAGCTGTGCAGATGTGACACTTGGGGACGTGGGTTAGTGCTGGCTTTGGCAGTGTTGGGTTAATATTTTGGCTCAATGGTCTTAGAGGGTTTTCCACCCTTAATGATTCTGTGATTCTGTCAAAGTAAGGGAAAGTGCAGCTTGCTCTGTTGGAATGTCTTCAACAAATGTTCTTCTCAAACCAAATGTATGTCCTCAGAATGCTCAGAGTAGCTGTACTTCTAAAAAGAGCAACCAGTGGGTCCAGAAATACCTGAATTTCAGAAATACCTTAAAAATTAGAGCTACAAATTTCCTGGGGCAAAACCCACTGTTGGTCAGACCATTGCTCTTTTCTGGCTCCTCTTGTTGAAGTTCACCTCTTTCACCGTGGGCTGGTGTAGTGGCAGCAGACACACACAGGCTGCCTGGCCTGAAAGCATCCTGTCTGCTGGAATTTCCTCCCCTTCCTGCAGGATGCTGCTTGCTTTTACTTCCCATTAAAATGAAAGCTCATTCATGCCCACTGCTCCCTTAACAAACCCCATGGGTTTAGAATCATAGAATTCACAGGTTTGGCTTGTAGGAGACGTTAAAGCTCATTTCGTTCCACCCCTTGCCATGGGCAGGGACACCTCCCACTGTCCCAGGGACACTCCCACTGTCCCAGGTGCTCCCAGCCCTGTCCAGCCTGGCCTTGGGCACTGCCAGGGATCCAGGGGCAGCCCCAGCTGCTCTGAGCACCCTGTGCCAGCCCTTCACTACTGTCCTTCTTGGGCTCCCACTGTTTTCCTTCCTGGTGTGTTTTGCTTCTTCAAAAACAAACGAGAAAAATTTGCTCATGTAGATATTGGAGTTCCTTATGACTTCTAGATGGCTGTTTGGATAAGCTTCTTTTTATGGCCATTCTTCATAAGGAGCAAATAAAATCCAGAATATGTGACTTTCTTCTGGAAAAACCACCATTATTTCATGGCTGAAAATATCAGAGCTCCGTCCCCAAAGGTGCTGGAGCCCTGTGCTCATGGAGCAGTCCGTGCAGGGGGCAGGTGCTGAGATGGATGTAAACAGGATGGTTATATGGAGCCTCGTGGCTGCTTTATGGTGGGAATAAAATGTCCAGGCTTTTCCTGTCAGGAAACACAGCGCAGGTTATATTAGTCAATTAACCTGGTAACCTGAATAGCTGTTTGTCTCCTCTGTGAGAGCCTGCACTGCTGCCTGCCAGGGCTTTCCTCACTTCCTCGGGAGGTTTTTCTCCCATCAGTAACACACTCTTCATTTTAGATTGTCCATTACTCAATGTGTGTGAATTAAAAATATTCCTGGTAGGAATCACTTTATTTGAAGGGTTCCAGGCCAGGCTGGACTGGGCTTGGAGCAGCCTGGTCTAGTGGAAGGTGGAACAAGATGGTCTTTAAGGTGCCTTCCTACCCAAACCATTCCATAATTCTGCAATGTGGAAAAAAAATCAAACTCAATGCAATGAAAGTTGTTCATATTCTCACAGTTTGCAGTTATTTAAATATTAAAGGCCAAACGTGTATTCCAGGCTTTTTTATGTGATTTCTTTGTAAAGCTGTCAAACACTTTGCCTTTAAAATCCTCTTTGGGCTTAAGTGATTTAAAATATTCCCAGGTTGTCCTATTAATTGTGTCATCTGGAAAATCAGGGTTGGCTTGAAAGAGTATTGAGGTTCATTATTTGAAATCTCAGAAAGCCCATCGTTAGGAGAGAGGGAAAGGCAGGTTCTGCAGTATCTAGATGTTAACAGCTGCTGACTTGTAAAGCCATGCTCGGCCTCTTGACTGGGGAAAAGTCACAGTTTCTCCCTTACAGCATCATAAAGTCTTTTAATTAGAACTTTGACACATCAAACAAATGCTGAAGGATAGATCTGTGTCTGGGTTAAACAGGCATGGTGCAAGCCTTGGGGGAGAGAGTGACATTCAAGTTACAGAACAATTATTTCTTAAATTAATTCTTAATTTTTAAAGGGAACTTTGTAACATGAATTGTGCTACCCCAGAAGCTGCTGTTAGGAAAAGGATGCTCACTTAGGCATTTGCTGCTTTGGTTCCATCCTGGACCTCTGATTTTACTTGGTTTGGGCATTTTTATGCTCATGTGATATTCCCCACCTGCAGAGCTGCCCCCAGCCCTGGGGCCAAGAGGCTGGGAGAGCTGGGAATGTTCCCCTGGAGAAGGGAAAACTGCAGGGAATGCTCAGAGTCCCTGAAGGGGAAAACTCCAGGAGAGCTGGAGAGGGACTGGGGACAGGGGAATGGAGGGACAGGACACAGGGAATGGATCCCACTGGGAAAGGGGACACTGGGCTGGGATCTTGGGCAGGAATTGCTGGCTGGGAGGGTGGGGAGGGGCTGTGGCTGCCTCATTCCTGAAATCATTCAGGGCCAGGCTGGATGGGGCGTGGAGCCCCCTGGTCTATGGGAAGGTGTCTCTGCCTGTGGCAGGAGGTGGAACTGGATAATCTTTGGGATCCCTTCCGTTCCAAACCATTCTGTGATTCTATATTCTCACAGCTCCTTTAGACTTCAGTAGGAGTTATGTTGCCAAATTGCACATTTTCTTTAGTAAAATAACTTCCTTTGAAGAACTAATAGCTTTTAGTTCGTCAGTCTCTTGGACATCTTCGTCAGGACAGCTTGTTCATTGATTTTATAGCCATTAAACAAAGCACTTTGCGATAGCTGAAGGGGACAATTACAGGAACAACAACCCAGCAATCTGTTTCACACTTGCTTTCGTCTGCAATCTGCTGGTGTGCTTTAAATACCCGAGCACTCCTCGTGTCCTTTTACCCAAGTGTGAGTTACACACAAGTTTGCTTACGAACGCTCCATTTGTGTGGATTTGTTGGGTTTTTGCTTCGTGACAGTATCTACAATCTGCTCAAAATGCCTTTTTTTTTTTCCCCTTTTCTTTTTTTCTTTCAAAAATTAAGGAAAACTTTATCACATGCCTTTTATGGCAGTAAAATTTTACTCTTTTTTTTTTAGCTAGACTGAGAGCCATAGAAGCTCATACACTCCCCAAGCTTATCTGCATTGACCTCACCATTGACCTGCCTGCACCCCCGAGTTACAGAGACAGTCTTCTAGTTTTCTGCACTGAAAAAGTCCCAGAGTTACAGGAGATTTGGCAAAGCAAAGACCATAAAAGGTTCCCCAAGGGTGGTAATTGGTGGATCTAGCTGGAGGCCTGTCTCTAGTGGTGTCCCCCAAGGTCCTGCAGTGGGCCCAGAGTTGTTTGGCCCATCAGTGATTGGGGTGAGGGGTCGGTGCCTCCTCAGCAGTTCCCAAGGATGGAGTGGGAGCAGCAGCCCCGAGGGATCTGTGCTGCCCCTCAGATGGACCTCGACACGGGAAAGAAGGGCAGAGAGGAACCTGCTGAAACTCCATGGGGCAAATGCAGGGGTCCTGCAGCTGCAGAGGAGCAACCAGCAGGTCCTGGTGGGCACTGAGCTGTCCCTGGGCCAGCAGAGCCCTGAGGGGGCCAGGGAGGCCACTGGGGTCCTGGGGGCAGCAGAAGGGGCAGTGCCAGCAGGTCAGGGAGGGATCTGCCCCTCTGCCAGCCCTGGAGGCACCTCTGGAGTGCCGTGTCCAATCTCTGTGTCCAATCTCTGTGTCCAATCTCTGTGTCCAATCTCTGTGTCCAGTCTCTGTGTCCAGTCTCTGTGTCCAGTCTCTGTGTCCAATATCTGTGTCCAATCTCTGTGTCCAGTGCCATGTCCAGCTCTGGGTCCAGCTCTGGGTCCAGCTCTGTGTCCAATCTCTGTGTCCAGCCCAGGATCCTCAGGGCAGGAGGGAGGACATGGATGTCCTGGGCAGGGCCACCAGAGGCTGCAGAGCTGGGGAAGGGCTGGAGCATCTCCGTGCCCAGGAGAGGTTGAGGGAGCTGGGGCTGCTGAGCCTGGAGAGGAGCCCCAGCTGAGAGGGGCCCTGGGTGTCCCTGTGTGTCCCTGTGTCTGTCCCTGGGTGTCCCCAGGTGTCCCTGTCTGTCCCTGTGTGTCCTGTGTGCAGGGAGGGCAGTCCCAGGCTCTGCTCCAGGCCCAGCAATGGCACCAGAGCCACAGGCAGGGACTGGATGATCCCTAAGGTTCCTTCCAATCCAAACCATTCTGGGAGTTGGTGATTCTGTGAATTAATTCTGTCCAGACAATGTTGCTGGATAACAGCACCTTCCTTTCACCTTCTGCTGTGCTGCATGGGGGATATTTGGGGCATGAAGCATTTTGTGGGGTTTTCTGTAGGGCTTTTTGGGTGCTGTGGATGATCAGTTTGGGCTCAGCTTCAGATTGCCCAGAGTTAATGGGAAAATGCAGGTGGCAGTGGTGGAATTCTAGAGAGCATTTGGTAGTGCCTCCGTGCAGCTTAAAAATAGAGGATAACTGGTATTGCTGTAATAGGAAGTGATGGTAAATGTGTAAAGCTGTGCGAGGGCTTTGGGCAGTTTCTGCATTTAAGGTTAAGAGCACTGGGTTTTCTCATGCTGCACCAATTTGCCTCTTCCCTTATTCAATAGAGACACCGAGTCCCACTGGACCCCTGGCTTCAGGGAATTCTGGCTTCTGCCTGCCCTTACAGGCTGTGCTGTCACTGTTGGAGATTAGTCACTGGAGCCAAGGAGAAGTGTGTCCACAGCTCAGCTGAAATTGAATTGCTGTTTCCAGCCCAGCTGTGTAGAAAGTGTCTATTTTTTGTGTGTTAAAGAAGGGGAAGCTGCACTGCAATGCTTAGCAGTGCTTAAGAGCACAATACAGAGATGTCTTGTGTCATGAGGGCTTGTGGGGATTTGCCCAGGAAAAGGCTTTTTATTTTAATAAAACATTTTGCAATAAGGACGTGATTGCCATTTTCTGTATTCAGCAAGGAAACAATAAAGAAAGAGGATTATTCAATAGAAGCCTGACAACATTTTGCTGGTGCTGTTATAAAAAATAGCAACTTCATTCTTACCGTAGTTACATACTGCTGCTAGTTTAATTTTAAAATGATTCCCACAAATCCTATGGAGTGGGAATCAGACAGGTGATGACAACCAGCAGCTTAAAAAAGTAAATAACTTCTTTATGGAGACTCACTCAAATCACTTTCCCTCCCAGATGTGTCAGGCTCACATTGTGCATTCAGCTTTACTTCCAATAACTTGTTAAATTGTGGTAATGTGAATATTTACCATTATCTGTGTCCTTAAGGCCATTAAAATCCCTGGAGGTTATTTTTCCAAATTCATTGTTGTCCCTTTGTATTGGGCAAAACCTTTTAGAGACATTTGTCTTTCATCTTTGTGTTGGAACAATATGATGATAATATTTTTCTGTTTAATAAATTAGCAACTACTGCGTGAGATGCAACAGATGGCAAGTCGCCCCTTCGCCTCCATCAACGTTGCCTTAGAAACAGATGAGGAGCCACCAGATCTCATCGGGGGAAGCATAAAGGTGAGAGCTGGGCCTCTGGGATGGTCCTCACCACGGCTCACCAGGGATATTTAACGCAATGACCCCAAGTCCTCTCAGTTTTTAATACACCTGCAAGAAACTGTGAGTCCGGGAGTCCAACAGGTGCCATTTTAATTTGCTTTTATCCCTTCAGATATTCACTTACAACTTTTGGGCTGGTTCAGATTAAAGTTACAGTGATGCTGTGTTTGAAGTGTTGGGTTTGCCTTGTTAGTTTTTATGCTGTGAGATAGTGAAGAATTCAGCTTTACAGCAGGGAACACTGGGGTGGAAATAGTTGTAGGTGCTGCAGATAGAAACCCTTTCCCATGATATCTCAAAACAAATGTGAATATAATCATGTCTGTGAACTGTGATAATGTTAACATATTTCTGATTAAAAACATATATTCCAGTAGATCTTGTGATTAGCAAATAGGAGCATGAAGAAGTCAATTGTCATACACCAGGCTGGCACATTCTTACACACAACACATTGAATTTTTAGTAAAAACATATTTAACAGGTGGTGAATTAATTCAAAGGTCTTTTTGATGTGAAGCTTTGCCCAGCACAGACTTTTATACAAAAAGAAAAAAATGAAGAACCTGAGAACACTGATTATTTATCTTTCTTATCTTAGGCAGCTGGATTGTTTTGTTTTATTTTATTTAGACTGAAGTTTTTTTGCAAGTTTTTCTCTTTAGGCCTCAAGGTTAAGAAGCGTAGATGTAGATTTGATGTTGGGAAGAAATTATTCCCTGTGAGGTGCCTGGCCCTGGCACAGGGTGCCCAGATTTGCTGGGGCTTCCCCTGGATCCCTGGGATGTCCAAGGCCAGGCTGGACACTGGGGTTTGGAGCAAACTGGGATAGTGGGAGTGACCCTTGGACAGTGGGAGTGTCCCTGCCATGGCAGGGGTGGGGCTGGAGGGGCTTTAAGGTCATTTCCCATCCAAACCAGTCTGAGATTCTATGATTAGTTCAAGCACTAAGTTTCTCACATTCTCTTATTATAACAATATATGTATTTTAATTATTGTAAAGCACACGAAAGCAGGCTGATCCCAAAACTTCTATTTGGTGAGTAATACTTCCTAAGCCTTGGCCTGAGTATCAGGAAACAACATCATTCAGGTTGCCTGTATAGCTTTAGCTCTTCCTTATTTATGTGTAAATGTGATCTGTCATGGCAAGTTTTAATACTTTTCCACTTAACTGGTGTCCTGCGCCATGTTCTGGGTGGACATTGTGTAGAAGCAGCTTTTCAATATATTGAATCACAGAATAGTTAAGGTTGGAAAATCCCTCTAAGAGCATTGAGTCCAACACTCCCCCTGCACTGCCAGGGCCAGCAGGGCCCCAGGCCCACCACCACAGGGCTTCCAGATCCCTCCAGGGATGGGGGCTGCACCTCTGCCCTGGGCAGCCCTTTCTCTGAAGACATTTTCCCTGATTTCCAGTCTAAACCTCTCCTGGTGCAGCATTAGGCTGTTCTCTTACCCTGTCTTGCTTGGTTTGGAGCACAGTGGAAGTGAAGTAAAAAGCAAAGTCCTCAGTAATTCAGGTGATTGAGTATCTGGACTCTCCTTGCAAAGGTCTGGGACTGGGTGTCTCTCATGTCCTTGCATGCTCTGGCTGGTTCTCCTCCCCACTGACTTCCTTTTGACTCCAGATCCTCAGATTTTCTGATTTTTTTATAATTTCCCTCCTTCTGTCACAAGTCTGGCACTGGAGTCATTACCTCTAATAGCTCACCAAAACTTGGGAGTCCACCCTTGCAAAACTGGATTGTCACTCACCCAGTCAGACTGAACCTTTATTTCCTTGCTCATGAGAGGGGCTGTGGGATGGTGTGGATGTGGCACCAGGCTGGAGGCAGATCTGGGAGGATGTGGCCTGGCTGATGATGGTTTTGGGGTTGCAGTGTGTCTGTCTGTCTGGGACTCTTCCCTTCATCTTCTCCTGTTGTCTGGAAGTAAACTAGCTAAAAACACCTCTCCTGTGGGATCAGGCCAGAACAAAGCTGTTCTAAACTTTCTGATCCCCGACAAGTTGTCTGCACTCAGACTACAGAGAGGATAAACTCTGGATCTCTGCAGTTCTGATGAGTGTGTCATTTCTCCTCTTGTTCTGCTGCCCTCATCTTGTCTGGCCTCCTTGGGCTCCTCTAGAACGAATGGAGGAGCTGATTTGAAGCATAATAAGACAGATTGTGGAGAAATATCCTATTTTAGACCCAGAAATCCTTAGGAACTGTAATTGCCTCTGTGCTGATAACTCAGATACATGTTTTGTAATCAATTTTGGGATGCCTGATTGAGGTGGTCTGATTTGTGCATCAGCACAAGCCCTGTACAGTAATCTGGAGCTGAGCAGATGAGTGTGCACCTGAAAGGTTCTGCCAGTGGGTAACTTCATAAAATCATCCACTCAGTGTTTTGGGTTGGAAGGGAACTTAAAGATCATCCTGTTCCAACGACCTGCCGTGGGCAGGGACCCCTGGCATCACCTGTGGGCAGGTGTTGGTGCAGAGCAAGGATTGGTGCCTCTACAGGACAAGGAGAGTTACTAGTCTTTATAGGGTATAAATAGTTTTTTCTGATCTTGGGAGAACTTGGGTAGGGAATAAAAGTAGTCCTAAAAGGCCAGAGTGTTTCACAGAAGGAGAGGAGGCTTGGAAAGGTTGTGGGTTGGAAGCAGCTTGGGGAATGATGCTTCTGAGATGGTCTGACCTGTTGGTCTCTGCATGGAAATGAATTGAAATAGAAATGAAAAACCAGTCAGATGTTACGGTTTAACACTCCCCAGCAGCTTGGGTTTTTCTTCTTATCCCTTTTGCACCTGCATGGGAAAAAGCTCTTGGCAGGAGGGAGCTGCAGGAAGATGGGCTGGGGTGATACAGAATTGGACAACTGTGCTTTTCTTTGTGGCTGCTTTGTGGTCTGGCTGTTCTTTAACTCTTACCCAAGGAAAGAGAGAAATGTTACTGTGGTGCTGGATGTTGTATCCACCCTCCAGTTCCTCTGCCATCCACTGTGTCAAAATTTGAGTCTTCATTTTAATGCAAGAAAGCCAGGCTTGCATTATCATGAATTCAGTGATGGTTTTCTTTCCCCATGGGAATCAAAGCCGTTGATTAATGACAAGTTGATTTGAAGGTTACAAAGGAGAAGTGGAAAATGGAATGTCTTGTCTGCAAAAGATTAATTTCCTATTCCATTGTCCATAGCCAGTTGGCAGCCAGTGTCAAGCTAGTTCCATCCTAAGCTAATGTTTTCCAGCTGGACAGTATTAGAACTGTGTTTTCAATTAGTAGTTTTCCTGGGGTACTTAGGAGTAATAGAAAGTGATTTACCTGCAGGGAAGCAATTCCTATTAGGGGCTGCAGCTAGGCAACACGTAGCTAGCAGCTTTGGTTTATTTGCCACTCAACAAATACCCACTGAATCACAAATCTGCCACTAAATTTGCTTAGTTATTACAAAATCTGTTGGCTTCTCTCTGCAGCTCTTTGTGCGTTCAGAGGTGCTGAAAATTGCAATTTTTTTTCTAAGAGTATTTAACTTCCTTGGGTGCCTGGGACTCATCCAAGTGCCTGAAATGGTATTGCTGTAGCTCAGGCTTTTTCAGGGCTTGTTATCGGATTAATCTAAGTCTTGTAATCCTCTGCAGCCATTTTTAGAAGCTTTCCCCAAAGAATTTGGGAAGTTTATAATTTTGACATTGATTTCCGTGTATCTTAAGTTGCTAAAGGCAAGAAGTTACCTTGGAAAAAACACGCACAGCCTAGCAAGCAAGGGCTGAGGTTGAGCGAAGCAATTATAGGGTCAACGAAAAAATTGTTGCACTGGGAAAAAATTATCCTCAAGTTGGAAAAAAATTCCTTTGGAATCTTTTAGAGCAGAGCTGGAGCAGTCTTTGCTCTGCTGTGTCCAGGGATCCAGCAGATGAAGCCAGTGCTAAGTGTTGGTTATCTTTGCATCCATGATCCTTAGTTTCCTAAAGGGAAAGGGAGAAGCATTTGGTGGGCAAAACCCTTGTGAAGTTCAGGCAGCGTGTTCTGTACCATTGTACCGATGTGCCTTTCATTCTGCTGTTTGAGGGCTTCACTGCAAATCCTGAATCAGACAGCGAGCTGATTCCTTAAAAATAGCAGATAAATAGATGGGAAACAGCGTCTTACTCTGGTAATTAGTTTGCTTTGTTATGGGAGAAAGTGCTTTTGAGTGGTTTAAAGGCTGCCAGAAGATCCCATCTGTTCAAGAAGTGTGGAGCTGAAGTGATGAGCTGATTTGGGAGTGGGTAGGGGGTACCACAGATTAATTAATATATTTTCAGCTTATTTGTATTTTGCATCCGAGTGATGCCCTTGTTAAATTCCTTTTATATTGCAATGAAGTTGCATCCAGCAGTAAAGGAGCAGAGAAGTGAGTAGTAAGCCCTGTGCCACAGGGTGCAGGGTTTGGGGAAGCTGCAGGGTGAGGAATTATTTGAAATGAAGCATCTGCCAGCTCCAGCACTTCTACAGGGTGAATTCATCTTAATTTTGACATGTAGCTTGATTTTTTGGCTGTTTCATGCAGCTGGAGTTCAGTGAAGAACTAAAGGCCAAGGAACTGATGGTTTTTACAGCTTTTATCCTGTTCCAGTTGTCACTCTTGATGACTCACTTTCCCCTTTACTTCACACGTTGCTGACCTGTTTTTGGTCCGTCACATTTGCTGATGGTCCAGCTTTGGTGACCTCTCCCCTGCTCAGCAGCAGGAGCTGTGTTGGTGCAGGGGTGGCAAGGGCAGCTCCACAGCTCCAGCCAGCAGGGCCTGGGGGTCCTGGGCAAGGGGCAGGTTTGGAAGGAGGGCAGCCTTGAGGTGGGATGTACAAAAGCCACACTAAGCAGAAATGACCAGGCCGTGTCAAATCACAGAATTGGTAAGGCTGGAAAAGGCCTTTAAATCACCACGTGCATTCATGAGCACAGCACCACCACCATTAAACTGACTGCAAGTGCCACATCCACAAGGCTTCTGAACGTTTGCAGGGATGGTGATGCCCATTTCCTGTGCCAATGCTTTACAGCTCTTTCCATGAAGAAATTTTCCCTAATATCCAGTCTAAACCTCCTGAGGCACAACTTGAACCTCTTTCTTCTTGTCTGCTCAAGATGTGTTAGAGGGGGACAGAGCAGCTGAGAGTTTTTCAAGGATGAAATAAATAGGCTGAAAGTCATTCCTGTCCTCAAAAGGATAACAGTTGCAGGAAGAGGATGAAATTGAGGGATGGGAGGAAATAAACTGTGTAATCCTGATCTGCTGTGGCAGTGGCTGGGGATGGATCACATGCAGCCTTTGAGGCCAGAAAGGCCAGTGTGGTTCTGGCTAAGGTAGGCTCTAGGTTTCTCAGCTTGCCTTTGGAAAGGTAGTTTAATTCTAAAGTCTTATTTCTGGACTTTCTGTCACCTGCTGGTTCTAGGAGCTTTTCCATATGTTAACACCAAGGAATTCCAAGGCTGTCCTTGTCTCCTTGTCTTTAGCAAAACCACTTCTGCTCTTTAGATCCCTCCTGGAGCATTGAGATGACAAAGGAACGCACGAGGAGGACACCCCAGCTTGGACTTTCTATTTGGTGTTTATTCCTCTTTTGTTGGCCCACTTTTAGGGCATGGGAAAGTGTGGGATCCCTTTGAAGGAATGCCAGTGGCAGGAAGGGAATGTTCCCTGGGCAGCTGACGGGTGTGAAGCACATTAGCTGCACTAGAATTCCATATAGGCTGGCTGTGATCCCTCCTACCAAAACATCAACAAAAATACCCCATAAAACCTTCACCCAGTGAATTATTCCCAGTGAAAAACTGCTCAGAATCTTGTTTTGATTTTTATTGCAAAATTAGGGGAAAAAATTAGGGGAAACGTTTGCTACTCCCACAATATAATATCAAATACAGATACTTGGAAGGGAGCTGTCATGAGATCAGCAGCCATATCTGTTCAGCCTGCCTGGTATTTAGGGAATATGTAGCTGATAAGTGATTTTAACTAGTTTTAGATTTGAAGACTGTAAACATTTCCGCAGGTTGGACTGTGATTTTAGCTGATAAAGAGGAATTTGCTGGAAGGAGAGGAAGGAGCATGAAGCTTCCCACAGGAGAAGGATTTTCTAAGTTGATTTTTTCCCCTCTAACAAGCATCTCTGTGATTGAAGTACTAATAACACCAGCAGCTTCTCAACAGCATTATCAAGGACTTATTTGCATTCATTTATGCCAAGTAGTTGTTTTGTGTGTTGTGTTTGCAATCTTCATCCAACTGTCCCATTTCGTTGGGGTTTTTAATTTCTCTGTTTTCCTGTGCAAAAACCAGCTGAGTGTTTGAAAAGATCTGTACAAGCCCTGCCTCTTCACCTGTCCAAGATCACAATAAATACCCACTATTGGCCATATAGATACACACACATCTCCCAGATTTGCTGCCCGTGGCCTCATCCATCCCCTCCCTGGGTGTTGTGGTTTGAAAGCAAAAGGAGTGAGAGGCTCCAAGTCAGAGATATAATTTAATAAGAAGAAAGGTAAAAAGGTAAAAATAAAATAAAATTAATGCAGTAACACAAAAGAGCACTGCCAGAGTCAGAACACACCCTGAGCAGGGTGGGGGGAGCAGTCCAGGTGAGGGGCTCTTCCTGAAGCAGTGATCCCACAGAAAGGTCTGGGAGCTCTGCTCCTCTGGGAATCCAGTGGCTCAGGGCTGCTTGTCCTGTCCCAAATCCCAGATTCTCTCCAGGTGGGAATGCTTGGCTCCTCCCCCTGGGCATTGGGAGCATCTCCCAATGGGATGAGGAGTCGTGCAGTGGCTCCTTGATGGCCCATTAAACAGAGAGAGCTCCTGGAGGGAGTTCCCTGTGAGTCCTGGGCAAGGCATTGATGGGCCATGAGCAGAAGAGCCCAAAGGAGGGGCCTGGGAAAACACTGCCCCACCTGGTTCCAGCAGCTCATGGGGATGGGGATGGAATAAATACTGTGTGCACATCCTACACCACAACCCAGGACACTGGGGCACAGCTGGAACTGAAGGAGGAGTGTTGGCATCCATGAGTGGCCAAGCCCAAACTGTGACATGAGGTTTGGTCATTCCAGGGGAGCTGCCCTGGGGATCCAAACTCAGCTCACAGAATCCTCCCCTTCAGCCCGAGCTGGTGTCTGCTGCTGCTGCTGGGCTGACAGGAGCCCTTGGGAAGGCAGAGCAGTGGTTAAACAAGGGGGAGCAGACTCGGGGCCTGTGGGCTGCAGACATGGGGTGCTCAGATCTGTGTTTGCCATTTCAGACTGTTCAGATCCATCTGAGGGTTTGAATAGGATTTTGGTTTAGTTTCTCTCATGTTTGGGACCAAGTCAGTTCATTCCCCAGCTCCTCTAAAATTCCAAGGTAGATATCAGGGACAAGGTAAATGTGAATTTTTAATCCAAACTCATTTACTGTGAATTATTGCTGGAAGTTCATTCATCTCTATCTTGCAGAACACACATATTACCCTGCGAATATGATTTTTAAAGCTTAATAATCTATTTTTAATAGGAAATTGCTTGTAACTTGTTTTGCAAATGTTCACTCAGCTTTTAATGGCACAATTTAAAAACTTGCAAATGGAATTTGACCCTTTTTCTACAGAGTGAAATCACCTGAACAAGTGGAATCAAATAATAAAACTGAACTGTTTGGGTGATGCTCCTTTTCTCATCCACCACCGTAAGATTTTTCCTTTATTTTAATTTCCTTCCTGGAAATTGAAAACCATGTAAGACATATTTGATCAAACCACAGAAACATTTTTTCTTGTTAAGGAATAAAAATTCTCAGTGGTATTTTTTTAATACATCTTGAAACACAATATGCTGGCAGTGTATCACAGAACCTAAATAGAACTGATGCTGTGTTTGTGAAATTACACAGAATATTTATTGTTCTAGCCATTAGTTTTATGTGACACATTATTAACTTTTTGAATTCATCAAGTAAAAGCAGCATAAATAGAAATAATGAGATGAAATAAAAATATTTACATTGAGCATCACACAATTCAGCCTATTTGGGGAAAGTATTTGGCTGTGAAATTGACTCCCAAGGGAACTGGTGGTGTCTTCCACAGCTGGGTCAGCTACAAATAGCCCAGACAAATTCCTGGGAAATGCCCTGTTCGTGTGGAAAGTCCTGCTGGAGGAGCTGGACTAATGAAATCACCCAATACATCTCTTACTGCTTTTAATGTCCATAATGGTTTACACTTTATGCATGTTAAATACATACCAAAACTCAGAAACAACTGGAATTACTTGGCTTTTTAGTGCTGGTTTGGGCCAGTAGAATCATCTGTGGAAAACAGTTGACAGCAGCTTTCGTTGCCTCTGGGAACAAGGGGGTTGTGTCACCACTTAGCAAAGTGACACCAGGAGCCTCAACCCTAACCTTAACCCTGCTCCCACCCAGAAAAGGGTGGTTGTGGTTTCCAGGCTGGGAGGACTTGACTGGCTTTCTGCTCTTTATTTGACATTTGTACCTTTCTAATTTTTGGAGTTCTTGGGGGTTTTCCCATCATTTCCATAGGTTGTTGCTTCGCTGCTGTGGAGGAGGATGGGAAGGGGTTTTTTTGGAGGGAAGGGTTCAAGTTTTTCAGGGGAGGGTTCAGGTTTTTCAGGGGAGGAGGACTCTGCCCCTGTGCCCCCTGAGGTGATTCCCCACCTGCAGAGCTGCCCCAGCCCTGGGGCAACAGCACAAGGACGTGGAGCTGCTGGAGAGAGTCCAGAGGAGGCCCTGGGGCTGCTGCAGGGCTGGAGCCCCTCTGCTCTGGAGCCAGGCTGGGAGAGCTGGGAATGTTCCCCTGGAGAAGGGAAAAATCCAGGGAATGCTCAGAGTCCCTGAAGGGGAAAACTCCAGGAGAGCTGGAGAGGGACTGGGGACAGGGAATGGCTTCCCAGAGGGCAGGGCTGGATGGGATCTTGGGCAGGAATTCCTGGCTGAGAAGGTGGGCAGGCCCTGGCACAGGGTGCCCAGATTTGCTGTGGCTGCCCTTGGATCCCTGGCAGTGCCCAAGGACAGGTTGGATCCACCTGGGGCTTGGAGCAGCCTGGGACAGTGGGAGCTGTCCCTGCCATGGCTCTAAGATGAGTTTTAAGTTCCTTTCTAACTCAAACCATTCCATGATTCTGTGATCAGCTCTATGAATTTGTCTCTCCAGTGTGCTGGAGGCAATTTTCCATATTTGAGGACAAAGGTACCTCAGGGCAGGGCCTGTGGACTCAGCCAGCTGCACTTGTCTGTCCATGGCCATTGGCCGTGGTCTTTTCCACCCACTCCAGCCCCAGCGTTTTGTTCTCCCCTCTGTATCCACTCCCCAGGTGGGACTCTGCTGTTCTGCACCTCTCACAGCAGCCCTTCTGTGCTGAGTGTCTGAGAGATGCACCTTATTTGAATAGATTTGAATAATGTCTGCTTTATTGTGCCATTAAGCCTTCAGTAAAAAAGAATCACTTCTCTAATTCAACGATGGGTTTATCAAAACCTCTGAATGGAAGTTGCTGGCAGAGGCAGGTTTTAAACATCTGATAGAAGTTATTACAAAGTTTGGAAATACACCTAATTAAGGTATCTCTTTTAAGTTTACCCTTCAGAGCCATCTCTCACATCTGATCTCTGCTTTCCAAGTCCACTCAAAATCTTCTTGCAGGAGAACAACTTGGATCTGCAATAAAAGAGGATGTGGAGCTGTGCCAGGGCGGGGTCAGGCTGGAGATCAGGAAAGGTTCATCCCCAGAGAGTGGTCAGACACTGCCCAGGCTCCCCAGGGAATGGGCAGAGCCCCAGAGCTCCAGGAGAGCCTGGACAGCCCTGCCAGGGGTGCCCGGGGTGGGATTGCTGGGGGTCTGGGCAGGGACAGGGGCTGGACTGGGTGATCCCTGTGGATCCCATACAACTCTGGGGATTTTATAATTCTATGATAAGAGCGCTCAGAAACCACTGGAGACCTGAGCTCCTCTGAGGTCTCCCCACAGAACTGCACCTGATGAAGCCAGACAGCTCCTCCTTGTCCCCTCTGTGCCCTGGTGGCACCTCTGGGGTCAGGGCAGGGCAGGGCAGGTGTGGTGAGGTCCCCAGTGCAGGTGGAGTGAGGCTGCTGGCTGGAATCTCCCCTGTTACTGCCTGTGTGCAGAGCCCGGCTCCTGTGCCTGGCAGAGGGCACAGGGTGTCCTTCTCTCCCGGCTGACCTCCCCCTCCAAACCCTCATTCCGTCACTCTGAGTCATCCCCTCCTGCCTTTGTCCCTGGGCCTGGCGAGCACAGACCGTGCACAATGAGTCACAGTTCACAAAACAGGTGCCTCAGCTGGGGCTGTCAAAAATAAATGTGCAGGACTTGATTCTTTAGGCGAGTTATTGTTGCTATTAACTGCAGCTTGTCTCAGGAAAAGCTGGGTTTGATGGACAGTAGGCCATTTCTTTTCCCTTTTAGTTTTAAGATGGAGCTTAGCTGCAGCAAGGTGATGTTGTGCTTAATTCCTTCCAAATTAGTTTGCAAGTGCCTGACAGATTTTGGGTGCGTCATTATCCTCACTGTGCATGGTTGAGAGAAACAAAGTTCCCCTTGCCAGGGACATATTAGCAATATTTTACTAACTCTCATCTTTTTTGAGGTTGTTCAGGCTGGAAAATAAAAGGTTTTGGGTTGACCTAATTGTAGCCTTTCAGTACCTGAAGGGCCCACCAGGGAAGATGGAGAGAGACTTTACAAGGGCCAGGGGGACAGGACACAGGGAATGGCTCCCACTGCCCAGGGCAGGGCTGGATGGGATCCTGGGCAGGAATTGTGCCCTGGGAGGGTGTGAGGCCCTGGCACAGGGTGCCCAGTTTTGCTGTGGCTGCCCCTGGATCCCTGCAGTGCCCAAGGCCAGGCTGGAAGGGGATTGGAGCACCTGGGACAGTGGCAGCTGTCCTTGCTCACTGCAGGGCAGGAGATGAACTTGAAGGTCCCTTCCAACCCCAAACGTTCCATGATTCTGGTTCTTTTCTGAGCAGGTTGACGAGGGAAGGAAGGAGGGTCAGGGATACATCCCATCCCCAGCTGTCTGTGCTGTGGAACCAGGAGAGCAGAGAGGAGGACGATGTGTGACCTTGAGGACCAAAATAAAAATTCCATGGAAAGGGAAGATTGTGCCCACAGGGACTCGTAATGAGAGTTTCTGCTGCACACTCAGGGTTCATTAGTTGGAAAGGGCAGAGGTAGAGAGAGGGTCTTGCCTGGGGCTGAGAGATGAGCTAAATTCCTCTCCAAGTCCCTTCAGCTCTGTGACTGAGAGCTATATAATGAACAATTTCTGTTTCTTTCTGTTTTATGATGTGCAGGAGACTCAGTGTGCCTGTGATACCACAGCAGAGGCACTGCCAGAGCCCGAAATGCCTCTCAGGTCGCTGGTGGTCGAGAACGAGGTGCAGAGGGGAGCTCTGGGAGAGCTGGGGGAGGCAATGCTGGTGTTCAGAGAAGGAATTCAGAGCATGGCTCTTTCAGCTGATCCAAAAGAAGACTGAGATGTACAGCAGGGGAAAGCCCAGGGAGAGGGTTAAGGCACAGAAGAATGTCAGATGAATAAATTGAAGTGTGAAGGACTTGAGGTTAAAAGAAAGTTTCTGTTGGCAGAGTGGTGAGATCCAGACCAGAGAGTATCTGGAAAGGTCTCACAGGGATGATGGCACAGGCTGAAAGTGTAACTACTCTTAAAGCAGAGAATTCTGCTTTGTGCCATTGCCTGTGTGAGGGGAGGGCTGGATCTGGTGAGTCTGAGATGGATTTTCCAGCCTCCTGTTCGTGCAGTTTGGCTGGAGGATGGTGAGTGTGCTGCTGAGCATCCTCATGGGCTGGGAGGGGCTCTAAAGGTCACCTTTCCATTGTCTGCCATGGGCAGGGACATTCCCACTGTCCCAGGTGCTCCAAGCCCCAATGTCCAGCCTGGCCTTGGGCACTGCCAGGGATCCAGGGGCAGCCACAGCAAATCTGGGCACCCTGTGCCAGGGCCTGCCCACCCCACCAGGGAACAATTCCTGCCTAAAATCCCATCCATTCCTGCCCTCTGGCAGTGGGAAGCCATTCCCTGTGTCCTGTCCCTCCATTCCCTGTCCCCAGTCCCTCTCCAGCTCTCCTGGAGCCCCTTCAGGCCCTACCAGGGGCTGGCAGCTCTCCCTGGAGCCTTCCCTTCTCCAGGGGAACATTCCCAGCTCTCCCAGCCTGGCTCCAGAGCAGAGGGACTCCAGCCCTGGGAGTATCTCTGGGGCCATTAATCCATTAAAAACAAATACATTAAAAAGTATTAAAAAATATAATCTGTTCTTATTCAGTTACTTCTTCCTTCTCTTCCCTCCATCACGTCTCTGTGTGGTCTTTGCTGCCCATTCTGCTCCGTGCTGAGGATGGGTACAAGAGCTCTCAGTAACCCAGTACCATCCTCCAAACTCTGGGATTCAGCAGAACTGTTTTATTAACAGTAGAATAAGTGAGATTCTTGAGTCTTTCCAAAAGAAAATCACCTTTGTGTTGTGTTCTTGCTCCCACCCATGTGGCGAAGTTGCCTCTTCCTGCAGTTGCGTTTTCTGTGCTCTGTCCATTCCCTCTGGCAGTTGAGTCACTGTGGGACACAGCACCAGGCTGTGTTTTCTTCTGGGAAAAGCTTTCCTCTGAGTGTGATCCCTTCCTGGGGGGCGGGGAGATGGAGAAATCTGCTGTCATAAACCAGGCAGGCGGCAGCTTCCATCACCAGCCTGTGCAGCACGTCTTTATCTGCCTCGCACAGGCCAGCAAATCCTGCTGCAATCATTGCAGTAAATGTGAGATATGGAAAGTTTTAAGTTTCATTTTGCTTGCTGTTGTCTCCTTTTGTCTTTTTTATTGAGCAGCAGTAATTTAACAGCATGTTTGACTCCCGTTCGAGCTTTTTCATGGCTTACATTGCATTGAGTTTCTGTTGAACATTTGAGTACTGTGGGGTCGTTTGATGCCTGATGGAAAAAGCACTAATGATTTCATTAACAACAGAGTGAAATTTGTCCCTACTAAACAAGAAGACAGAAAGCTCTGAGAGTATTGGGTAAAATAGTGTTTTTCAGTTTTTGTAGCTGCTGTAGAACAAAAGAAGAAACTCTCCTGAACCTGTACTCATTGGTGAACACTTGCATCCTCATCCCACAGTGGCAGTGATCCTGTGTAATTGTGTGTGAGATTGAGGCCGGGTCTGGGTGAGAACAGACTTCAGTGTCTGGGCTGGGCTGTTGTGTTTTGGGTTTCTAATGGCATACTGAGGTTGGCTGTTGGTCATTCAGGTAAAATCTTACCAAGAGTGCAGTGGGAGGGAAATGATCACAGAGGGTCAGCAAGGATCCTGTCCCTGCTGCTCCAGGGTGGGGGAAAGCTGATGCCCATTCTGTATTAGAATCACAGATTAAAAGGGCCCTTAAAGCCCATCTCATTCCACCCCTTGACAAGGACACCTTCCCCTAGACCAGGTTGCTTCAAGCCCTGTCCAGCCTGGCCTTGAACGCTTCTTTTTGTTCTTGGAAAAATGTGCTTTGCTGTGTTAATGCACAGAGTGCTGTTCAGGTGGTACATGGACTTCAATTCTGGAAATAGAATTTGGAGTGTGGACTTGCTGTGCTGATATCAGTGACATGCTGCTGATGGGGTCGATGGAACAAAACCCTCAATCCTGTTGATTACATAAGCTGCTCCTTTGTTATTGAATTTAGGCAGAAATACAAGCCTTGTGTAGTGCTTGACTTTTTAATAGCCTGATTTTTATTAAGTGAATGTGTTTTCTTGTGATGACTCGTGTTTTGATTGCTGCTGACAGTGGTTTTAGCTTTGCTGGCTGTGTGCTGGAAATTGGCCCAGCACAGCAGTGTGGTTCATGGTGGTTCATGCCCTGGGGCTTGTACGAGCTGAGAAGACGATGCTGGGGGAAGAGGGAGGGAGCACCACACTGTTTAACATTTGTTTTCTCCCCGTTTCCCTCCCTGCAGACTGTACCAAAGCCCATCGCGCTGGAGCCCTGCTTTGGGAACAAAGCAGCCGTGCTCTCGGTGTTCGTGAGGTTGCCTCGAGGGCTCGGGGGTATTCCACCACCAGGACAGTCAGGTGAGGATTATTGTTGTCTCTCGTGGCTGGGAATTAACTCTGTACTCCTTCCCCAACCCTACAGAGTCACCTTTCCTGATCCCACAGAAGCTGCTGTAGCCACAGGTCAGCTTGGGATGTGTCTGGGGTACTTTAGTCTCCCTGGTTTAGGCCCTGCTGGCCTACAGCATGAGCTTTGAGTTAATTACTGAGGTAATCTGACTTCATTCCCAGCCCCATTTGCAGGGGAACATCACATCACAGAATCATGGAAAGATTTGAGTTTGAAGGGACCTTGAAGATTATCCAGTTCCACCCCCTGCCACAGACAGGGACACCTTCTCCACTAGACCAGTTTGCTGCAAGCCCTGTCTGACCCAGCCTTGGACACTTCCAGTGATGAGGCAGTCACAGAACAACTTGTGCCAGGGCCTCCCCACCCCCACAGGGAAGAATGTCCCTTCTAACCCTGCCCATTGTCAGTCTGAAGCCATTCCCCCTTATCCTGTCACTACAAGTCCTTTCAGAGCATCTCTGCCCTCCTTTTAGGAGCTCTGGACAAAGAGGTTTTTCCCATCCAGGTAAAGGTTTTCGTGTTCTCAACCCCTTCACACCCAAACTGATGTCAGGGCACTGGGGCATCATCTCTGGGCAGTGTGGGATTTCCCTGGGTTCCCCAGTGCCCAGTGGAGCAAAGGCTCAGGAAAGAGCAGAGGGTTTGGATTGGGTGGTTTGGTGTTGGGCTGGGTTGGGCTGTCCCAGATGTGGTTTGTCTGTGCATAGAGCAGGGAGGCCCCGGCACGGGGCGGCCAGAGGAGCTGTGGCTGCCCCATCTCTAGGAGGGTTCCAGGACAGATTGGACACTGGGGCTTGGGGCAGCCTGGGATGGTGGATAGTGGAAGGTGTCCCTGCCTGTGGCAGGGGGTGGGACTGGGTGGTCTTTAGGGTGCCCTTCAACCCCAACCACTCCATGAGTCCCTGGTCTGCCATGAGGAGGTTGCAGAGGTGATGTATCCACGGGAAGTGCAGTGAAACCTCCCTGCACATTTGCCTTCAGGTTTATTGTAGTCCATCTACTGATGCAGAGAAAGGCACCTTCAACATTAAGGGTTCAGGCTTCAATATTTAGAGTTTTACATCCAGTAATTCCCACCCTTATTGCATCTTTTCCTCCTGCTGTTGCTCCTAATTAAACATGCAGTATTTCAGCTCCTTTCAGAATATTGGCTGGAGTTTAGTTCTTGAGCCAAAACACTTTCCTAGTTTATTAAAAAAAAACTGTACACATTTTGTGGCCTGGAGGGATTTTCTCAGCTGTTCCTGAAGGATTTGTCGCTGTGGCTGTTGTGTTCCCTGACTGTTTGTTCACTGCCCCAGGTCTTGCCGTGGCCAGTGCACTGGTGGACATTTCACAACAGATGCCAATTGCCTACAAAGAGAAATCGGGCGCCGTACGAAATCGGAAGCAGCAGCCCCCTGCACAGCCAGGAACCTGTATTTGATGCATGGACATCAGAAACTGTCTAGGGTTTTAAACAAAATGGAAAAGTAATACCGAGGAGGAGGAGAAGAAGGATTTCCAAGTTGTGTCCCAAGAGACTAGAAGCACCCGGAAAAAAACACAACTTCCTTGAACCCAGTTTTTTTCTCTCATCTCCGTGCTAGTTGGCTTTATTTGACAACTGCTCCACTTAAGTTTTACTGACACATGGCTTCAGATTGCTCCTTTGTTTTCTTCAAGTTTAAAGCAAAATAATTTTATTGCAGGTGTGGTAAGGTCCGATGTCGCCATTCCTGGTCAGTGTAAATACAACAGTAGTCCAATCTGAATGACACTCAGGTTTCTACATGGAAAGTGCTTTGTAGTTCATGTATTTATCAAACTGTACAAAAAAGAAAAAGATCCGGTGTTTACAGGTGTCAGCTCTCAACACATAAACACTACTATTAATCTTCAAAGCATCTTCATCCTTTGTTTTCATTTAATACTTAATTGTTTCCTCATTATTTCAGTGGAACTCTCGTCCAGGCACAGCCTTTTTGTAGTCGTCATGGTCCACGAAAAGCTGGGATGGTTTAAAGGTCGATGTTGCTCAGACCACATGAAATAACTGGAAAGTTGGATGTTGCTTTGGAAAGACTCAGTGTTTACATAGTCTTAACCTGCTTGGAGTACACCACACACAAGTGCCTAGACGTGAACAGATCTAGGGAGTGAGGAGACTGCTACACACGCTGCTTCTCAACACAGTTAAATTCCTTTGGAGGTATGTATACTCACATCTAGAGTCACCCAAGGCACTCTGTGTCCTCTGTCCCGCGCAGGCAGAGGAAAATCGCGTTTTCCTGACTAACCAACTACTCACCCAGATGGAAATATCTGGAAGGCACATAGAGTTTCAGTATCTCATAAGAAAACTCCTGGTTTCACCAGCATTTTCACAGAAGCAGTCTGTGTTCCAGGTCAGATACATCACATTTTTCTGATTTGGGCCTCTTCCCTCCCCCTTCCCTCCTGTCATCCTTCTGGATGAGAGCTGAGCTTGGGGGCTTTGCTCCTCAGTGGGTATGATTGGCTCCATCTTCTGACAGGGGGTAAAAAGCAACACTCCGGGTGCCTGATCACTTGAGGATGAAGTAAAAAAGAACTTTAAGTCAAAATCAAGCAGAGCAGCTTTGTTTTGCCACAGGTTTGAGTTCTCCACGATCAGGTCCTGGTGTTTCCTGCTGGGCTTGAGCTCTGTTAGACGTTGAAGAAGTGTCTGGTTGGTGAAAGGATGAGACTTGCAAACAGCAAAGAGAAGGTTTGGTGTTTGGGGGGTTCATCAAACCATCTGAACCGCTCTGAGATTGTGCAAGCTGGGGTTGTGTTTGGAGGCTCAAGGCTGGGCTGAACCCACCCCTGTGTGGTCCAGTGTCTCCTGGAGCTGGGGATGTGGCTCAGGGCCAGGGCTGCCCCACCTGGGGCTGGGGCTGGTGGAGGATGTTGGTGAAGATGCCAGACAAGGTGTGTAGTTATGGCTCCATCACAGTAACTGCGTCCATCCAGGTCTCTGAGCTGGTGGGTTCTGGTGAGGACATCTGATATTTTAATAAATGGAGAGGTGACACGAGGAAGGGAAATGCTCTTGGATCTGGCCAGGCAGCACCTTTCCAAACTGAAACCCAAATAACTGCTCCTTGTTTGTGTGTGATCTGGTGATCAGTCACATAGCAGCCGCTCATTTCTGGGGTGTTTTTTTCCCAACCATGTGTTTTGAAGGAGCTCTTTGGAGCTTGGCAGCATTGCAGTAAAGAGGTGAATTGCTGTGTGTGTCTGGACAGTAACAGCCTGATGGTTTAAGGACTGTCATGGATGAAAATTCTGGTTTAATGTGTCATTTAACAAGTGCAATGGGACTGCAAAAAAATATTGGGACTAGAAAATTATTGTGAAAAAATGCATTATATATATATATAAATATATAATTGCATCTGTTTCTAAACTAGAAGCTTCAGTGCTCTCTGGGAAGAAGGAATTACGAGGGGAAGAGGGTTGAGCTTTGTCTTAGAATGAAGGGATTTAGGCAATTTAATTTTACCTGATGCACGGATTACCTCAGACAGATTCATCTCCTGATAATATTTTCTAACTTGCTCAGTGGTAGGGTTAATCTGAACTGGAGAAACAAGACTGGACTAAAATCCCTCCGCTGTTCCTGCATGTTTTCAGCTGTGGTGCACATCCTCATTTGCAGATTTTTCTTGCTGATTTGGGAGAGCTGCCAGCCCAGATGGTGAAAGCCCCTGTACTTGAGTTTCCCTCTTCAGGACAGCCCTTGGCAGGTGCTGAGAGTTGTTGGGTTTTCCTGATCACAAACAGCTTTCAGAAGTGCAGGCCTGGAGGGGTGATAGATTTTTACAATAATAAAAAGACACAAATGCAGAGTTTGGGATGTTTTCTCACTCCTGGAGGGCTGGGCTGTCTGGGCTGCAGAGCCTGCAGTGTGCCCAGGAGTGGGGCCAAAATGAGGTGTCAGATACTGGGAAAAGGAGCAAAAATGATCCAAGTCAAGGTTTATCAGAACCAGAAAAGGTAAACAGAGTGACAAGAGTTGTTACATAAACAAAAGGACCTGGCTCCTTTAGGATGTCGCTCTGCCCTGCATCTGATCTCCATCCTGAGGAGGGAGAAGAGAATCTCACACGTAGCTCTGCTGCAGTTCCATCCCAGCTTAGAGGGAAACAGGGAAACAGGTGGGAAAGGACAGGGGAAAGAAGAATTGCTGGCAGTTTATCATCAGGCCAGTATCGAAAGTGAAGGATTTCTGGGTTTATTTCATTTGGAGGTGAGGTGGGGGAGAAAGAACAACCTTATTTCCTGGGAGAATCTGTAAATAAATGACAGAGATTTTGCACTTGTACATAAACTCTACAGTAACGTGCAGCACATGGAGAGATTTAAAGTGTATATAAACAAGAAAAAAAAATACCGAATGTATTTTTGATGCATTTTAAATGATGTATGAGTTTTGTCCTAATAACTCCTTCATCTGATCAGTATTAGATAAATTTCCAGAGCTTTAAACACCAGATTATATCGTGATCTCTTGCAGAGCAGGGAGGCATAACTTGACTTTTGTGTGTTCAAATGCATTTCACTCAAATGTAGAAACCAAGTAAAACAGTGGCTTTTCCATTTGAAAGGGGGAAAAGCAACGTCTGGAGACAAGTAATAAACGTCCTTAAAGTGGTCACTACGTCGAGGGTTAAATCAGTGGTTTAAGGCCTTTGTTACTGAAACTGGCCGTGTTTCCATTCAAAATCACTATTTTCAGGTGTTTATAACTGGCTGAAATTCAGCATTTGGTGTCTCAACCCTCAGAAGATTTTCATTCTCTGGGAGGAGCCTTTAAAAAAATTAGTAATAAAATGTCAGAACTGTTGGGGCCCTTTTATTCTAGAAAACAATGGTGCCAATGGATCTCTACATAATGCACTTTTTTTTTTTTTTTTTTAATTCACCATTTTCCATGGTTTTTAGCCCAGAATTTTCTCTGGGCTGTTGTAGCATGACCTTGCCACGCTGTGGCTCAATATTTTGGATACAAGGAGATTTACGAGACACAACTTTTCAGTTGTTACTGTCCCTTTCCCTGGGCTCAAAACGCATTGTATTGAAGTTACCAAAATAAAGCTGTTTATGATGGGGTAACGCCTGTGATTGACATCAGGCTGTGGTGTATAATGTCCCAAAATTCAGTGGTGAGGTACCGTGGGCACGGCAGGTCCACACTCCTCAGGGCAGTTCCTGCTCTAGGGATGGCTCAGGAGCAATTTCTCTGCAGGAAAAGTTACGAGGTCCCCAGGCTCTGGGTTTGGGGGTCTCCAGGCTCTGGGTTTGGGGGTCCCCAGGCTCTGGGTTTGGGGGTCTCCAGGCTCTGGGTTTGGGGTCCCCGGCTCTGGGTTTGGGGTCTCCAGGCTCTGGGTTTGGGGGTCCCCAGGCTCTGGGTTTGGGGGTCTCCAGGCTCTGGGTTTGGGGGTCTTCAGGCTCTGGGTTTGGGGTCTCCAGGCTCTGGGTTTGGGGTCTCCAGGCTCTGGCTTTGGGGGATGTTTGTCAGTGGCAGCTCAAACGAGGGGCCCTAAATGAGCCCAAAGGAGGGTGTGAGGCTGAAATCAAACTCCAGGCCTTTTCCACACCCCGCTGGAGCTCCTGTGGCACCCAGCTGGGCTGTCCCCCTGTCCTGTGCTGCTCCAGGTGTTCCCAGCTGCTTTTCCTTTCCCAGGAGACCCCGAGTTAGGGACGGGCACCTGCTGCATCTCGGCAGCCTGAACCCCTTTCCCTGGAAATTTGGTGCATCGTGAGGAAGCCCCGAGCAGAGTCTCCCCCCTCCCCTGCCAGCCCCTCCCGGGAATTTGGGGACTTGGGAACACTTCCCTGCCCTTGGGAACACTTCCCTGCCCTTGGGAACACTTCCCTGCCCTTGGAGCAGCCCAGGAGGGAGGGCAGGGCTGCCCTGGCACAGCCCTGGCTGAGCAGCACCTGGGACAGAACTTGGGGTGGCTTTAGGGGGCTTCAGGTGCTCACCGAGCGTCGGGGCTGCGGAGGGAAGGGAAGGGATGGCTCGGGGTGTGCTCCCCATTTTTGGATGTGTTCTTTGCAATTTTGGGAAATTTATTCAAATTCCTGCTGTTTCTGTTGGTAGCTGCTGAAGTGAGCTGAGGTTCCACGCCAGGACTACTACAATATGTGTATATGCTGATTTTTTTTCTGCATCAGGGCAGGTTTTGTTCCGTCTGTTCCTTTGTTCTGACACTACACACAGACTATTTGTGTGCGTCTTCCAGGTACTAGAATTCTTTAGACATTTCCTCTCCATTTGGTATTGATTCCACAAACCTCACCAGTAGAAAGAAAGAAAGAAAAAAAAATAACAATTGTCGCAGAGTGTATCATGTCAGTCCATTTTTTTAAAAAAAAAGAAAAAAAAAAGAGTTTTATATTACTCTGAAATTTGTGCACAATAAATGTCCTTTAAACTAAGATCCTTTAATTAATTGTACTCTGGATTTTTTTTTCCTCTTTTTTCTGTAATTATTTATGATTCTTATCTGTGTTCAGACTTGAGCTTAGTTTGTTAATATGTATAATTTAGCATTTATTGCATTCATATGTAAATAGGAGCAAGTATTGTAAACTATTTCATTGCTGGGGTTGTGGGTGTTATACATACACACATTTAGGATTGCAGGTTTTTGGTATAATTTTTTGTATTGTAAAATAACAGCTAATTTAAAGCCGGAACGAGAAAATTCTTGGGAGGTCTGTGCATTTTAAATACAAATGTGAAGAACATGTATATAAATAAAAGTAAATAATGCAAATCTTTCCTCTGAAATAAAAAAGTAGATGATCTGGTTAAAATTTTCCTCTGATTTATTTTCTTAAAATGGGGTGGGAGGGGAAAAATTCCAGGTGGTTTTGAAGGCTCCTGGCTGAGGTTGAGTTTTCTGTGGTGGGGTGGGGGTCAGTGGGATCCTGGCAGGTTAATGAGTCTGGGGGGAGGAAGGAGGGTCATGTCCTCTGCCAGAGGGTGGGGGATGCATCAATGTGATCCAGAGGGTTAAATCTGTAGATTTCAAAGGTAGAGACAGTCATTCAATAGTTTCCATTTCCCCCCAGGAACCTCCTGGCAGTTTGTGGTCCCTGAGCTCCTTCAGGGCTCTGGAGGTGGGAGAGGGAGGAGAGTCCCAACGAGATGTCAAAGTTCCCTACGTTAAGGGTCTTTGCCAACCTAAATAATTCTATGATTATATAGAAAATTGTCCTAATGCAGGACATTTGGGATGATCAGGGTTGAAGGAGGAGTTTATTTGCTCCCCTCCCTCAGCGCTGGTGTCAGCTGTCACGATACAACTGAACCTTCAGTGGTTTTCTCGATGGTCTTAAAGATCTTTTCCAGCCCAGATGATTCAGTGATTCCACAGTCCCAAAGCCCAGAGCTTCTGCATTCAGGGCTTGAATAGAGTCTCAGAATATCCTAATTTTAAAAGGGACTCAGAGGATCGAGTCCAGCCCCTGTCCCTGCACAGACCCAACAATCCCACACAGGACCTTCCATCCAGCCCTGTCCCTGCCCAGAGCCCCAACAATCCCCCCCTGGGCACCCCTGGCAGTGCTGTCCAAAGGCCCCTGGAGCTCTGGGGCTGTGCCCATTCCCTGGGGAGCCTGGGCAGTGTCTGACCCCGCCCCGGGGATGAACTTTCCTGAAATCCAACCTGAGCCTGGCCCAGCTCCAGCCCTGCCCTGGTGCTGTCCCTGTCACAGGGGTCTGAGCTGCCCCTCATGACATAACCCCAACAGAACTGAAACCTCAGCCCCTTCCCTTTCTTACTCTCACGAATAATTTTTTCTTTGTAAATTTCTCTGTTTAAATCCAAAGAGGAAAAGCTGCCCTCCATGGAAACTGCACCATCACCGGTTTTGCTGCTGATTTATCAATCACCAGCAGCACCAGCGGGTGTTTCAGATCCACAGGAAAGCTGGAGGGACACGGCAGAGGCGCCAGAGGTGTACAGGACATCTCCCAGCACAGAAACTGACCTCGTTTGTTGGCTGGTGCAAGATTTCTCACCCTTCACAAGAGCTTCCAATGCGGTGAAATAACTCACTAAAGACCCGCCTGTCTCGTGGTCATTCAGGCACTGAAGAACAGGGAAAGTGACACGACCTGCTGACAATAAACATCTTGCTGTGGAAGCGAGACTGTGGAAAGATAAACTGGAATTCTTGACTGACAGACACTCCACTTTACAAACTATAAAAGCTACAGCAAACTCTCACAAAGCTAAAGTCGTCTGCACGTTCCCTAGAAGTTTGTGGGGCTTTTCCCCAAATTTGGGGCACCATTTTTGTGGCCACTCTCTGGAGGGCTGAGCAGAAGGACCCTGTGTTGGCAGCTCAGTGTTTGGTCCCACTGACTCCTGTTCTCTGCCGTGTCTTTGCTGGTTTTAATACAGGAACCTAAAAGTTATGCAGTTTTATGGGATCTCCCAGGAGTTCCCTTGTTTTGTACCGTGTAGTGAGTGACTGTCCAAGGCCTTTTGTCTGTTACCTCCTGTCTGTTCAATAAATAACACATTTTATAACGGCCCTAATCAGCCGGCCTTAAAAACTTGTGAGCCAGAGGGACTGAGGTGCAGGTCACCTCAGCAGAGCTGCTGCCAAAACGCTGAGCCTGAGGCAGGGTTTGTCTAAAGCTGTCACTTGATCCAGAGCAGCCCCGGCCCCACTGGGGTGCAATCCGCTGTTCTCCATTTATTTTTATGTCACTCTCCAACTTTGAAATTAAGCACTGCTGGGATGAAGCAGAGTTGAACCTGACATTTATGAGCCATGAAGGTTTCAGCCACCGCGGCCTCTGAGGACTGTTGTGCTGCCTCATTCCCTGGCATTAGGCTGGGATGCAGGAGCCCAATTCCCAGCAATTGCTGCGGAGCTGAGCAGGGGATGCCAGGCTGACTGCGCAGCGTGGGGTGTCCAGACTTGAAATGAAATGGGCAGGGGGTCGTGGTTTTAAAGCTGCTCTCAGTTTATTTTGGACAGCAGGAAAAACCACAGAGGGCTGGAGCCATTTCTCATCCCTGCTCTGATTTTTTTCTTGTGCTGTAGCAAAGAAAAGAGGCTTGAAGGGAAGGAAGGGAAGGAAGGGAAGGAAGGGAAGGAAGGGAAGGGAGCACGCAGGTTTTTCAAGGCTTTGTGTGTGTCCAGGATGAGGATCTTTGTCATCAGCTGCCATTAATGAACGGTTTTGGGTAAGGAGCCAGAGAGGAATTTGAGGTCCAGGTTTTCTTTCCACAAACCTTAAATATCAACCACCTACAGAAAGAAGGGACTTAGAGTCTTTTTAAAAACCAATTTAACTCCCCCAGAAATCCTGGACTGGAGGCTGGGTGGTGTTTCTCCCACCCAGGAGAAGGTGAGGTTGGGGCAGCTCTTGGGTAGTTCCACATCGTTGTTTGGTGGTAAATCATCAACAATAGGGCAGCACCAACATTGATTTTTTGCCCCATTGATGGGAAGACAGGAGGAGGAGGAGAGGTGTACAAAGGAGCCAGAGTTCCATCACCACTGCACTGCTCTTTGGGAAAAAAAAAAAAAGAATTAGCAGTTTCTTGAGTTTCTCCCTGGGATTTTTGGTTTCTGAACTAATCAAGCAGCAAAATAGGGATTGCAGGGACAGAACGGAACCCCTGAGGTGTTGCCAAAGGCAAAAGGTGGGGGGAGATTTCCTGAGGAGGTGATGGCAGCAGCTGATGGGGTTTCTGCCTGGGGATGAGGTGCTGGGCCGGGGTCAGCACCACTGAGGGGACGATGGGCTGAGCTGCTCCTGCCCCCACTGCGGGGAGGCCGAACAGCAGCACCTCCCCAGACTCTGCCAGAGCCCCAACACCCTCGGCCACACGATTTTGGGACACCATCAGCACCTTTTGGAAGCTCTTAGGGAAGGTACAGGATGTCCTAGAGGTGCCTTGTGGCAGTGTGTTGATGAGCGCTGATGGTTATCCTTTGCTGTTATGTGTTAATGTTGCACAGTTCATGCCCTGTTACCCCTTATTCTCCCTATTCTTAGGACCATAAAGCAGTTACCTGTCAGTCTTGTTGTTTACATGGCACCTGGCCCTGCCAGTCAACCAGAGACCTCTCCCAGTGTCTGGAATCTTCTGGGAAGAGTCCTGGGTGATTGGTTTGAGTCAGAGTTTCCCCCTCCTACAAGTTAAATTATGTACCCTGAATTCCTGTCATTGGTCCCCATGCTCTGCTGTCCCACGTGTTCTTTTTCCCCCTTTAAAAACTGAACCCTTCAGGCGCTCGAGGTCTCTCCGTCTCTCCTGCTCTCCATCTCTCAATCTTGGAGCCTCGGCCCTGGGGTTGGAATAAAACCTCAGTTGCTGTTTCATCGGAGGGTCCCGTCTCTCATTTCATCTGTGCCTCAGCAGTGGCTCTGTTTCACTGACTCAAAGACCCCCAAGCTGCGGCGGTGCCAGGGCTGGCCAGAGCCAGCAACACCGGGAAATCCACAGCAGTGCCTCTTCTCCTCGGTGACTCCAGAGACTCAGTGACAGACCTGGGATCTGGGATCTGCACTGGAGATGTCTCAGAAGAGATGAAACTTCCCCACAAACAAAGAGCAAGATCTCAGGGCTCAAACTGTATTGAAATGGGATGTTTTTCATTGGCACGTAGGGTTAGGAGCAGGGGGAACAGCTTCCCACTGCCTGAGGGTGTGGTGAGATGGGATATTGGGAATAAACCCCACCCTGGGAGGGTGTGGGGCCCTGGCACAGGGTGCCCAGAGCAGCTGTGGCTGCCCCTGGATCCCTGGGGGTGCCCAAGGCCAGGCTGGATGGGGCTTGGAGCACCTGGGACAGTGGGAGTGTCCCTGCCCAGGGCAGGGGGTGGAAAAAGATGGACTTTACATCCCCTTCCAACTCGAACTATTCCAATGATTGTGGGATCAGGTGCAGGACCAGGCCCTTCCTTCCCTCTCCTTCTGTTCCTGGGCCTCACTCAGGCCAGGTGCATCACTCAGGAATCACACCTGCAGAGTATTTAGCCCAAAACCCACCCTTGGCTCTACCAAGGACAGAATCTTTCCCCTCTTTATTTCCCTGGCGCTGACCAGGAGCACAGGGGCAGCCCCGTGAGCCCACAGCCTGCAGGGAGGGGCTGTTTCTGCTCTCCCCATCCACGGTGAGCAGCAGTCATGGCCATGGGAGGATGGGGTTTAATCTCTCCTGGTCCTCATGCTGATCCCTGAATTCAGTTTGGAGCAGAACTTTGGCAGGTGGGTCTGGATGTGGTGGCTGATTGTCTGGACAGGGAATTAGAGCAGAGCAGGGACATATCTGGGGTCTCCATCCATCCATCCCACCTGCAGCTGTTTTATCAGCTCTGCCTTCCAGGCTGCAGCCACGAGTTGCCTCCAACAGAGCGACTGGCAGGATTTCCATCCTCATGTTCCCTGGGATCTTTTCTCCCACCAGAAATCATTTCCACTTCCCCTTAGAAAAAAAAAAACAACAAAAAACCCAAAAAAAACCCCACAAAAAACACACACACACAGAAAAAACCACCAAAAACAAAACCAAAACCAAACCAAACCAAACCAAACCAAACAAACAAAAAAAAAAAAACCCAAAAAAAAACCACACCAAAGAAAACCACCCAAAAACAAAAACAAAAACAAAAAACAACACAAAATGACTTGAACATTTTTCATGTCAGAGCTAATTCTGCAGCTTTCCCCTTTGGCAAACATCCACTGTTTCTGCAGAAATTCAGTGTTTCAATAACCGAGGCAAGATGTCTCCATCCCTATCAGCATCTCAGCACCGTTTGCTCGGAGATAAACGTGTGGCAAATTGTTGTTTCTGATTTCAGCCTCCCCTGGCAGCGACTGAACATCAGCTGCAGGATTTTACTCGTGCTGTGCCCGCAGTCAGTGTGATGGGGACTTTGGTCTCCCCCTCTGTAGAGGCATCCGTGACTTACAGGGACAGGGGACTCTGCAGAGCTGAGATATTCCAGAATATGTGGGTTTATTGTAAGGGCGGTGGGTAGAAAGGGCTTTGCCTTCAGCCACCAGCCTGGGCTGGAGGGAAGGGCCAGAGAGAGAAGGAGAGAGAGCAAGAGGGTTTGGGCTGAGGAGAGGGGAGAGAGAGAGCAAGGGGCAGGGTCAGAGTGCAGGGGGAAGAGCAGGGAAAGGAGAGCGAGGTCCAGAGAGAGCCAGGTCCTGCTTACAATCCATTCTATCTCCTTTTGGGATGAATATTCTAATTTACAGTGACCAACCAACACAAGACACAAAATCCTGTAGAATCTCCACACAGCCTATAAGAACTACTACATTACCATGTGTTATATTTTAAACTCTAAAAACTCCTCTTTAGACTTTTCTGTTTTGCTGCATCGACCTTTGGATCCCTCAGGCAGCAGAAGGGGATTGTTCAATCCAAAGGGATTCTCCTCCAGCTGCCCAGGCTGTTGTCTTCAGGTTCTAGAGTGACTAAGGCTCGGGATCCTACAACTCAAAGTGAGCTCCCATTTCTATTTCCATTACAGGTTTCATATTTTCAGAATCTTTTGCCAAGCAATCATATTTATGAGGTTTCCCTGATTCATCTTCCCCAACACCCCTCAACCCCCCCGTGCTGCCCCAGGCTCTGCTCTCCCATGGAAACGTGGGATGCTTTGGGCTGGAAGGGACTCGAAGGACCCTCTAGTCCATGGGCTGGGACACCTTCCATTACCCCAGGTGCTCCAGGCCCTGCCCGTCCTGTCCTGGCGGTAAAATCTTTTCTCTGGGCATGTGGAAAAACCACTTCCTGTGCTCCTTCCTCCGTGTTGGGTGCCTGTGGCTGCAGGAGGGAGCAGTGCCCAGTGATGGCACAGCCAGCACCCCTAAAACCAGGCCCAGAGATGGGGCAGAATTGAGGGTCAGCCAAAGCTCCTTCCACCTCTCAGTGCTTCTCCTGCTCTGGAATCTCCTCACCCTGAACTCAGGATGATTTCCAGGCTTCCTTGGAGCCAGTTGTTACACCCCAGGGCAGGGCAGCTGCAGCTCCTGTCACCCCAACAGCTCCTGTCACCCCCCAACAGCAGCTCCTGTCACCCCAACAGCTCCTGTCACCCCACAACAGCTCCTGTCACCCCCCAACAACAGCTCCTGTCACCCCCCAACAGCAGCTCCTGTCACCCCAACAGCTCCTGTCACCCCACAGCAGCTCCTGTCACCCCCCAACAGCTCCTGTCACCCCCCAACAGCAGCTCCTGTCATCCCCCAAGAGCTCCTGTCACCCCCCAGCAGCTCCTGTCACCCCCACAGCAGCTCCTGTCACCCTCCAACAGCTCCTGTCACCCCCCAACAGCTGTCACCCCCCCCAGCAGCTCCTGTCACCCCAACAGCAGCTCCTGTCTCCCCCCAACAACTCCTGTCATCCCCCAACATGCTGCTCCATGCACACGTGGAGGCAAGCACGATTTCTGGGAGGAAAAAATGCAACATTTGTCTGTTCAACCTTGAACTCGCTTTAGGAACTGACTTGAATTTCCATAATTATTTTTATACGAATTATATATATACATTTATTGTCTAGATTTTTTTTTTCCCCTACCCAGAATTGGCAAGAAAACATTCCATTTGCCTCTAATCAGTTTTCCTGTGATTTCTTTTATTTTTTTTTTTTTTAAGTTGCCAAAAATAGCTCACAGATGTTTGTGGCAGGAACAGAAGTCTTCCTGGCTGGCATGAACATCACCCTCCCTTCTCCTCCATCTCCCTCCTCCAGCCCAGGGGTGCAGCACCAGCCTGTCCCAGTTATTTCCACTCAGTGGGAAATAACCTGTGGCTGCACAAGCCCCTCACTGCAGGTGCAATTATTCCCATCCCTGATGCACCTTGCAGTGCCTCCCTCTCCCTGTGCTGGCACCAGCTTTGAGCCAAACCTGCCCCAAATTTCTCCCAAACCTTTGCGTGTCTCACCCCTAAACAGCCCCAGGAGCTGTGTGGGGACTCGTGTCTCCTCCCCTGCTGACACTGATGTCTCTCCATCTCACAGAGCAGTTTGTCACTCCTCCTTGCTGGGAGACACTGGGCTGGGGCTGGGTTTGGGGCTGAGAGGAGCCCTCAGAGCTGCCTGCAGCTTCCTCCAAGGGACAGCTCTGATCTCTGCTCTGGGGCCAGGGACAGGACCTGAGTCAACAACTGGAGCTGGGCCAGGGTGGGCTCAGGTTGGATTTCAGGAAAGTTCATCCCCAGGGGTGGTGAGACACTGCCCAGGCTCCCCAGGGAATGGGCACAGCCCCAGAGCTCCAGGAGAGTTTGGACAGCCCTGCCAGGGATGCCCGGGGGGGGATTTTGGGGGTCTGTGCAGGGCCTGGGGCTGGATGGTCCTGTGTGGGATTGTTGGGTCTGGGAAAGGACAGGGGCTGGATGGAGGGTCCTGTGTGGGATTGTCGGGTCTGTGCAGGGCCTGGGGCTGGATGGTCCTGTGTGGGATTGTTGGGTCTGGGAAAGGACAGGGGCTGGATGGAGGGTCCTGTGTGGGATTGTCGGGTCTGTGCAGGGACAGGGGCTGGATGGATGATCCCTGTGTGGGATTGTCGGGGTCTGTGCAGGGACAGGGGCTGGATGGAGGGTCCTGTGTGGGATTGTCGGGGTCTGTGCAGGGACAGGGGCTGGATGGATGATCCCTGTGTGGGATTGTTGGGTCTGTGCAGGGACAGGATGGATGGAGGGTCCTGTGTGGGATTGTTTGGGGTCTGGGTAGGGACAGGGGCTGGATGGATGATCCCCGTGGGTCTCTCCCAGCTCAGGACATCCCAGGGCTCTCTGGTTCCAGCCAGGCACGGCTCCTCTGAGCCCACCACCCTTCCCACCCCCACAGAACATCCCCCAGCCTCTTGCAGCTGCCCCTCCAGGAGCAGCGAGCTCAGCACAGGACAGGGACAGGCTGGCAGGGCAGGCAGCATCCAGGGGCTCAGGAAAATGCGTGTGTGCTTTATTCATGGATATGTTTGGATATTGACATGTACAGAAAAGGTAAGTACAGGTCTGAGCCCCCACCCTCCCCTCGTGCAGCTGTCCACAGGGGCTCCTGCCCCAGCCCCATCTCCCAGCCCTGGGACATCCCCAGCTCCTGCCCCAGCCTGGACAATGCTGGACACGATGAGGTGATGTGACAAGTATTAGTACATACACAACATTTCCCAGGCTCTCAGGGCTGCCAGCCCCTGGGAGTGGTGCTGTGCAGCCAAAAAAATAGAGTTCAGTGATTACAGAAAGTCTGGCTGGTTCTTTAACTGTGTAGGTTTTTTTTTTTTTTTTTTTTTTTTTTTTTTTTTTTTTTTTACTCTCTTTTTCCCATGGTTCTTCTTTGTGCTTATGGAAGTCCTCAGGAATGGAGTAATTCCTAAAAAAAAAAATAAATCGTCGCCCTTTCTGTCTCTTGGCTCGCTCAGTCGTTTGCCTTTACGAGCAGCTGCTATGACTTCTGTGGTTAATTGGGACTTAAAAATGAAGATCCATGGTTCACTTCACAGAATTCAGCGGAGACGGAATTTCATCCAAAAAAATCACTGACTTTTCACAAGGAAAAAGCAGCGGTCTGTGCACACATGTTGGTGGGTGGAAGGAGACTAATCACGTTGGCTTCCTCCAAAAGAAAGTTCAAAAGTCATCCTTTTTTTGCAAAGTTTGATTCATGAACAGGCTTGGAGGGAGAATCAACATTGAATATTACTGGAAAGAGTGAAATAATCCGAACAAAGCCATGAGAGTTTGGGGATAATTTTTTTTTTTTCATTAATTCCCACCCCCAACTCCCTCCAGCTGGGTGAGAGGCTCCTTGCTCTGTGCCTTCTCCTGAATTCACCTCATCCCAAAGCATCCAGGCAGGACCTGGCCCGGGGTGGGGCTGGGAGGACAGAACATGGGAACTGAGGGTCTTGTTGGGCTCTGCTGTGTAGAGACAAATGACATCTGCAGAGTCTTTAAAGCCAGATCAAACCCTGGCAGTGTCCCAGGCCGGGCTGGGTGGGGCTTGGGAAAACCTGGTCTGGTGGGAGGTGTCCCTGCTCATGGCAGGGGGCTGGAGGGGATGAGCTTTGAGGTCCCACCTGACCCATTTCATGATTCTGTGACATAAATCCAGGAGATGATGATGATGCCTCTCATTGGAATTGTTACAGGAGGTGCTGATGTGGGACACGGAACTGGGTAACCTCTGGAGGTCTCCTCCATCCCACCCAGTCCTTGAGCAGGGCTCTCCACACCCCATTTTACAGCAGACCAGTCTGGAGGGAGAGGTGAGGTGAGGTGGGGCCACCAGGCATCCTGGCCACCCAGAAAAACTCTTTCTCTGCTGAATGAGAAGGAAATGGCAAAGTGGCACTTGAACATCACTGACATATGAGAGACAGGAGTGGGTGCTCCTGGAGAGCAGCTGACACTTGTCCCCATCCCCTGCAGACACCCAGCCTGTGCACGACTGAAAGCTGCTGGAGACAGGTCTGAGGGGCCAGAGGTGTGGGAAAGCAGAGCAGGACTCCAGCACCCCAAAGGAAAGGGGCAGAAGAACAATTGCTGGTAACTCCCAGCACGACCCCGTGGTGTTGGGGCGGCTCCTTGCCTTTGCAGGGCTGAGCAATCAGGGTTTCAATCCTCTCCCCCCTGCAGCCCCCAGGACACAAACTCTGCACAGCTGCAGGTCAGAGCTGTGTCCCTCGGTGTCTCAGGGGACACTGATGTCCTGGGGAAAGGGGAATGTTCACAGAAATTCTGTGCCTGTGTGGGGTCACTTGGGGAAAGGACCCTCCTGCCTGTAGCTCTCCCTCCCTGTCTGCTGTCCTGGGCTGTGGTGTGGGATGTGCACACAGTATTTATCCCATCCCCATCCCCATGAGCTGTTGGAACCAGGTGGGGCAGTGTTTTCCCAGGCCCCTCCTTTGGGCTCTTCTGCTCATGGCCCATCAATGCCTTGCCCAGGACTCACAGGGAACTCCCTCCAGGAGCTCTCTCTGTTTAATGGGCCATCAAGGAGCCACTGCACGACTCCTCATCCCATTGGGAGATGCTCCCAATGCCCAGGGGGAGGAGCCAAGCATTCCCACCTGGAGAGAATCTGGGATTTGGGACAGGACAAGCAGCCCTGAGCCACTGGATTCCCAGAGGAGCAGAGCTCCCAGACCTTTCTGTGGGATCACTGCTTCAGGAAGAGCCCCTCACCTGGACTGCTCCCACCACCCTGCTCAGGGTGTGTTCTGACTCTGGCAGTGCTCCTTTGTGTTATTGCATTGGTTTTATTTTATTTTTACCTTTTTACCTTTTTTCTTATTAAATTGTATCTCTGACTTGGAGCCTCTCACTCGTTTTTCTTTCAAACCACGACATCTGCTTTCCTGATCAGAGTGAGCTCCTTGGCCATGGAGTGCTCACACAGAGCTCTCAGCTCAGGGTGTGACTCACCACCAGCCGTGGAACTTGGCGAGTTCCTCTGCACAACCTCGGCCTGGGAAAACCAGGTGCTCCAGCCCTGAGGAGCCCCGGGAGCAGCACCGGGGACAGGGCCAGCAGGAGGATTTCTGCTCATGTCAGACACATCCACAGTGTTCATCTGAAAACCAGAGTGGTTCCTTGCTGGAACTAAAGCCAAGGAAGTTGCTGCAGTTTCTCAGAAAATCTGAAGCAATAAACAATCGGAGAGGTTTTGCAGGAAATGGGAATTAAAAGCAATGGACTTTCCTGTGTCAGATGCTTCCTAAGCCTTTCCATGCTTTTCAAATGTCAAGGGATTAATGATATTTATTGGAGGAGCACAAACCAAGGAACAAATGGACTGCTGCAAAGGCCAGGCCTAAACACGCTCAGGGGATTCTGGGGCTGTTGCTCTTCCTCCCATAACACTCAGCCTGGGTAAGATTTATCCTGGGAACCTTCTCACTCTCCCCAACCATCTCCTTTCCTGGATTAACGCAGTAAAGGGGTTCAGCCCCCCAGGAGGGCACTGGGACTGCTCAGGTCACCTCCTCCAGGAAAGACCTTGGGATGCTCAGGTAGTCCGAGGTCACACACCTGTGTCCCTGTGCCCCAGGACATGTGGGGGACATTCATCCTCACTTTCCTCCCCTGGGCTCTGCCTGACGCTCAGCAAAAGGGTCACTGCAGCAGCCTTTGCTTGAATGACATCTTCACTGAAAAAGCAGGACCTGGCAAGAGGCAAAGCCCTTCCCCTGCTCACCTGGACACAGGTGGTGTCCTCTGCCTGCTCTTCAAGGAGGGGAAACTGCAGCAATCCAGTCCCTACCCGTGATATAATTAATGACTTGGCCTTTCTTGGCTGGGTATTTCTGTCTTCAGGGTGGTATTTAGCAAACCTCTCCTATCCTCTCTCTCCTCAGGAAAACTAATGAAATCCCTTGGCTGGAGACCCTGTGCCCACGAGAGCAGTGGATGGACAGGGAGCACGTCAGAGTGGGATATGTTGGGTCACATCAAATCCTGCCCGTGGGCTGACACAGGGCAGCCTGGAGTGGGACAATATCGGCCTCTGGTTGTTTGGATGTGACAGAAAATGCCCCAAACACTGTACAGGAGCAGTGGATAGAGATGTTTGGGGTGGGACACAAAAAATTCAGTTGTAAACAAGATGCAACACACAAGTTTCTTCCTGAAAACCGTCGGTGCAGGACACAGGTTCCCCAAGGAGGAGGGCCCGAGGGGAGGTGACAGTTGGGACGCGGATGCTGGTTGCACTCTGGCCATGGGTTTGAGAGGGTGGAAAATCCCTGCCAGCAGTTCAGAGTGTGGTGACTTGGTCCTCCCCAGAGCTGTTTCATGTTCCTTTCCAGTGAACCAACCACCTTCTCACCAGTCTCTTGCTTTCTCCAGCCTGAAGGAACCAGGTGCATTGTCCACCCTGGGGACAGTCTGGATTCCACATTGACACGTCAAGAGCCCCTCACTGTGGGCTTCAGGAAACCTCCTGACAGGTCACCCATTTGTCCGTCCACCAAAATTCTTTCCCCTCTTGGCTGGGGCAGGAAAAAGCATTTCCATTGCAGATCTCATTTCTTGGATCAACTCTGTCCTCCTTCTTTTCCAAGGGGATTGTCCATGGCTCCAGCCCTGTCCATGGAGAGCTGGAGAAACAACAACCAGGCTGTGGTGTGGAAAGGTGGCCAGGACCAAAATGAGCTGGTTGTCAACAACGCTGATCATATAAAATCAAATAAACTGGCAGAGAGATGAGGAGGAGGAGGAAGGGATGCCCGAACACTCACCTTGCCTTCCCATCCCCTCCCTTCTCCCTGCTCTCCTGACAAAGTCACTGCTCTGGTTGTTCAGTAAAGAAACCAACACAAATCGAGTCTCTGCCCGGAGTGTGCCAGCCCTGCCTCACATCACGGGGAGGCTCAGCAGGGCAGGAGGGAGCAGCAGCCACAGCTGGAGCAGAGGGGGAAGGCCCCAGCAGGAAGGGGCTGCAGGGCTGGAGGTGCCTGAGGACAAACGGGTGGAGCCACGCAGGAGCCTCTCCTCTCCAGAGCCCTGCAAGGGAAAGGAGACAGCGTGGGGTGAGGGCTGTGGCTGATCATGGGATCATGGAAGGGGTTGGGCTGGAAGACACCACAAACACCATCCAATTTCAACCCTCTCCACTATCTCAGCTTGCCCCAAGCCCCGTCCAACCTGGCCTGGAACAGCTTCCCAGGGCAGCCAGTGCCAGCACCTCCCCACCCTCAGAGCCAAGAATTCCTTCCCAGTGTCCCATCCAACCCTGCCCTCTGGCAGTGGGAAGCCATTCCCCATTGCCCTGAATGTCCTGTCGTTCCAGACCCTTGTCCAAAGTCCCTCTCCAGCTCTCTTGGAGCCCCTCCAGGCACTGGAAAGCCACAATTAGGTCACCCTGAAGCTTCTCCGGGCTGAAAAACCTCAAATTTTCCTCTTTATTTTCCCTCACAGGAGAGGGGCTCCATCTCTCTAACCAGACTGGTGTCCCTTCCTTGGTGCCTCAGAGATTTGGGGCTCGGGCTGTGCAGCCCCAGGTGTGTGCATGTGCAGAGGGGCCAGGGCTGATTCCAGCCCCCAGACTCTGGCCTGGAGCTCAGCACAGCTCTTCAGGGGATGCTGGTGAAGGTGTGTCACAGCAGAGTCACTGGTGGGCACACCAACGTTTGGACACGGGCTGGAGGTGTGTGTGAGGTCAGTGGCCATCTGTGTATCTGTCCCGGGTTGTGGTGTAGGATGTGCACACAGTGTTTATCCCATCCCCATCCCCATGAGCTGTTGGAACCAGGTGGGGCAGTGTTTTCCCAGGCCCCTCCTTTGGGCTCTTCTGCTCATGGCCCATCAATGCCTTGCCCAGGACTCACAGGGAACTCCCTCCAGGAGCTCTCTCTGTTTAATGGGCCATCAAGGAGCCACTGCACGACTCCTCATCCCATTGGGAGATGCTCCCAATGCCCAGGGGGAGGAGCCAAGCATTCCCACCTGGAGAGAATCTGGGATTTGGGACAGGACAAGCAGCCCTGAGCCACTGGATTCCCAGAGGAGCAGAGCTCCCAGACCTTTCTGTGGGATCACTGCTTCAGGAAGAGCCCCTCACCTGGACTGCTCCCCCCACCCTGCTCAGGGTGTGTTCTGACTCTGGCAGTGCTCCTTTGTGTTATTGCATTGATTTTATTTTATTTTTACCTTTTCACCTTTCTTCTTATTAAATTGTATTTCTGACTCGGAGACTCTCACTCGTTTTGCTTTCAAACCACAACAGTGTCCTATGGAGCCACTGCTGGCCAGTGGCCTGACCTGGTGACCTAAAGGTGGGTGTGGAATGTACCTCCAAGGTGCTGGGAGACAATTCACCAGCTTTCCCCCTCACTCCCGAGGTGCCAACCTCATTAAACATTGGCTGGGACCTGGATTTGAATCCCAGACCCAAATCTCTGGTTTCTTTGCAGTGGCAGCAGGGATGAGGCTCCAGCAGGGCTCACACCTCAGCACAGGGATGTGCTGCTGCCACAGGAGGTTGGGGACGTGCCAGGGCCATCCTTTACTGCAGCTACCTTTTCCAGCTTCCCACCTGTTGTTGGGAACACTGTGCTGGCCACAGACAGGTCACAGCTCCCCCATCCCTTCCAGGGTGAAGCTCTCAGGGCTGGATCTGGACCTGAGGCCCCTCCTGGGATTTCTCTGAGGTCTGGGGAGCAGCAGCTTGAGGGGGATTCTCCAGATCTGTTGATGCCAAGCCCATGGCCCAGTGAGGGTGTCCCTGGGCTCTGCAGCAGTGCCACCAGTGCCCTGCACAGCAGGGAGGGAACCTGAGGACACTTTTCCACCTCCCAACCCGCTGCTCTGTGAAAACGGGGTGGAGAGAGGTGAGTCGGGTGTTTTCCCAGCCAAGAAACAGTGATAAGCCTTGAAATAACCCACATTTGGAAGGTATCAGTCAGCCCAGCGCAAAGCCCACGCTCAATCCTTGGAGTCTAGTTAAAGCTGACAGCTTCTGTAACCTGAACGTTCAGCAAATCAGGGTCACTGTTAATTATTCAATAGTAAAATAATTGAATCTGAAAATTACTCTGGTGTGGCAAGCCAAGGTCATTTTGTTTTATTTAAAAATAAAATATTTAATGCCTATCACAGACATCATCACTAAATGAACGTGTTATTTGTTTTAAAATAATTTCAATTTAATATTATTTTGATAGCAATAATTTGCTGATGAACAGAACCTTTCCTTTCAAATTCTCCAATGCTCAGCAAACCTTAGTTATACCTCTGCATTACGACCTCTGGAATCCTCATCTAACAAGGGAGAAACTTTTGTCCTGGGAAGTTGAAAAGCTTGTCTGAAGCTGAACTGATGCTCTGAAGGATGGTGAGGAGCCAGGCCAGTGGTCCTGGCTGAAAACTCCATGGATTTCCCAGAAGGGAAGGGAAGGGAAGGGAAGGGAAGGGAAGGGAAGGGAAGGGAAGGGAAGGGAAGGGAAGGGAAGGGAAGGGAAGGGAAGGGAAGGGAAGGGAAGGGAAGGGAAGGGAAGGGAAGGGAAGGGAAGGGAAGGGAAGGGAAGGGAAGGGAAGGGAAGGGAAGGGAAGGGAAGGGAAGGGAAGGGAAGGGAAGGGAAGGGAAGGGAAGGGAAGGGAAGGGAAGGGAAGGGAAGGGATCATCTCTCCGGGCCAGCCTGGCCTCTCCTACCTTGGTGGGCTGGAGGTGCTCCAAGCTGTTCTCTCTGAGGGTGGCCACGGCTCTGTTGGCGTTTGGCTCCTGCTTGTACATCTGTGTGGTGGGGGGGATGGATGGCGCCACGGCCGTGTTCAGGTGAGTCCCGTTGCCAAACGCCTGGATGGCGTTTTCTTGGTGTGGGAAAGATGGAGAAAAGGGTTGTCAGGGCAGGGGGAACCATCCCTTTCCCAGCCTCTTTCTCTGCACCACCCAGACGGATGCCTGAGGCTCTGCAGAGCTCTCTGTTGGTGACACAGGGAGCAGGAGGCCCGTGGCGTGTCCCCATCCCGGACGGGCCCCCAGTGACACTCACGGAGACAGACGTTGTTGGTGAAGAGGTGCAGGAAACTCTCACACTCCTCCTGCCGGTTCCCGCTGGCGTTACAGGTGCACCAGGGAGCGATGCTGGACGTGGAGTTGTCGATGTAGTTGGGGGTGATGGGGCTGCCTGCCGGGACCGACGGACAGGTGTCACCACAGCCGGGAACCTCGGGAGGGTCAGGGACATGCCCCGGGAAGGGTCAGGGACACCCTTGGGAAGGGTCGGGGACACCCCTCGGGGGGGGGTCAGGGACATCCCTCGGTGTCAGAGTCTGCCCAGGGATGTGATTTGCCTCACAACTGTCTCCAATGGTTGGGGACCGGGACCCCAAACTCTGCAGGGAGCCCCTGGCCTGGCTGAGGTGGGACGTTTGTCAAGTCTCAGAGGACTGGTGTGGATCTCCATGAGAACGGAGTGCAGGAACAATGGGACTGGTCACCGTGGACTGAGCCGAGGCTGCCTGTCCAAACTGGTCTGTCCGTACCAGAGGTGGGGTTTGGAGCTTGTTCCTGAGCACCAACCTCAACACAGGTGGTTCCCTTTGGCTCTGTCCCCTCACTTTGGTCCCTTTGGCTCTGTCCCCTCACTTTGGTCCCCACCTTAACTAACTATAAAACCTCTGCAGACCCCGCTCACTTGTGTGATCCCCCCACTGGAGAAGATCCCATCCATGGGCATCTCCAGGCCTCGAGGACTCGTCCCTCCATGTTGGTAGCTGTAATCCCCTTCCCCTCTTTCTCTCTCTTTCTCACTATTCTCTATTTTCTCTCCCCACTATCACATTTGTTGGCACTAAATAAAGGTGCATTTTTTAAGTAAACTGAGTTGTCCCCTGTTGTGTCTTTTGCACTCTGAGATCCCTAAAATGAACCATCAGGTTCCCCACAGATGTTTGCAGACCCTGACACTCGGGAAGGGTCAGGGACATCCCTGGGGAAGGGTCAAGGACACCCCTGGGGAAGGGTCAGGGACATCCCCTTGTGCTGTTCTCCTCGGCTACTCTGCCCCAGCCAGGCCCCCCCAAGGACAGCAGCACGAGCCCTCCCGTGCTCGTGTCATGGGCCAGGTTTGCTCCCAGGGAAGAGAGGAGGAGCAGTCACAGCCCCTTTGGTCACACCACCACCACCAAAGCCTTCAGCCAATTAAAAAGTGCTACCAGTCCAAGGAAGGGGCAGTTTCTGGGAATTCAGGTTCCCTAAAAACATTCAGAGAATAATGGAAAGGTTTGGGTTGGAAGGGGCTTTAAAGCCTGTCCAGTGCCACCCCTGCCATGGCAGGGTCACTCCCACTGTCCCAGGGACACTCCCACTGTCCCAGGTGCTCCAACCCCAGTGTCCAGCCTGGCCTTGGGCACTGCCAGGGATCCAGGGGCAGCCACAGCTGCTCTGGGCACCCTGTGCCAGGGCCTGGCACCTCCCAGCCAGGAATTCCTGCCCAAGACCCCATCCAACCCTGCCCTCTGGCAGTGGGAAGCCATTCCCCCTTGTCCTGTCACTTCTTGCTCTTGTCCAAAGTCCCTCTCCAACTCTCTTGGAGCCACTTCAGGCCCTGGAATGGGCTCTAAGGTCTTCTGGAAGCCTTTTATTCTACAGGCTGAGCATTCAAAAACGTTATGTGAATGTGTATAAAGGTTTTCATGCTGTCATTGGAAGAGCCAATCTCAATCTCCAGAACGAAGGATTAAAACAGAATGAAAGGTTGGCCCAGAAATGTCAGTCTGTCTCATCCATCAGGACAGACCTCGTCCAAAAGCCACTGGCACTTCTCTTAGGAGTCTTGTCTGTGCCTGTGCCAACGGCTGCCAGCTGGGCTCTGCAGCATCTGAAACCCCAATCTGACACCCTTTGAAGTCAGAAAAATGGCAGTGCATGGTGATTGCCAGTGGCATCACTGGTGGTGGCATCAGGGAATCCCTGGCAGAGCAGACACCCTGGGACAACCCATCTATTTCCACCAGAGAGAGAAGCTCAGCTCTTTCAGTAGCCCATGGTTTTTCTCCCTCCACTGCAGCCAAGTTCCCCCACACCCACAGCTGAGTCATGTCACTGAAGGGGAAAGACCAGCACCAGGCTGGATGTGCCTGGAGCAGCCTGGTCTGGTGACAGGTGTCCCTGCCTGTGGCAGAGGGTTGGAATGAGATGGGCTTTACACGTCCCTTCCAACCTAAACCAGTCCATGACTCTGTGATGTCCCTGGGAGCTCAGCTCTCCACCTCACTGTCCTCACAGCCAGGGCAGGGGGGACATTTCCCCCAGGGCAGAGGGGACATTTCCCACCCAGGACAGAGGGCACATTCCCCCCAGGGCAGAGGGCACATTCCCCCCAGGGCAGAGGTGACGTTTTCCCCCAGGGCAGAGGTGACGTTTTCCCCCAGGGCAGAGGGGACATTTCCCCCAGGGGCAGAGGGGACATTTCCCTCCAGGACAGAAGGCACATTCCCCCAGGACAGAGGTGACATCCCCCCAGGGCCCGTTCCCCAGGCTGGCAGCCCCAGGACCGCAGCCCTCACCGATGATGCCGGTGTAGGCCAGCAGGCAGGCGGCGTAGCTGTCCCTGCGGCACCCGCTGGCCGCCTGCGCCGAGGGCTGGCAGTTGAACTGGAACTCTGCGTAGCGAGACCTGGTGGAGCCAGAGCACAAAACGTTATTACAGAATCACAGAATCCCAGAATGTGCAGGTTGGAAGAGACCTTCAAGATCATCGAGTCCAACCCAGCCCTGACACCTCAACTGGATCATGGCATCGAGTGCCACATCCAGTTTCCTTTTAAACACATCCAGGGATGGTGACTCCACCACCTCCCCGGGCAGACTATTCCAGTGTTTAATCACTCTTTCCATGAAAAACTTCTTCCTGATATCCAACCTATATTTCCCCTGACGAAGCTTAAGACTGTCCTCTGGTTCTGTCAGTGCTGCCTGGAGAAAGAGACCAACCCCAGCTGAGCACAGCCCCCTTCAGGGAGTTATAGAGTGATGGGGTCACCTCTGAGTCTCCTTTTCTCCAGGATAAACAACCCAAGCTCTCTCAGTCGTTCTTCATCTGGCTTGTTTTCCAATCCCTTCACCAGCTTTGTTGCCTCCTCTGGACACGTTCAAGAGTCTCAACGTCCTTCCCAAACTGAGGGGCCAGAGCTGGACACAGCACACAATGTCCATCCCAAACTGGACACAGCACTCAATTAACACAGGCAACGGGGGCAAAAGGGGCTGTGACAGCACCCTCGTGGTGTTTACAGAGTGCTGTTCTCCAAACACTCTGAACAGACGTCCTTTCACAATCTCCTGCCCAGCCCAACAAACCCAGGAGGAGGTTCTGAACAGGTTCTGCAGTTGATGTTTTACAGGCCTCCTCCAGGACTGCAAGGAAAGTCCAGTCTTGGAAGAAATGTTTGTTTTCTGTTGTGTGAGGTTGGTTTATGAGGGAAGAGCTGTGGCCAGGAAGGAAATCAGTCTGTGTTGCCATTTTCTATATTTTGGGTAATAACTTTGCCTAAAGACCCCAGCCCTCATTTTTAGTCTGATTTGATGAAACAGAGAATTGCTCTGGCCCAGTTTCTGTCTCTAAAGACTCTAAATACAGCTGAGGTCATCTCAGATCAAGGGAAATGTCCATAGGTTCAGATATGGAATGCCCTACCCATCACCAGGGCTGTGCCCCACCCTCTGCTGCAGGAGCCCACTCTCAGGAGAACTCTCTGGAGCCTGGAGCAGGCAAATCATTCCACCAGCCAGTTTTCTGCCACGTAATTCCTTAGGCATCAGTCAGCTTTGGCTCCAACATGGTGGTGTTTGGAGATCATGGGCTATCTGAGGCATCAACCAGGATATCACAGGGCTTTCAGGCAGGGCATGGCAACAGCTGGAGGTCCAGATCCATCTCAACATTCCCTCCGTGGCCAGGCAGGAAGGGATTTCACGTGGATTTGAGCTGCTTTGGAAACTCAAGCACCAGCTCTGGCAACACTTGGAGGGAGGGTTCTTTCTGTGACAACCTGCCCTGTCTGAGCTGGGAACTGAGAACCTCAAATGTTTGCCCTGCCTGGGCAGTCTCAGAAAAACTGAGCATGCTGCTCCTTCTCCTCATCCTTTCTCTTCCAGACACGTTGCTCTTGCTCCTGATCAGTGTCAACATTCCAATTTGCATTTTCCAGCCCACTTCTCCCCTGCACTCCAGTCTTCTTTTTTTTTTCTCATCTTTGTTCCCGTATTTGCCCCATACCAACCCTTTTCTCCTGTAACATGGACAGGCAAAATCTTTCCCAAAACTTTGTTTGGAGATTTAGAGAAGGGAGACAGTGACTGCAGGTTTTATATAATCCATATCGCAGAACCCACCCCTCCGAGCTGGGAAGTTCAAAGGGCAGGAGCTGTGCAGGAGCTGCAGTGCAGACAGGGAGAGACTGGGAGTGTTTCACTCCATTTCTTTATGATTTATTTCTGGCTCTCCTCGTGCCTTCTGCACCGCTGGCTTTGACCAGGTCACACGTCAACCTCTTGCTCCCTCTGTGTCCCAGAGGATGTTTTATATTATATATTCAGAGCCAAGGGACCAGATAATTAACAGCTGTGCTGATTGCAGGAAATAGTTTCCCGTCTCCTGGGGAGTAACACCCTCCCCTCTGAACCTCTTCCTCCCCACTGGGCCCTCTTGTCCTGTTAGGGAGAGGGCAGTACCCGTCCCTTTCACATTCCCTGGGTAGCCAGGGGACAACTTCTGAGCAGGGCCTGGTCAGCCCAGGGGCTTTGCATCTTTCAGGATCTACTTCTGCACAGTTCAGTCATTCTCCTGTCTCCGTGTTTCTGGGGTGCAGACTGCTGAGGGGGTTTGTACTGCTGTGCTTCCAAGAGGATGCTGCTGCTCTCACCTTCCTTTGTGGAAATACATGATATTTTAATTGCAATTAAAAGATGATGTGCTGGTAGGGGATGGCTGCTGGAGGTTCAGCTCAGAGGTCCCAAACCCCACAGCAATTAGAGACTGGGACAATCAGGGAGGTGTGTCCTGCACTTGTTCTTGTGCTCTTCCCCAGGTGTTGCTCGTGGCCCAGCTGCAGGCAGGGCACTGGGCTGGGCCCCCATGGTGCTGGTATTGTCTGACATCTCCCACTGCCGGGTGGGGCCCGCTCTGAGAGCTCTCTGTGGATTGACCTTCTGGAATATCAAACACTTTTTGAGGAACAGGGAGGTGAAAACAGTGAAGGAATAGCACTGAAGGGGTTCTGCTGTCAGTGTGCACATGGGACACGTCTGTGTGTGTGTGACTGGGACTGCAGGGGACCAGAGGAGCAAACCAGGGTGGGCACAGACTGTGCGGTGGATCTGGAATGACACTGAGACTCCTGGTGCAATCACCAAAACACAGAATCTCTGAATCACAGAGTCACAGAATGGTTTGGGTTGGAAGAGACCTAAAAATCATCTCGTTCCACCCCCTGCCATGGGCAGGGACACCTCCCACTGTCCCAGGGTGTCCCAAACCCCAGTGTCCAACTTGGTCACTGCCAGGGATCCAGGGGCAGCCACAGCTGCTCTGGGTACCCTCTGCCAGGGCCTGGCACCTCACAGGGAACAATTCCTGCCCAAGATTCTGTCTAAATCTTCCCTCCTGCAGTTTCCAGCCATTCCCCCTTGCCCTGTCACTTCTTGCTCTTGTCCAAAGTCTCTCTCCTGCTCTCTTGTAAGCTTCTTTTGGGTATTGGAAGGTGCTACAAGGTCTCTCCAGCACTCAGCCTTGCACCAGAAGGGTACATTTTTTACATGTACAGATTAATTTTTCTAATTAAACAAGCAAACACACAAACATGGTTTTAAGGCCTTCACAAGTGCCTGTGGCTGTCAGGATATTTTGGTGCCCCTTGAGGATGCTCTGGGCTGGGGAAGAGGGACAGTGAGGGAGATGGGTTGGTGAAAGTGGCTGTAAGGACCCCTCCCCTTATTCCTGCTGAGCCTGCACCTTCCTGGAACTGCTTCCACAGCAGGCCTTTCTCTTGGACCAAAAAATCCATAAAAAAATGTCTAAAGCACTTCAGCACGATCATCTCTCATCTCCTTCTTAAGATGTTAAGATGTTCTGTGGGATACGAGACCATGGCTCCTGGGAAGGGCCCCGCGGGATATGGTGGGATGTGGCGGGATGTGGTGGGATGTAGTGGGATGTGGTGGGGTGTGGTGGGATGTGGTGGGATGTGGCGGGATGTGGTGGGATGTAGTGGGATGTGGCGGGATGTGGCGGGATGGCACAGTTTGGTGGGATGTGGCGGGATGTGGTGGGATGTGGTGGGATGTGGTAGGATGTGGCGGGATGTGGTGGGATGTGGCGGGATGTGGCGGGATGTGTTGGGATGTGGCGGGATGTGGTGGGATGTGGCGGGATGTGGTGGGATGTGGCGGGATGTGGTAGGATGTGGCGGGATGTGTTGGGATGTGGCGGGATGTGGTGGGATGTGTTGGGATGTGGCGGGATGTGGTGGGATGTGGTGGGATGTGTTGGGATGTGGCGGGATGTGGTGGGATGTGGTGGGATGTGATGGGATGGCACAGCCCTGGAGCAGCCTGTGGTGGGTGACGGCCCTGGCTCTGTCACTGGGCTGTCCCCAGACCCTGCCCGGGCAGGGCTCTCTCGCTCGCTCTCTCTCTCTCTCTCTCTCTCTCTGCAGACATTACCTGCAGACGTAGTTCTCCCGGCAGGAGTCCAGGGGCGCCAGGCAGTTGGGCTTGTCCTTGGCCTCATAGGAGCAGGCGGGGACGATGGTCTGGCGGCGGCGCTCGGCACAGGCCGTGTCCTCACAGGGGCAGAAGAGCAGCTCGTGGGTGTACTCGGGGGGCACGCGGTCGAAGAACTTGCGCAGGGCCTTGTGGCACTTGGAGCGGTTGCAGGTGTCGGCCCGGGCCAGGCGGCGGATGCAGAAGGAGACGTACTCGGTCCGCAGGCGCTGGCACATCTCGTCCACGTTGCAGGCCTTGGCGGCGTCCAGGCAGCGGTTCACCTGCGTCACCTCGTTCTCGGAGCCTGGCGGTGGCGGGGACACGGGGAGGGGGCTCTGAGCTGACCTCCCTGCCAGCAGCACCAGCCTGGAGACCTCCTGCCCACCCTGTTCCATCCGTGTGTCCTGGCAGGACCAAACCCCTTCCTGGACTCACCCTGCTGCATCTGTGCCCACCCCAGGGAGAGCACACCTGCCCCAGCCAGGCAGTGCCAGGGTGATGTGTGGGTTTGCTCCTGTGTCCTGGCAGGACCAAACCCCCTTCCCAGACTCACCCTGCTCCATCCGTGTGTCCTGGCAGGACCAAATCCCCTTCCCAGACTCACCCTGCTCCATCCATGCCCACCTTGGGGAGGTGGGCCAGGGTGACGTGTGGGTTTGCTCCTTGTGTCCTGGTAGGGCCAAATTGCTTTCCCGGACTCACCCTGCTCTGTCCGTGCCCACCTTGGGGAGAGAATACCTGCCCCAGCCAGGCAGCAGCAGGGTGAAGTGTGTGTTTGCTCCCTGTGTCCTGGTGGGACCAAACCCCCTTCCCTGCCCACCCTGCTCCATCCATGCCCACCTTGGGGAGAGCACACCTGCTCCAGCCAGGGTGACGTGTGGGTTTGCTCCTTGTGTCCTGGTGGGACCAAACTTCCTTCCTGGACTCATCCACGGTCACATACCAGACTTCACCCCGCCCCAGAGCTCACTTCATCAAGCTCGTATAATTGATAAAATGAATTTGGCTTTAATCTGGGCATCTGGTAACACTTTACTAATGCAAATTAACCACACTGAGGCCTGGAAGACAGCAGGCACTGGGAGCTGCATCTACTTATGGCCATGAGTGGATCCACTCGAGCGTTGGGATCTCCACTACTGGACCTTCTTGTTTCTGCAGCTGCTCAAGATCAAAGACTGAGCCAGGGGCAAAGCTGGGTCTGTGATAGTCTCTGATATAGGGGTGGTCTGCACTAATTCCTGAACTCACTGCTCTGGACATGGAGTTCCTTTAGGCCTCTGGAGGGTCGTGTCTGGCTTTGGCAGCAGCTCTGTGTGTCCCCCCCAGGATCTGCCCAGCTGAGTGAGCCCTGTGTGGGTCACAGTGTGCCCCATCCTGACCCGGTGTCCCCGTGTCTAAGCAGTGACAGTGCCCTCACAGGGCGGGGTCAGAGGTGCCACCCAGCTCTGAGCCCCTGGGACCTGCAGGTGAGGGCACGTGGGGCTCTCCTCACACCCTTTCAGGGTCACCCTTCACTGACATCACCAAAACCACTCTGCATGTCCACCCTCCTCTCCAGCGGGACAGAGAACGTCCCAGCCTGGGTGGGAGAGCAGAGGTGTGTGTGGGATGCAGGGAAGGTGGAGGAAACCTGCAGCAAGGGGAAAGGTCAGGAAAATAAAGCAAAAACTGTAGTGATGGATGAGAAAAACAGTGTGTTCAGTGGGAAAGTAGGAACCTCATGAGTTTATATGCCAACAGCCTTCTCTGTAAATACAGGGGAAAGGAAGAGGGAGAGGTGTTTGTCTAATACTCGTTGTAGGATTGCTATAAAGGTGGATGGGGGTCTGTTTTAGAGGGGAAAAATGCTACAGGGTCCAGGGCAGGAGTCAGTGGAAACATCAAACTGTGCCTCATCGAACAGACAAAACAAGGATCCTTCAAGCTTGAGAGAGAAAATTATTTTGAAGCTGGTTTTCACCTCTCTGAATTAAAATCATGGCTTGCAGCACACCAGAAGGACTTTCTCCCCAGCAGAGAAAGATTTTTCCACTGAGGAAAGATCCCCAGAAAGGTAAATTGCCAATGCAGAGTCAAGCCCTATCTTTGACTGGGAGTTAAAACCAGCCAGTCACTGCTGACAAGTGTTAAAACATTGACAGTCTCCCTGAGCACTAGAGATCTGTCTGCCCTCCTTTATTTCCCTGACTTTATCAGATGCTCCTTCTCCCAGCGTTTATTTTTCCCTTCCTTTTGCCCCCTGTTGCTTACAGTGAGCTGGAAGTCAAATTCCAAGTTCTTCAGTTATTTTATGACGGGCGCAAGTTTTGCTTGTTGTGATCCCATCACTAAATACTCACCTTTAAAACTGCCCAGAGATGAATTTTGTCAGAGCAAGGGTTTATGCTGGGGAGCTGCCAGCTAACGTGTAGGAAACAGTTACTTGGAAGGGTTTCATTACCCGTTCAGCCAATAAATCTCGGGGAACATGCTGGATTTTCTCCTCTTCCCACGCAACACCAGCGGATGTGCTTTTTAAATCACTGCTACAATTAGAGTGGAAGAATATGGCCCCACTTGTACAGTTTTAGTAGTGGCCATATATTGTTTACGTAAAACTCAGTTTAATATACCTGTTGTTCACTTGGCCTGTGGTTCACAGGGGTGTCTTATGTTTCAACGAGTTTTTGGGATTTCTTTTTGGTAGATTTGATAGAGGGTCCTTTGGCAGTGTTGACCACATGACCCTGGACACTGGATAGGCAGAGGGCAGCAGGTTGTAAATTATGTTATAGAAAATATTGATTAGCATGAATAAGGACAAAAAGGTTAAGAAATTTAATGTCTCTAAGTGGATGCCAAATCCTTTGAAGAATCCCTGCTGCTCTGGGCCCGTTTGCTTTGCTGCACAACCTATTCCAATTTGCTTTAAAAACCTCAGAGTGTGTTAACCAAGCATAAAAGTCCTCCTCCCTTGATTTCCCCAGGAGGTGTCAGAGCAGCCCCACACACCCACCTGCAGTGATGGAACACCCACCTGCAGTGATGGAACACCCACCTGCAGTGATGGACGCCAGCCGGACGTAGTCAAAGCCCCGGACGAACGGCTCGTAAGGGGAACTCTCCAGGACATTCATGCCTGGGGGCAAGAGAGAAGATGGTGAGAAGGCAGATGAGGCTCCTGAGGTCGGGCTGAGATGCACAAGGTTTGACATCTGCAGAGGAGGATTGTTTGGTGTGTCCAAGGGGACTTTGCTCTAAAGGCCACAAGGGAATGGATGCTCAGAGTCATGGGAATGGGTGTGTGGACACATCCTTGGGGAAGGGCACAGAATGTAACTGCCTCTTAAAAATATATCTCAGTTTTGGAGAGGGGCAGCCTGTCAGGAGCTGCCAAGTTGCAACTCTCTGTAGCTCAAGCTCTGGGGCACACTGCAGGGTTGGCAGAGAGGACACCAGGCTGTGGCACAGGCTCCTGCTCGCAGGCACAGCTCAAACCACACACAGCGTTTCCATCACCATTATTGCTGTTTCTTCTATGGCCCTCCTGTCCTGGGTTGTGGTGTAGGATGTACACAAAGTATTTATTCTATCGCCATCTTCATGAGCTGTTGAAACCAGGTGGGGCAGTGTTTTCCCAAGGGTGTCTTCTGCTAATGACCTTTGGGGTGTCTTCTGCTCATGGCCCATCAATGCCTTGCCCAGGACTCACAGGGAACTCCCTCCAGGAGCTCTCTCTGTTTAATGGGCCATCAAGGAGCCACTGCACGACTCCTCATCCCATTGGGAGATGCTCCCAATGCCCAGGGGGAGGAGCCAAGCATTCCCACCTGGAGAGAATCTGGGATTTGGGACAGGACAAGCAGCCCTGAGCCACTGGATTCCCAGAGGAGCAGAGCTCCCAGACCTTTCTGTGGGATCACTGCTTCAGGAAGAGCCCCTCACCTGGACTGCTCCCCCCACCCTGCTCAGGGTGTGTTCTGACTCTGGCAGTGCTCCTTTGTGTTATTGCATTTATTGTATTTTATTTTTACCTTTTTACCTTTCTTCTTATTAAATTATATCTCTGACTTGGAGCCTCTCACTCGTTTTGCTTTCAAACCACAACACCTCCCTAGGTCAAAAGTCCTGACCACTTTTTAGGACACAGGCAGGCTGTGCACAGGGTTATGTGTGTGATAACACCCTCCATGTTCGCTGTCACCTTTCCCTTTCTCCTTGCCAACAGCCTCTTCTTACTTGGCACAAAGCTAATGACACACAGCTCCCGCAGAAACTCCCTCTCTTTGTTTTTAAGTCTCTGGGAGCCTGATTTTATTCAACGAGTGCTTCCCTTTCGTCTGTGCAATGGTCTGTGATGCCCCGTCATCCTGATGGATACCATGGAATGCTATTGAAGCAAACAGCTCAGTACCTGTTGGGTTTTTTATTAGACATTTAGATGGATGTGGACAGCAGCAGCTGTACTGGGATAAAAGGAGTATCCAACCTCTCGCTCCAGGCATGTGCTGACCTCCAGCTGTGGGCAGGAAGAAACGTCTCCAGTGCCCACAGCCCTGTGCAATTACCAGCGGTGCATTTCAAGGCAGCTTTACACCTTCATTGAAATATCTTGCGTCGTTACCGACCGGAGAGGGGCCCATTTGTATTTTCCAGCATAACAGTTTTATGTCCTGATGATAAAGCACCTTATCAGAGAGTTGTTATCGGGTTGTCATCGTGTTGTTGTGTCTCTAAATGGGAAGGTGGCTAAACACGGGAGTGCTCAAGAGAAGCTGAGCAAATAGGGTGTTTTGTAAATTCCCTGAGCACGCACTTCCACAATTGTTTTTTGCAAGAGGGTTTCTAGGAAGCTTTTTGCAGCCTCCTGGGTGTGTGTGATTGAGAAACAAAGCTCTACACGGGCCGTGTGGATTAGCTTCCTTTCTCAGTCAATTAAACGTGTAAGGACTCTGAAACATGGGACTGCTACGAAATATATCTCCCCGGGGAAATTAAGGCAAGGAAATCAAAAGTTTGGGGTGTGAATCTGCATTGCAGATGAAGTCAGTTGTTTGAAGAAGTGTAGGGCTCGGGACATGAGAGCAGAGAGGTGGAGTAGAGCTGGTGTCAGCCCCAAGAACAGCCCTCTCCCAGCCATTCCCAAGGTGGAAATCCCAAGAGACTGGGCAGGGAATCCATCCCACACCAAACTGCTGCTCTCCATCTGGAGACCCCGAGCTGGCCCCTGCCTCCTCTCCTCTCCTCTCCTCTCCTCTCCTCTCCTCTCCTCTCCTCTCCTCTCCTCTCCTCTCCTCTCCTCTCCTCTCCTCTCCTCTCCTCTCCTCTCCTCTCCTCTCCTCTCCTCTCCTCTCCTCTCCTCTCCTCTCCTCTCCTCTCCTCTCCTCTCCTCTCCTCTCCTCTCCTCTCCTCTCCTCTCCTCTCCTCTCCTCTCCTCTCCTCTCCTCTCCTCTCCTCTCCTCTCCTCTCCTCTCCTCTCCTCTCCTCTCCTCTCCTCTCCTCTCCTCTCCTCTCCTCTCCTCTCCTCTCCTCTCCTCTCCTCTCCTCTCCTCTCCTCTCCTCTCCTCTCCTCTCCTCTCCTCTCCTCTCCTCTCCTCTCCTCTCCTCTCCTCTCCTCTCCTCTCCTCTCCTCTCCCTTCCAGAGGAATCTGTCCCTCCCTGCCCATGGAGGGAACTCGATGGTCTCTCAGGTCTTTTCCAGCATAAACCACTCTGTGTCCCAGAGCTGGGAACCCCCCTGGCAGCACTGCCCTGCACAGCCATGAGTCACAGGTGAGCTGTTCCAAAGCCTGGGCCATGGAGGTCAGCTGGGAAGGAGCTGTGACACTGGGATAAATGGAGAAGCTGGACTGGCACCTCTTCCCCAGGCTCCCCTTCAATGGAAACAAACCTGACACACAATTATGGGAAAGACCAGATACAGGAGGGTGCTGAGGTTTTGCATTTCCCCAGTCAGTTCACAGCACCATGCCCTGCACCCTGCAAGCTGTGGCACCCGAAATCTTCCCAGAACTTGATCAAGCAGTTTCCCTTCTGGCAAGCCTGTGCACTGTAGTGTCCACCCTCTCTGCTTGTGGTCTCACTCCTGCACTTTTCCTTCCAGGTTTCAGCCAGCAGTGTTTCACAGCCCATGGCTGGAAGGGTCTGTTTAATTCTCCATTTTAATTTTCATGGTGCATAAAATACTCACCAGCCTGACAAGGAAGAGTTATGGTCACTCAGGTGCAATTTTATGGTGACTCTTAAAAAACGTCAAAATCCAAACTTATTGAATACTGGGCTCTGGGAACACTTTAAGTTCCAACTTGATGTCAGCAGCCCCAAATCATCACTAACCCAAAGACACTGGTGCACGTGAGACATTCTCAAAGAGTGATTTTTTTTAAAGTTCGTGCTGTTTCTCCTCAATGCCTGTGCTTTATGTTGTGCTTCTATAAAATCTACAGTGTTCACCGTCTTGGTTAACATACTTAGACACAAAATAGGCTGCACATTTCTCCAGCAAAAGGTCTCAATGTGTATTGGAAATGTCATAAAAGAGAGGTTGGGTTAAAAAAAAAAAACAGAAGGAGGCATCTCAGGTTTTCAGAACTGCTTTCCCCAAAATGTCAATACCATGGGGATCAATGGGATCATCAAATCTCTTGAGTTGGGAGGGGCCCACAGGGACCCTCAAGTCCAGCTCCTGGCCCTACACAGGACTCCTCAACAATCCCACCTGAGAGCTTTATTCAAATAGAGCTCTGGCAGCCTTTGGGCCATGGCCATTCCCTGGGGAGCCTGGGCAGTGCCCGAGACCCTCTGGGGGAGGAACCTTCCCCTGATATCCAACCTAAACTCCTCCAACACAGCCTCGTGCTGCTCCCTTGTGCCCTATTGTGTCTTGGGACAGAACGGGACAACACAGGGGGATTTTGCAGCAACTTCAGAGCTCTGTAGAACAGCCCGTGAGCAATTCTCATTTAGGAAGCTCATCAGAAAGTGTCGCTTTGATTTTATTCAGCCTTCTGATGTTTGCGTTTTGTAGTAGAGTTTTTTATAGATTTTCATGTAAACAAAGTGATTTTATGGCAACTGTCTTTCTTGTTTATCGTTCTTCTCTTGAGGAGGGACAATTGATGGACTTCTAGTTTGACCAGTGTGGTTGGAGAGGTGTCAACCTCATCCTCCAATCCGTGGTCATTGTCCAGAATCTATATAAATCAAAGTATAAATGTGGGAACATCTTTGGACGACAGTGACAAGGGACTCTGCAGAGCTGAGATATTCTAGAATATGTGGGTTTATTGCAAGGGTGGTGGGTAGAAAGGGCTTTGCCTTCAGCCACCAGCCTGGGCTGGAGGGAAGGGCCAGAGAGAGAAGGAGAGAGAGCAAGAGGGTTTGGGCTGAGGAGAGGGGAGAGAGAGAGCAAGGGGCAGGGTCAGAGTGCAGAGGGAAGAGCAGGGAAAGGAGAGCGAGGTCCAGAGAGAGCCAGGTCCTGCTTACAATCCATTCTATCTCCTTTTGGGATGAATATTCTAATTTACAGTGACCAACCAACACAAGACACAAAATCCTATAGAATCTCCATACAGCCTATAAGAACTGCTACATTACCATGTGTTATATTTTAAACTCTAAAAACTCCTCTTTAGACTTTTGTGTTTTGCTGCATTGACCTTTGGGTCCCTCAGGCAGCAGAAGGGGATTGTTCAATCCAAAGGGATTCTCCTCCAGCTGCCCAGGCTGTTGTCTTCAGGTTATAGAGTGACTAAGGCTCGGTGTCCTACAACTCAAAGTGAGCTCCCATTTCTATTTCGACTACATGTTTCGTATTTTCAGAATCTTTTGCTAAGCAATCATACTGATAAGGTTTCCCTGATTCATCTTCCAAAATACATAAAAAAAACTTCCCCCTTTTTGCCCTGACAACCTGACCGCGCGCGTGTTGTTAGTTTCGTGTCCTGCATCAACAAGAAAAGCGCACCCCGTCCCACTGACCTTCCATCAGCGTGTGGTGGATGCTCCAGTAGACGCTCAGGCAGTGCTTCTCCTTCTTCATGCCGCGCTTGCACTTGCAGCCGTAGAGCTGGCTGGAGAGCAGGGCGCTCACCGTGCTGCGGCACTGGCTCTTGGCGCCCGGGCCCAGCTTGTTGGCGCCGTTGCCGGCGATGCACTGGCGTAGCGTGCGGAACTTGGCGCTGCACACGGGGTCGGTGGTGCAGGATTCTCCCGCCTGCAGGCAGTCCCTGCTGGGGCCCGCGGCCTGCGCCATGCCCTCTGCAAGGGAACGGAGAGGCCGTCAGTGCGCGGGGCTGCCCTGCGGGAAATGTGACTCCTGGCTAGGACTCCTGCAATCTCCTTCTGCCAGGGAACCTGGGGGTGCCCCATTCCTGCAAGGGCCCAAGGCCAGGCTGGATGGAGCCCTGAGCAGCCTGGGACAGTGGAAGGTGCCTGTAGGCCTGATATTTCTGGGTCTGAGAGATTTCAACCTGCTAACTCTTTCCCAAGGAAAAATTTCTCAAGGAAGCTTCTTCTCAAAACAATTTTGGCCAACAACTTTCCTTTCTCTGACGCTGTTTTACACCACAATGACACAGACTCCAAGTTCAGAAGGCTGAAAATGACTCCTTTATTGTTGGGATGTGTCTCCCTTTTATACAATTTTACACAGACCAATCTGATGGTAAAACAAAGACAAACCTCTTCGATCACATTGATCAGACCAGAGGGACATCAAGAAGAAGTCCCTCCTAGGGAAAGGAATGAATAATACAGGTACTGTTACAAAAACATTTCTTCTGTTTACAGAAAACCAAAACACCTCAGGCACAAACCAGGGCTACAGAGCAACCCCACAGGAAATGAACTCCTGCAATCTCCTTCTGCCAGGCTGCCCAGGGAACCTGGGGATGCCCCATTCCTGCAAGGGCCAGGGCCAGGCTGGATGGAGCTCTGAGCAACCTGGGACAGTGGAAGGTGTCCCTGCCTGTGGGCCTGATATTTCTGGGTCTGAGAGATTTCAACCTGCTGGCAGCTGCTCTTTCCCAAGGAAAAATTTCTTAAGAAAGCTTCTTCTCAAAACAATTTTGGCAAACAACTCTCCTTTCTCTGACGCTGTTTTACACCATGACACAGACTCTGAGTTCAGCAGGCTGAAAATGACTCCTTCATTTCTGGGATGTGTCTCCCTTTTATCCCGTTTCACACAGACCAATCTGATTGGTGACACAAAGACAAACCTCTTCACTCCCATTGGTCAGAGCAGAGGGACAGCAAGGAGAAGTCCCTCCTGGGGAAAGGGATGAATAACAAAGGTACAGCTACAAAAACATTTCTCTTGTTTACAGAAAATTCCCTGGGAAAAGAATTTCAGAAAACCAAAACACCTCAGGCACAAACCAGGGCTACAGAGCAACCCCAAGGGAAATGAACTCCTGCAATCTCCTTCTTCCAGGCTGCCCAGGGAACCTGGGGATGCCCCATTCCTGCAAGGGCCAGGGCCAGGCTGGATGGAGCCCTGAGCAGCCTGGGACAGTGGAAGGTGTCCCTGCCTGTGGGCCTGATATTTCTGGGTCTGAGAGATTTCACCCTGCTAGCAGCTGCTCTTTCCCAAGGAAAAATTTCTCAAGGAAGCTTCTTCTCAAAACAACTCTCCTTTCTCAGAACAATCTTTCTCCAGGTGGTGTTTTGCTGTTTCTCTGGTTTAACCAATGGGATTAGAGGGGTGTCATTCCTATTCACCAATCATGTTCAGTCCGTATCAGAACACTTTATAAAAACTAGTAAGAATTAGACAACAAAGCCTTTTCCTATGCTCTTTGCCTTCTGAAATATTTAGAGCCTCTCATCTTTCTTTTGTGTCCTACAACAACAACTGCCCATGGCAGAGGGGTGGAACCAGATGGTCTTTGAGGTCCCTCCCAGCCCAAATCATTCCGTGGTTCTATGGCAGGATCAGCCTGGTAGCAGGACCATAAGTGACAGAAACTTGACCAGTTCCTGGTAATTGATTTGAGCTCTGAGCAGCCTGGGGCAGTGGAAGGTGTCCCTGCCCATGGCAGAGGTGGAACCAGATGGTCTTTGAGGTCCCTCCCAGCCCAAATCATTCAATGGTTCTGTGACAGGATCAGCCTGGTAGCAAGTGACAGAAACTTGACCAGTTCCTGGTGATTGATTTTTCCTTCTTGGAGAACAAAAATATTTTCAAACCCTTTCTTTCCCAGCTCTCTCTCGTTTCTGCCCTCCAAAGTTAACAGTAGCCCAGTGTCATGGAGACCCTGGCCTCTGCCCCTTGATTTAACTGTGCCCACACCTTCCTGCAGCTATAAGTGGCTCTGTGTGGGTGTTTTGACATGGAGTCAGCCCACACATATCCCAGGAGTTGGCCCTTGTTCCCTGTCACCATCTCCCCAGGACTCCCGCTGTTTCTGTCTTGGCTTTTTCCAAGCTTTTGTAAATTATCCTCAGAGTTCCTTCACCAACACAAAAAATCTGTGTTCCCCATTTGGAGAGGAGAGCCCAAAGCCTGGGAGAAAGATGTTATTGCTGCACGTGCACCAATAAATTAACTCATCAGGGCCCAGTGGTGCTGTGCCTCAGGGCCAGGAGCAGACCAACCCGGTGTTATTGACTGCTCCTCCTCACTAAAGCAGGCTGGGCACATCCAGCCCGGCTCCTGGGGATGTGCTCGCCCCAAGGCTGGTGTCTGCACGGCTGCTCCTGGCACAGGGCAGGGCCAGCAGCCCAGCTGTGTTCAGCAGGACGTGGCACAGGGCGGCAGAGGGGTGACTGGTGTGATTTGACACACATTGGACACAGCCCAGGCACGGCTGCACCACGGCCTGGCAGAGCGAGGGAGAGGCAAACCTGGTCTGTGGAAGGGGAGAATCAGTTCCCGTGCCCGTACAGTAATTTTGGATCCTGCTGTACTATAAAAACAGAAACTGCTGTCATGACCTTGAAGGAGAATTTCTCAAATACTTCCCAAAGGAACTCTCTGTCTCTAAGATAACTTGTCTTCTCTTTGAATAGGAACCAGAAGGGGAAGGAGAGAAAAGACTCTCTGCTTTTTGACTCCCTCCAGTGCCTGCTTCTGGTGAGACCCAGCTTGGACAATATTGGAAAATCCTGAGAAATCCCTGAGAAAAATGTGAGCCCCTGATCCCCATCTCTGAGGGCTTCATGAAACCTCTGCTTTCTCCATGACTCCACAGATCTCCTCATAAAGTCCCCTTTCCTGCCTTCCAACTGCCACCTCTCCTTAATTTCTGCACCTCCCAGTTCAGCACTTGAGCCCAGAATATCCATTTCTGCTCCCTCAGCAGCCACAGTGTGTTTGCTGAGAAGGAGCTGCCTCTGTTGCTCTTGATTAGAGCAGAAAGCAGCAGCTGGAGTTCAGACACTTCAATTATGTTTATTACAAACTTTGGGTGAACCCACCAGGAGGTTTCCTCCTGAAATATCCCCGTGGAATCTCAAGTGAAAAACCTTTCATCTGACTGCAGACTATTTCAAAGTGCCTCGTGGCCAATGTCAGGTTTTCAGGTATTTCAAATCTCACACCATCTCAAATTCGAGTTCTCCTGCCCCTGATTTATTCACAGACCTGGTTTATTTAGCACTCAAGGCTGGTTTGGATCTGCCAAACGGGGAGAGAGAAATTATTCCCAACATGTGGGAAACTCTGCCTTGGGCTGTCATACACTGAAGAACTTCGAGCACAGGGAACCAGTTTCCTTGAAATATCATTTGGGCAATTTGCAATTTCACTGAGATCCATAAAATGAGCTAGAGAACATATCTGAGCAGAATCCATAGGAATAAAGGAAAAAAAAAACCAAAAAAACCTTGTCTTATTTGACTCTGGCTTTCTCCAAAGGATCTCCTCTGAATGAGGATAAAGCCCAGCAGGTTGTGTTCTAGAGGAGATGACTTTGTCAGTGTCCTGTCAGCTGCTAGAAAAGTAGGTTAAAATTGAAATTATGACCTTCCTTCCCTTTCTCCGCTACATGAATTGCAGAAGATACTCCCCAGGATGGTGATAAACACAACCAGCCTGTAAAAGCTGTAAAACACTTTGGGATCTCGCTTTAAATAAATCAACCAGATTGACCACTTGAGAAATTTTCCTGCGAAATTTTAAGTAAATATATCCTCAGACTGAGCCTTGCTTCATAGAACAAAGGCCAGGGGTGAATATTTACAGCCCGAACCCACAGCATAAAACACCCCATTCAGACTTTATGGCAGAGGTGCTCGAAGCCACTTGGAGTGTCACGAATGACCCGTTCCGTAATTGTGTCACAAAACCCAAATCATTCAGGGGCTTTTATTGTTAGCAGTGTCTTTGCAACTGAGACAACATAACACCACGTTTTTTCTCCTCACACTGCCCCGGAGAGAGTAATTTTATGCAACATTAAGACAGCACCTCTTAGGGGGGAACAAAAAATAAATCTCCATGACTTATAAAATTGATAGTGCTTCCTAAGAGGCAGGGACAGGAGCAATATTAGGTCTTCTCTCCCAAAGATGGAGTGGCCTTTCTGGTTCTGCCTTCAAAAATAGCTCCTGGCAGGGTCTGTGCTGCAGGGCTTTCCTTCTCCCTGACTGACCAGGGGATTGGGATGGGCACTGAGCTGTGCCTGGCTGGGGCTTCCTGTGCCTCAGCTTTTCTAATGGCAGCCCTCCCAGCTCCCTCTGCTCCCTTTAAAAGGCCATTTGTCTGGAGTTTTATTCCTCGCTCCCTGCTAATTTCACGCTGTTTACGGTGGGCAGATGGAGTAATGAGTTTATTTTCCCATCCTGTTTGTGGCTGCGCTCCACATCTGTTTCTGCTCACTCTTATCTCAGCGCCACCTCACCCGGAGTTACTCCTGAGGGGTGGGAGTGAGAGAAAAACCTGCCTCTTCCCATCTGAGCAGACCCTCAGCTCCTCTCCTGTGGGTGTCTCCTGTGCTGACCAGGCAGGTCTGGCTCCTGCAGGGAGATAATTTCCTTTCCCAGGGAAGGGCAGCTGTGCCTGGGGTACAGAAGTGTGAAGGTGATTCTGTGGGGGCTGGAAATAGTGAATAAAATGCCTGGAGAGCACCAACGTGGAGACCTGTCACTCCCCCTTTCTCACTCAACTCGGGCTTTAGATGCTTTAGCAGGAACCTCTGGGGGCTCCAGTTTATACGTGAATTCAGCATGAATCCCTTTACACTCCTCATTTGAGGGGCTGGAAAAAAAGGGCAGAAAAGGGCAACGGAGCTGGGGAAGGAGGTAGACAGTAAATCCTATGAAAAGCAGCTGAGGGAGCTGGGAAAGGGCTGGAGAATTCCTGAGGGAGCTGGGAAGGGGCTGAGCCTGGAGAAAAGGAGGCTCAGGGGGGACCTTGTGGCTCTGCACAAGTCCCTGCCAGGAGGGGACAGCCGGGGGGGTCGGGCTCTGCTCCCAGGGAACAGGGACAGGAGGAGAGGGAACGGCCTCAGGCTGGGCCAGGGGAGGCTCAGGGTGGATTTTGGGGGAATTCCTTCCTGGAAAGGGTGCTCAGGCCTTGGCAGGGGCTGCCCAGGGAGGTTTGGGGTGCCCATCCCTGGAGGTGCCCAAGGAATGGCTGGATGTGGCACTCAGTGCTCTGGGCTGGGGATCAGTCACAGGGTGGACTCAATGGTCTGGAGACCTTTTCCAGCCTCAGTGACTCCACCAGGATTCTGTGTTCCACACACAGCTCGTGGAGTGATGAACACTTTTATTTCCACGACAAGCTGTTGGCTCCAAAACATTTGGTGTTTGCTTTTACAATACTTGCGGCTAATAGGATAATAACCACCTAAACCCTCCAGGACAGCCACAGGAGTGATTTATTACCCTTCTAGCTTAGCCTTGTTTTGCCTGCAAAGGTGGATGGTTCTTTGCAGAAACACATCAGATTTGGGCTGTGTCCTGGGTTGTGGTGTAGGATGTGCACACAGTATTTATCCCATCCCCATCCCCATGAGCTGCTGGAACCAGGTGGGGCAGTGTTTTCCCAGGCCCCTCCTTTGGGCTCTTCTGCTCATGGCCCATCAATGCCTTGCCCAGGACTCACAGGGAACTCCCTCCAGGAGCTCTCTCTGTTTAATGGGCCATCAAGGAGCCACTGCACGACTCCTCATCCCATTGGGAGATGCTCCCAATGCCCAGGGGGAGGAGCCAAGCATTCCCACCTGGAGAGAATCTGGGATTTGGGACAGGACAAGCAGCCCTGAGCCACTGGATTCCCAGAGGAGCAGAGCTCCCAGACCTTTCTGTGGGATCACTGCTTCAGGAAGAGCCCCTCACCTGGACTGCTCCCCCCACCCTGCTCAGGCTGTGTTCTGACTCTGGCAGTGCTCCTTTGTGTTATTGCATTTATTGTATTTTATTTTTACCTTTTTACCTTTTTTCTTATTAAATTATATTTCTGACTTGGAGCCTCTCACTCGTTTTGCTTTCAAAACCACAACAGGCTGGAAGGGACATTAAAGCCCCTCTGGTTCCTCCCACCAGACCAGGCTGCTCCAAGTCCCACCAGCCCGGCCCTTGTGCCAGGTTTGGTTTTCCAGCCAGGCCTGTGAATGGCTGGGAGAGGGCCCTGCAAGGAGCACTTGGGTCCTGTGCTGGTGTCAGAGACTGGCAGGAACAGGGGCTGGGCCCCAGACCATCCTTGGTGCTTGGCTGGCAGGAATGGCCACCACTGGACAATCCTCACAGCCCGGGTCAGAGCAAATCAAACACAAACTAAATGTTGGTACTTGCTAAGAGGCAACTGCCTGATACGGAGCACATCTGAATTTCCCCAGAGCTGTCAGAAACAAGTCATTACAAACAGCTGTCCTGGGTGAAAAATGATGGGAAAGAGAGTTTTGAAGTATATTCCCAGTATTTCCCAGCTCTCCATAAACCACTAGTCATGCATGAATGGGCCCAGGTGGCTACTGCAGGTGACTCCTGCTAAACCTTGTTTAAACTGTGTTTTCATGTCACAATTTTATAGCCAAATGCTTAGGATCACACAAGGAACAAACTCTTGTACACAGCTCAGCTTTCATTTCCCACACTGCAAACGGGTCACACCCACAGTGAAACCCCACACTGTAAAAGGGTCACACACAGTGAAATCCCACACTGCAAATGGGTCACACACACAATGAAATCCCACACTGCAAACAGGACACACACACAGTGAAATCCCACACTGTAAAAGGGTCACACACAATGAAATCCCACACTGTAAAAGGGTCACACACACAGTGAAATCCCACACTGTAAAAGGGTCACACAGAGTGAAATCCCACACTGCCAATGGGTCACACACAGTGAAATCCCACACTGCCAGTGGGTCACACACACAGTGAAATCCCACACTGTAAAAGGGTCACACAGAGTGAAATCCCACACTGTAAAAGGGTCACACAGAGTGAAATCCCACACTGCCAATGGGTCACACACAGTGAAATCCCACACTGCCAGTGGGTCACACACAGAGTGAAATCCCACACTGTAAAAGGGTCACACACACAGTGAAATCCCACACTGTAAAAGGGTCACACACAATGAAACCCCACACTGCAAACAGGTCACACCCACAGTGAAACCCCACACTGTAAAAGGGTCACACACAGTGAAATCCCACACTGCAAATGGGTCACACACACAATGAAATCCCACACTGTAAAAGGGTCACACACAATGAAATCCCACACTGTAAAAGGGTCACACACAATGAAATCCCACACTGTAAAAGGGTCACACACACAGTGAAATCCCACACTGTAAAAGGGTCACACAGAGTGAAATCCCACACTGCCAATGGGTCACACACAGTGAAATCCCACACTGTAAAAGGGTCACACACACAGTGAAATCCCACACTGTAAAAGGGTCACACAGAGTGAAATCCCACACTGCCAGTGGGTCACACACACAGTGAAATCCCACACTGTAAAAGGGTCACACAGAGTGAAATCCCACACTGTAAAAGGGTCACACAGAGTGAAATCCCACACTGCCAATGGGTCACACACAGTGAAATCCCACACTGCCAGTGGGTCACACACACAGTGAAATCCCACACTGTAAAAGGGTCACACACACAGTGAAATCCCACACTGTAAAAGGGTCACACACAATGAAACCCCACACTGCAAACAGGTCACACACACAGTGAAATCCCACACTGTAAAAGGGTCACACACAATGAAACCCCACACTGCAAACAGGTCACACACACAGTGAAATCCCACACTGTAAAAGGGTCACACACAGTGAAATCCCACACTGCCAGTGGGTCACACACAGTGAAACCCCACACTGCAAACAAGTCACACACAGAGTGAAATCCCACACTGTAAAAGGGTCACACACAATGAAACCCCACACTGCAAACAGGTCACACACACAGTGAAATCCCACACTGTAAAAGGGTCACACACAATGAAACCCCACACTGCAAACGGGTCACACACACAATGAAATCCCACACTGCAAACAGGACACACACACAGTGAAATCCCACACTGTAAAAGGGTCACACACAGTGCAATCCCACACTGCAAACGGGTCACACACAGTGAAACCCCACACTGCAAATGTGTCTCTTCCCAGGGACCTTCCCAGCCAGCACTGGGGTGGTGGAATTTTCTGGGAACATCTCAGGAATGTAAGGTCTGGGGCTGTTAAAGCAATACTGGAGAGTTCAGGCCAATGATGTGCTGTGTGTCTTGATCAGGCACTGAAAATGTGCTGCCTGACTCTCTGTCCCTCCAGTTCTGACCTGTCACCCCTTCCTTCCACCTTATGAGCAATCCTTTGTCTGTGTTTGATCTGTGCCTCCACTCAGGACTTTGCAGGTACAGGGGAGATAGAAATAAACACAGCATCATTCACTGAATATTCCCTTCTCCTCTAATTGCTGATCCATCTAGGAGATACCACTGACTGTATGGACTCAACCCCAGAAGAAAACATTCCTCTGATCTGTCGTGCTGTTTATCACAGATTTATACATGACACCCAGATACCATGACAAGTTGTATCATGTCTCCACTACCCTTAAGGAGAACAGAATTCATCATGAAAACCCTCATGATGACTTGGGGTGCAGTCTCCCTAGATATCATTATTCCCCTGCACTAACACATCCCTTTTGACAAGGCTTCAGCCTTTGTTTTCTGAAGATGCCTCTGGAATGCCCCATCCTGCTGGGCTGACTCAGCCGGACTAACCACCACATCAGCTATAAACAACATTCTTATGAAAGGAGGATGAAATTCAGACCATCACGCTCAGTGCATGACCTGGTCGCAAATAGTTGTTTTCCTATTTTAAATGAGTTTAATCCGTCAGACCAGGAAGAAGGCTTAAAACTTTTGTGGATCCACGAAGTGGATACAAGTTATTCTGAAACACTGGGTGCCTGAAACACAGATCACACAACCAGCCACAAGTGTAGAAATTTTTCCGTGGATGGCAGGGACAAGGAGCTCTGCAGAGCTGAGATGTTCTAGAAACACGGGGGTTTATTATTCCAAGGGTGGTGGGTAAAGAGGGCTTTGCCTTCAGCCACCAGCCTGGGCTGGAGCAAAGCCCTAAAGAGAGAATGGGGAGAGAGAGAGAGAAGAGAGCTCAGGGGGAAAAACGGGGCAGGAGCAGGGGAAAAACGTGGGGAGAAAACAGGAGCAAGTGAGGTGAGAGAGAGGAGAGGGGATGGGCCAAGAGAGGTGAGGGAAGAGGGTGAGAGGGCCAGAGGAGAGAGGTGAGGGCAAAAGGGAGGAGAGCCAGGACAAGAGAGCGATCCTCTTGTTCCAATCCATTCCATCTCTTTTTGTGTTGAATATTCTAATTCACAGTGACCAACCGGCGTGAGATACAAAACCTACAGACTTTGCCTGCAGCCTGTGAGAACTACTACATCACCATGTCATTTTATATTCTAAACTCTACAGACTCCTTTCTCATGCCCTTGTTCCCGGATGTCTTTGCCAAGGTGGAAAGGCAACATTCTTGTCTTTTGTTTTCCTGTCTCCAGCTCATCCCCGTCTTCCTGCCTGCCATGCTCACATCTCCAAACTGGCTTTCATTCCTATTTCACTCACAGGTTTTACATCTGCAGTATTTCTTACCATGCAGTCATATCCATAAGTCCTCCCTGTCCCGTCTTTCCCAACACACAAGTTTTGGCAGAGAAAATGATGCATGTCCTGTTCATTCCTTGCTGAAATCTGGGGACACCATGACATTGCTGCATTAGGAAGCTCCAATCCCTGGGTTCTGCTCTTCCCCCACTCTCAAAGCTGGGCAGCCACACCAGACAGGCTGATTGGGGTTTGTGATCACCAGGGCCTCAACAAAAAGACTAAAAATGAAGCCTCCCATCCTGTGGGATGACTGGTGGTCTCTGATATCAGCTCTTTGTATGTCAAGGTGAGACAACACCCAGCAGACAGCAGTGAGGACTGCTGAGGTCTCGAGGGCCAGAGGTGGCCTTCAGGTATTCACAGTAGGTAAGCGCTTAAATTCAACCTAAATTTGAATTTAATACATCCTGGCTGATGGTAAGGACATAAAGATTCTCTGCTGAGGCAGAGCAAAACAGACCCAGGACAGCTCCTTTTTCAGTCTAACTCTGCCTGGGTCTGCTCCCATCACATTGTGATCTTCTCTCCCACCTCTGACCTGGATGTTCCTCATGCAGAGACCTCCCCACGTGCTGGGCAGGGCTCAGACATGTCCCTGTTCACCTGAAAGATGATGGTGAGCAGGAAGTTTGTTCCTTTCTGTGGCTTCAGGTCTAGTGTTTGACCTGCATACAGAACCATAGAACCATTTAGGGTTAGAGAAGCCTCTCAGATCACCAGGTCCAACCATTGCCCCTGCACTGCTAGGGCCACCACTGCCCCATGTCCCCAAGTGCCACATCCACAGGGCTCTGAAATCCCCCCAGGGATGGACACCCCACCCCTGCCCTGCCTGTTCCAACGCCCGACCATCACCCAGTGCCTGACCAAAACCTGCAGAAAGCACTCTCAGGGAAGGTGACTCAGTAAGAATATTGAGGATTCTCCATATTCAGCTGATCTTGACTCTTCCAGTTCGGCTGATCCCTGTGAGCACCCTGCCACACAGAGGAACACACCCCTCCTGTGTTTTCCTGGAGAGCCAGGGCACAGTGAACGTGCCCAGGGCTGCAAAGGGGAACATGGACTGCCATGGATGGGCAGCCAACACCTCCCTGGGCAAACAACTCCAATTGCAATTGCTGGTGACTTTCTTTGTGCCACCTCCAAGACACAAATGACATTGTCATCAGCTGGGCTGGTCACACACAAGGGAAATCAAAATTCCATGCCCTAGATATAAGTCTGAGGTGAGGAACAAGCACAAGGGTATCAGTCTAAGGCAAGGAGCATTCTGCAGGTCCAGAAGCACAGGGAAAAGGGGCTTGGCCCCGTGCAGGGGCATGCAAAGACAAATGAGGTCTGTACATGGGGAAATTAGGAGAACTAAGGAATGATTTAGCAAATAGCAATTTGTGCTGTCAGCAACATGCTGGACACTCACAAGTCTCCCACACTGGGGTTACATGTTCAAGCTCCTGATCAGTGACTGCCCTGGGGCTGATTTCCCAGTCTTTGGAGGAAAGAAAAGTGCTGCAGCTCCTGGTACAGCCTGTCCCTGGTGCTCCAAATGGCTGCATTGCCCAGGGCAGAGCAGCCTCAACACAAAATCCTCCAGCTGCACTCACTGAGGTCCCCAGAGAGCTCAGCACAGTGGTGGCTGGGGTTCCTCAACTGTCCACGCTTGGGCCAAGATTTATCTTTAAGAGAGAAGTTTCATTGGCCAATCCTGTGACTGGACACTGGAGCACACACTGTGACACGTTCTCTGGGTGTTTTTCCTACACCAACCTCATCATTAAACCCTTTGCATCTTCTCCTTTCACAAACAAAAATTCTTCTCCTGTTGCAGTTTATGCTCGTCCACCACTAAAGCAGCTTTCAGGAGTCATCAGGCACAGAGCCTGACGTAACTGAGCTCCTCAGACATCGCTTGATTTTGTACATGTATTTTTATTTCTCTATCTGTGCATCAAGATCAGCTCAGCTTCCCAGCCCAGATTTGGAAAAGCAAGGCAGTCTAATTCTCATCTTTCTCAGCACAATTTCAGCTAACAACACCAATGCCTTGCAGGCATTCTGCTTGAGCCCAGCAGAGTGAGATCCAGATCTTTCTTGGTGCCTGCAATGGTTTTATACACACATACAATTAAATATCTGAGACTTTTTAAACTCCCTCAGCTCCCCTTTGCTTCAAATCATTTGACTGAAGAGCTCTTGGCATTCACCAACTCTTCAAAATCTTGCAAAGTCCTATTAATTAACTGTGTACTGATGTAAAAAATGACCACTGCTGGGAGCCCATATGTGCCACATAAAGGTTTATTGTTTCCTGCAGGGAAACTCAATGTGAGAGTCTCCAATAATGCAGTCTCAGGGTTCCATGGACAATCCCACAGGTCCCCACCCGACCCAGCATCGCTGGGTTTTGTCTCTGTCCTGGGTTGCAGTGTAGGATGTACACAAAGTATTTATTCTATCACCATCTTCATGAACTGTTGAAACCAGGTGGGCTAGTGTTTTCCCAAGGGTGTCTTCTGCTAATGACCTTTGGGCTCTTCTGCTCATGGCCCATCAATGCCTTGCCCAGGACTCACAGGGAACTCCCTCCAGGAGCTCTCTCTGTTTAATGGGCCATCAAGGAGCCACTGCATGACTCCTCATCCCATTGGGAGATGCTCCCAATGCCCAGGGGGAGGAGCCAAGCATTCCCACCTGGAGAGAATCTGGGATTTGGGACAGGACAAGCAGCCCTGAGCCACTGGATTCCCAGAGGAGCAGAGCTCCCAGACCTTTCTGTGGGATCATTGCTTCAGGAAGAGCCCCTCACCTGGACTGCTCCCCCCACCCTGCTCAGGGTGTGTTCTGACTCTGGCAGTGCTCCTTTGTGTTATTGCATTGATTTTATTTTATTTTTACCTTTTTACCTTTCTTCTTATTAAACTGTACTTCTGACTTGGAGCCTCTCATTCGTTTTGCTTTCAAACCACAATAGTCTCCAAGGCAGAAACTCGTGGCACATTTCACACACATCTGTTTCTTCCATCCCTGTGTTCACTGGTGGTCACTGCAGTGGATTTTTCATGCTCTCACAGATCCTACAGAACCCCTCAGGGCTGCAGCCCCAGCACTGCTAATTCTTGTGCTCTCAATTACACAAAGCTGGGTTGTTCTGGGTTGATATGCAGCTCCCAAACCTCCCTCCAGTGTCACTGATAAAAGATTTCTGCAGTGCCTTTTCCTTTGCCACGGCTTCCAGAAGTTTATTCCCAATGATGTTTGAGATGAGAGAAATCTCTTCCACCAGGTCTGTGTGCCCTGTGCAGCTCTCCACACAGCAGCAAGAACAACCTGAGGATGCCTCAAACACTCCCAGGACAGTTCCTGCTCTCAGCTCTTGTTTTCCTGGTTTACTCTGCCCAAACTCCACAGATGCACATGGAAAATCCAATCTGAACACCCTCCTGTCTCCTCACAGGTGAATGAGCTATTTCTTTAGGAACAGTGAAATTGGGGTCAATTTTTTTCTGAGATCCATTTGCCCAACCTGGACATTTTTCTTTAACATCTCCTGCAGCAAAGGCATCCCTCTGCACATGGAGGTGCTTTTTGCAGAGTGTTTGGGAAAACAATTCCACCAAAGGGCACAGGAGTTCTGTCACACTGTCCTGAGTCACTCACAGAGGGGTGAATCACTGGCCAGGTGGTCGATCTTGGGGTGAAATATTCAGGATCAGGGGCTCTGAGCAGTGTGGTCTAGTGGAAGATGTCCCTGCTCGTTGCAGGGGGTTGCACAGATGACCTTTAAAGGCCCCTTCAAACCCCAAACTGTTCTCTGATCATCTGGCACAGCTTGCTCAGACTCAGGTGTTTGTTTCCTCTCTTTGCCTGGCAAAACTCCCTGTCCCTGGCAGTCCTGTTTCACTTGGAACCCTTCTGCATAACATCCCAGAAAGAACATTCAGCTCATTTAATTCCAGGAGACAAAGCCTGCAAATCTTCCCTAGCTGTCAAAGCAGCGTTTCTGCAATCACACGGCTTTGGCCAGACTCCGGGTATATGTCAATCCACTTACACTCCCTTCCAAATATCCCATATTCCTGATTTTAAATTAGATTTCTTTTGCCATGCCCCATTTTTTGACCCTTTTCCTGCCCTCTCCCCCATCCCCCAGTCTATGCAAATTGCACTGTCCTTATTTCCTTCAAACAATTCTTGCACTTTCCTGTCAAAACCCTTAGGAGCAAGTTAAAAACCAGAGGGAGGTTTTCCTAAGGAACATGTCCCACCAGGGGCATTGGAAATGCAAACTTGCAAAGTCTCCTTGGTCTGGGCAATTTGCAAAGGCCCAAGAGGGGCAGATCACAGGATGGAAAAAACCCACATCTCCAGTTATTGTCTTCAAAACTTCTCCCTTGGTACACAAGGAAAAACAAAACATGAATATTCCTATTGAGTTGTTTGGGATCTAATCTCCATCTGAAGGACTTGTCCTTCTCTCCTGCTGCTCCCAGGGGCGGAAATATTGCAGTGACTTCTATTTAAAAAAATTATTTTCAGTGTTTGCAGATAATCCAAACCCTCCCCTTAACTTCTGCCCCATGGACAGAGCAGCATTTCTGGAGGCTGGAGCACTGATGGTTCAGGATGTGACAGCTCAGATTTCTGTGCCCTGCTCACCAGAGCCATTAAAGACAGCTCAACACTGTCTTATTTTCTCTTTATTTCCCTGGTCTACACTCCTTTGCGGTGCATCATTTCCTGCTCCAGGTTCCATCCAGGGATTCATATTCTTTCCCACATTCACACGGAACTTTCCACCTGCAGGAGTCTCTGGCTGGCCCAGTTCCTGTGGAGGAGCTGTAACCAAAACAGGTGATGGGGTGAGGGTGAGGAGAGGGATGGTTGTGCTGGTGGAGATCCACTGATGGGCAGCTGCTGCCTCAAACCCCAGAACAGAAATGGATCTGGCATTCGTGTCGTGGGTTTCTCCCTCTCTGATACAACCAAGAACAAGACCTTTGTAGGAGCATCTGTGACTTACAGGGACAAGGGACTCTGCAGAGCTGAGATATTCTAGAATATGTGGGTTTATTGCAAGGGCCGTGGGTAGAAAGGGCTTTGCCTTCAGCCACCAGCCTGGGCTGGAGGGAAGGGCCAGAGAGAGAAGGAGAGAGAGCAAGAGGGTTTGGGCTGAGGAGAGGGGAGAGAGAGAGCAAGGGGCAGGGTCAGAGTGCAGGGGGAAGAGCAGGGAAAGGAGAGCGAGGTCCAGAGAGAGCCAGGTCCTGCTTACAATCCATTCTATCTCCTTTTGGGATGAATATTCTAATTTACAGTGACCAACCAACACAAGACACAAAATCCTATAGAATCTCCACACAGCCTATAAGAACTACTACATTACCATGTGTTATATTTTAAACTCTAAAAACTCCTCTTTAGACTTTTCTGTTTTGCTGCATTGACCTTTGGATCCCTCAGGCAGCAGAAGGGGATTGTTCAATCCAAAGGGATTCTCCTCCAGCTGCCCAGGCTGTTGTCTTCAGGTTATAGAGTGACTAAGGCTCGGGATCCTACAACTCAAAGTGAGCTCCCATTTCTATTTCCATTACAGGTTTCATATTTTCAGAATCTTTTGCTAAGCAATCATATTTATGAGGTTTCCCTGATTCACCTTTCCCAACATACCTTGAACTTCTGCTGTGGCACAGGCCAGAACATGAGGTGGGTGATGAGAGGGGCAGCAGCTCCAAGGAGATAAAGTCATTTGGGCAAGAGTGACCCCCAGGCTGCTTCTGTCATGTCCCACTGCCCTCTCCACAGAACAGGAGATTTCCCCCTGCAAATTCTGCTTTAGAATCCATTTCCCCTCATGGCACAGAACTGCTCACACAGCACTACATTCTCCCAGGGGCTGCTGGAGCCTCCCAGAGTCTGTGTGTTCTGTGTGTTCTGTGTGTTCTGTGTGTTCTGTGTGTTCTGTTTCAGCTCCTAGAGAAGGTAGAACAGCAACATCTTTATCTTTCTACCTTGTTGGGAAAGATGGGACAGGAAGGACTTATGGATATGACTGCATGGTAAGAAATACTGCAGATGTAAAACCTGTGAGTGAAATAGGAATGGAAGCCAGTTTGGAGATGTGAGCATGGCAGGCAGGAAGACGGGGATGAGCTGGAGACAGGAAAACAAAAGACAAGAATGTTGCCTTTCCACCTTGGCAAAGACATCCAGGAACAAGGGCATGAGAAAGGAGTCTGTAGAGTTTAGAATATAAAATGACATGGTGATGTAGTAGTTCTCATGGGCTGCAGGCAAAGTCTGTAGGTTTTGTATCTCACGCCGGTTGGTCACTGTAAATTAGAATATTCAACACAAAAAGAGATAGAATGGATTGGAACAAGAGGATCGCTCTCTTGTCCTGGCTCTCCTCCCTTTTGCCCTCACCTCTCTCCTCTGGCCCTCTCACCCTCTTCCCTCACCTCTCTTGGCCCATCCCCTCTCCTCTCTCTCACCTCACTTGCTCCTGTTTTCTCCCCACGTTTTTCCCCTGCTCCTGCCCCGTTTTTCCCCCTGAGCTCTCTTCTCTCTCTCTCTCCCCATTCTCTCTTTAGGGCTTTGCTCCAGCCCAGGCTGGTGGCTGAAGGCAAAGCCCTCTTTACCCACCACCCTTGGAATAATAAACCCCCGTGTTTCTAGAACATCTCAGCTCTGCAGAGTTCCTTGTCCCTGCCCTCCACAGAAAAAATTGCAACACTACCTCCTGTGAAGAATGAGATCCCAAAGGAGTGGACAAGGAATGCCCTTTTTAAAGCAGCAGACAAAGGAATCAGATGAATCTGGGATCAATCCCATGGGTAACACTGTCCAGGAGAGTGGGGGGTGATGTGTGACCTGACCTCTCCAAGCTACAGGAGGTGCCACAAGGGTGAGTGGCCTCTCACAGCCACAGCCAAGTGGGTGCTCATGGACAGGGAGCTCCAAAAGCAGAACAGGCACATTTTCAGCCCCAGAAGGTGTTTGAGAGTCTGTCCTGAGCCTGGCGCTGTTCAATATTCCCATAATGACTGCAGTGATGGAACAGAGAATGGATTTCTGTAATTTGTGGCTGACAGAAGATGAGGAGGGGGTCACAAGTGATGGGCGAGACAAGAGTGGAATTCAGAATTGTCTTGGTCTGTCGGAGGCAGTGTATGAAATCAGGAGGATGACACTGACCAGAAGCAGAAGTGACACTGGGAGATGTGAGTGTGAAAAGACAGGAGGGAAAAGCCAACCCAGGAAAGAGAAGCAAGGGAGAGATGACCACGGGGTGAGAGGTGACCACGGGCTGAACAGGGAAAAGAAACAGGATGAAAACCAGAAAACGTGGTCTGGGGCATAAGTGGTGTGTTTATCGCAGGAAGCAATTATCCTGCTCTCCTCAGCTCCAGGAAGGCTTTAGCTGGAGTTTGGGTCATCTTTGGACAGGACAACACGTGTTAGGGATGATGACACGATCCCAGAGGAATTTTATTGAAATTATAAACGGTTTGCAGGCTGAGGGGAGGATGAAAGAACAGGATTTGTATCATTTAGGATGGAGGCTGTGAAGAAACAAGATCAGAGCACTCAAATGCATAAACAAGACATTTTAGACGTGGACAGTAACAGATATCCCTCCACTACTGTGGGACGGACGATGAGAAGTAATTCTGAGTAAATGTGCAGCAAGGGAGATTTGGATCAATATTAAGAAAAATGTTACATGGGAAGTTAAAAAGTGGAACAGATTATGGAGGGTCTGTTTAATCCCCAGCAATGGAATTATTTACAGAATCACCTGTCAGAAACAACTCCTGCCTGCTCCCTTCTCTGCTGGAGCAGCAGGTGTCCCTTCCCCTCCTCTGTCCCTGTGCCACCACCCAGGGGAGACCCTGTGGCAGGTGTGTGATGCTGTTTTACACCACAGTGACACAGACTCTGACATTCAGAAGGCTGAAAATGACTCCTTTATTTCTGGGATGTGTCTCCCTTTTATCCCATTTCACACAGACCAATCTGATTGGTGACACAAAGACAAACCTCTTCACTCCCATTGGTCAGAGCAGAGGGACAGCAAGGAGAAGTCCCTCCTGGGGAAAGGAATGAATAACAAAGGTACAGCTACAAAAACATTTCTCCTGTTGACAGAAAACTCCCTGGGGAAGGAATTTCAGAAAACCAAAACACCTCAGGCACGGAACCAGAGCCACACTCCTTCACCTGTAAAGGTCCCTTTTTAGGGCTTCTCCCTCCCCTTTTTGGGGTCTCCTCTCCCATTTTGGGGTCACCCCTTTGATGCTGTTTTACACCACAACCACACAGGCTCCGACTCCAGAAGGCTGAAAATGACTCCTTTATTTCTGGGCTGTGTCTCCCTTTTATCCCATTTCACACAGACCAATGTGATTGGTGACACAAAGACAAACCTCTTCACTCCTATTGGTCAGAGACATCATGAAGTCCCTCCTGGGGAAAGAATGTAAACATGTCTCTTGTTTACAGAAAACTCCCTGGGAAAGAAATTTCAGAAAACCAAAACACCTCAGGCACAAACCAGGGCTACAGGTGTGGACTGGTAAAACGAGGAGAGGCACCTCCAGGTGAAACAAACCACACTGGAGACAGGCACAGACGGAAGGGGAATAAAGTCCACGTGGGGTGTGGCTCTCCCAGAACAAGGGAGAACATCTCCCTCCCCAAGGCCAGGTGAGACACTGGGGCTTGGAGACCTGGGAAGGTGGAGGTGTCCCTGGCCAGCACCCCCCTGCCTCGCCAGGCTCTAACACAGCTACTCACACTCTGGTTTTATCCACTGACTGCTGACACTTCAGACTGCAGAGAGGTGCCTGGAGCTCTACAGCACACTCAGCCCCTGCTGGAGGTCTGTGTCCTCCTTTGCCACCCTGGCCAGAGACGTGAGGGAGCTGCTGCTGCAGGGCTGAGCCCGTTTGCTCACTCTGCCCCTCCTCTGTGCCCAGAGCAGCTCGGAAGGCAGAGCAGGCTCCAGCCCCCTGTCCACGCTGCCAGTAACAAAATAAGGGCAATGCCTTCAAAGGCAGAGCTGCCACAACACAGAGCTCATCCGGCTCTCCGGGGGAGTTGTGATGCATCAAACAGCCCTAGAAACGTGTGATGCACTTGGTTCAGCGGGGTCCAGGAGTCGTTTTCAGGTCCCTGTTCTTGCTGTAGAGAAGCGAGGAGAAAATTACATTTTCCTCGTTTGATCTCTGGCACTTGCTGAATAGGAAAAGTCCACGGGTGTTGGGTTTGAGCTGCTGCCAGGCTGACAATTGTTAGCAGAAATGGACAGCATTTGGATGCTGCCTTCAGCCATTTCAACACTCTTATCTGTCCTGCACATCATTCCCTATAACCCAGCCCTGGAAAACCTCCAGCTCTGCCTGCAAAACACAGGAGCAGACAAGACAACTGTGCAGACCTTGAGCTTTCCCTGCTGAGGACAGAATCTCACCCGTTTTTAAAGGGTCATTTGTCAATGAACTCTCTTCTTAATGCACCTCTTTGAAGCACTTAAATGCCAGCCTGCTCTGCACTGGGTGGTTGTGATGGGGGTCCCAGCCATGTGTCAAGCAGGAACTGTGACCCCTTTCTCCTGTGATTAAGTTCATTTTTGTTCCCTACACTTTTTTTTTTTTTTTTTTTTTTTTTTTTTTTTTTTTTTTTTTTTTTTTTTTTTTTTTTCCACACGATTAACCGGTGAATAAAAAGGCCATTTTTTATTTTTCTTTCCAAGGGCTGAAGCAGTTTTAATAATATTTAATTCAACACTCGCTGTGCGATTTCCATTTCCCTGCTTTAAGATGAATTTGGCACTTAAACAAGCACTCAGTTGTTCTCCCCCGCCTATGTTTTCTCTGGAAGTTGCAAAATTCATTCAAACAAAAGCTGAACCCTCCTGAAGATTGATGAAGATTAATGATGATTAAAATCAAAGACCAGAGTTCTTCTCCTGACGTTACAAAGCCACAGGGCTCCAATAAATGCCCTCCAGTGACACTTTTCCAGGCAGCCCCGGGTTCAAAGACAAAACTGTGTCCATGTCCATGACCAGCACAGGTCATTGCATCCATCCATCATCCCTTCATCTCTCACCGACCTTCTTTTGCTTCTGACACTAAATATTAGACACGAAGGCTGGAGTTTGTACGCCCAAATCACAAGTGAGGACGAATAAGGCACATATACAGTGAAATCTGCCAAGCTGGAAAAGCCAGGGAAGGTTTTAGCTGAGGAAGGGAAAAGGCAGTGAGAGGTGAGTGGTGACACAACTGGAATTCAGGCACACAGCCACACGGATGTATTCACACATGTAGGAAAATAGTTGGGAAATACAAAGAGGAACTTAATTTAAGTGCTTGCAGTTACGCTCTGGAATCACTTGTGTGCCCTCAGCAGCTTGGGCAGAGTCTGGGGAGCCTCACTTAGCTGGAGTCACCCCACAGCCTGGGGGGCTCAGGGGGGTCACCCCACAGCCTGGGGGGCTCAGGGGGGTCACCCCACAGCCTGGGGGACTCAGAGGGGTCACCCCACAGCCTGTGGGGCTCATGGGTTACCTGGGACCACCCCACAGCCTGTGGGGCTCAGGGGTTTGCTAGGATCCCCCTCACAGCCTGGGGGGCTCAGAGGGGTCACCCCACAGCCTGGGGGGCTCAGGGGTTACCTGGGGTCACCCCACAGCCTGGGGGGCTCAGGGGTGAGCTGGGATCACACTAAATGTTAGACACGAAGGCTGGAGTTTGGTTTGTACGCCCAAATCACAAGTGAGGACGAATAAGGCACATATACAGTGAAATCTGCCAAGCTGGAAAAGCCAGGGAAGGTTTTAGCTGAGGAAGGGAAAAGGCAGTGAGAGGTGAGTGGTGACACAAGTGGAATTCAGGCACGCAGCCACACGGATGTATTCACACATGTAGGAAAATAGTTGGGAAATATAAAGAGGAACCCAAATTAAGTGCTTGCAGTTACGCTCTGGAATCACTTGTGTGCTCTGAGCAGCGTGAGGAGAGTCTGGGGAGCCTCACTTAGCTGGGACCACCCCACAGCCTGTGGCTGCACCTGGTGTAATATTTAGAGCGCTGTGCCGAGCAGGGAGAGGCTGCACTGAGAGACCTGCACGGCCTTGGCAAGTCTTCCCTAATACATCTCATAAACAGGGAGAGCAAAAGAGATATTTCAGCTGGGTAACTGAGTCATAAAAAGCAGAAAACCAATGTGGAGGACACAGAATAAGGAAAGAGAGTGGAAAACACGATGAGAAAGAGAGAAGACAAATGGATCATGTCTTGGGGTGGCTCCAAACCCAGGATGATAAATTGTTTTCTCCTAGGGCTGCCGAGTTGAGGCATTGGGCAGAAATGGGCAGATAATGAACAACAAAGGCAGTGTGTTAAAAAATAAAATATAAAGTATAGAGTATAAAGCAAATAGTAAATTATTTGTCACAGAGGAGTGGTACAGAGGAAAAGAAGTCCAGGCCTGCTCGGAGCAGAAAGTGGAACAAGACGAGCTTGAAGGTCCCATCCAACCCAAACCTTTCCATAATGAATGGATAATGAATGAATGATAATGGTGCTGGCAGTGGTTTGGTTTCCCTCCCCTGAGATGGGGATTGTGTCTCTGTACCCCTGGGGCAGCCAGTGCCCACCTGGGGGTGTCCAGGGCACCTTGGGGTGCTTCAAGGTATGACCAGGGCTACAGGTGTGTCATGGGAATCCTGCCCCACTCTGGAGCAGCAGAGCCTTGGGCAGGGCAACCTCAGCTGTGTCTGAGACATGGAACTGGGGTGTCGTGGTTTGAAAGCAAAACGAGTGAGAGGCTCCAAGTCAGAGATACAATTTAATAAGAAGAAAGGTAAAAAAGTAAAAATAAAATAAAATCAATGCAATAACACAAAGGAGCACTGCCAGAGTCAGAACACACCCTGAGCAGGGCGGTGGGAGCAGTCCAGGTGAGGGGCTCTTCCTGAAGCAGTGATCCCACAGAAAGGTCTGGGAGCTCTGCTCCTCTGGGAATCCAGTGGCTCAGGGCTGCTTGTCCTGTCCCAAATCCCAGATTCTCTCCAGGTGGGAATGCTTGGCTCCTCCCCCTGGGCATTGGGAGCATCTCCCAATGGGATGAGGAGTCGTGCAGTGGCTCCTTGATGGCCCATTAAACAGAGAGAGCTCCTGGAGGGAGTTCCCTGTGAGTCCTGGGCAAGGCATTGATGGGCCATGAGCAGAAGAGCCCAAAGGAGGGGCCTGGGAAAACACTGCCCCACCTGGTTCCAACAGCTCATGGGGATGGGGATGGGATAAATACTGTGTGCACATCCTACACTAAACCCAGGACATGGGGGGACACAGCCCCTGGAGCCCAGTCCTGCTCCCACAGCAACAGGGGCTGGAGGTGCAGTGAAACAGGGAGAGGGCTGGTGGAAATTCCAGTCCTGGGGGTCAAACGTGCCCAGGGCAGAGACCACGAACTCCATTGCTCAGAGAAGGGCCCTGAGCTGTGTCAGGGATCAAAACAAGGATCCATCCAGGCTGGGAGTGTGCTGAGGCTGGGACAGGCTTTCGCTGCTCAGCACAGACACAGCCACAGAGCTCCTGCCACAGACCCCCCAGAGCTGCACTGCCCCAACCCCAGGGGAGGAGCAGCTCCTCCAGCCACGGTGTCCTCACCTGAACCAGACCTGCAGCCACAGCAATCAGGTGTTCCCTCCATCCCAGAGATCCCAGGGGACGGAAGGAAATTAAGTAATAATAAGTTATTAGGCAAGGTTTGAACCTTTGTGCTGAACTTTCTCCTCGTGCCCTCACTATTTCTGTCATGGAAATCTGTTTTCGGTCCCAGCTTAAATAACCAAACATGAATTTTGCTGCGAGAAATTATCTTGTAATCCAAGACAACTTGAGCCATACAAAGGTCTAGGAACTTGCTCGAAGGCTTCTTTTACCCTTGTAAAACAAGAGTTCACCCAGCAGCGGGAGCAGAATCCTAATATTTAATTACTGGCTGCGGTTCACATGCAATTATTTATGACACGCTTTCAATGATTATTCATAGGTTTCATATCGGGGGCAGGGAGGGGTCAGCAGGTTGCAAACAAGCCTGAAATTCAGAATTACTCGCTGAAAAAAAAAAAAATGGGGAAAGATGATTATGATGGAAAACACAAGAGAAGAGCATAAAGAAAATTGATTATGAAGATTTACCAGGAACATGTGTACTATTAAAAACTCTATTGCACATCAGTGCATTTCAGACACTTAAATCAACAGAACCTTTAAAGGGAAATCACATTTTTTACAATCTAATCGATGTGGGTGAAAGTGTTGTTGCTCTCTCTCTTCCCTGTTCCCTGTTGACTCCAGTTTCCCAATGCAGAGAAACTCGGTGTTCAATCCAATTTTAACTGCCGTGAAATTTGACTAGACCAGAGGCAACTGAAAAAGCCAGAAGTAATAAAGTTCAGCTTTGGTCCTAAGTGTCCAAAATCCAGCTAATCACAGCTCTCCTTGAGCGGTGTTTGTTATTTCAATAACCCTTTTCCCCCTCGTGGAGCTGCTCCCAGCCTCGTGCTGCTCTGCTGAGGAAAACACAAAACTGTGCCAGCGACTGACTGCGAGGAGCCCCTTCCTCCACCTCCCCAGGAAAAGTCATTCTGGGTTGTCTGGGGCCTGGCCAGGAACATATTCCTGCCCAGCCCAGTTCCCTGCTGCCTTTCACCTTACAGAGTCACAGTTCTGTTTGCAGGAGCTCCTGGCCCAGGGCAGGGATAAGCAAAGGGCTGATTTCCACCTTGGAAGTGTTTTTTCAGCTGTGGATGGACTTGAGGACCCCAGTGCCCCAGGAAGAATGGAGCTGTTACAGCATTTCCCCATGGCACCATCAATATTGGCCCTTCTGCTCAGCAGCAGACGGGTTCTGGTGCAGGGGAGGGTGGAAGGTTCCCTTTGACTCAGGATTTCTGATCCTGGGATTCTGTGCAGGCTGGGAATCACCAAACGAGGCAGTGGCTGCAGTGCCCTGGGTAAAAGAAAATCACAGACTCACAGAATCCCCTGATGTGAACAGGACCCACAGAGATCACCTAGTGCAACTCCTGTCCCTGCCCAGACACAACAATCCACCCTGGGCACCCCTGGCAGTGCTGTCCAAAGGATCCTGGAGCTCTGGGGCTCTGCCCATTCCCTGGGGAGCCTGGGGGTCCCAGGGGAGGACAGAGCTGGGGGGTCCCAGAGGACAGAGCTGGGGGGTCCCAGAGGAGGACAGAGCTGGGGGTCCCAGAGGACAGAGCTGGGGGTCCCAGAGGACAGAGCTGGGGGGTCCCAGAGGAGGACAGAGCTGGAGCAGCAGCACCTGGGCCCTGTTTGGATGCTGGTGTGAGAGCAACCTCCCCGGCCTGTGTGGTCTCAGGCTGAATCACTGACAGGGGTCATGGGGAAAACAAGGTCAGGGAGAGGCTGCAGATGAGGGTGGGCACAGGGATTGCAGGAATGGAGGGTGAACACAGATCAGAACAGAGCCAGAGTCTCTGGAACACAGTCCAGGAGCAGCTCAGTGTAAGGTATTTGGAGCAAAAACCACCCACGGGTGGAAGAGGGGGAAGGTCTGGAGCCTTTGCTTTTCCCCTGCCAGGACCTGCCCTGCAGAGGCCCCTGCTCTGCTGATCCCAGCAGGCTGGGGGACAGGCAGAGCCCACAAACAGCAATCCCCATGTGAGGGGTGAGCTCAGGGCAGCAGGCACAGCTGAACCTCCTCCTCACACACGACACAGCTCTGCACCCACTCACCCTGGTGAGCCCCAGTAATTTGTCTCTGGCTCAAGTCTGCTTCCAGAGACAAGCTCTCATTGATAAGGAGAGCTCAAGAGAGAAAGAAATCTGTTATCATCCCAGGAAGTTTGTTCCAATGCTCAGTCACCCCTCTTGCCAAAACCTGCTTTCTTTGGCTCCTTTGGTTGTAACTGGCCCAAATTCTCCCCCCACCTCTCGTTGCTGCTTTCCTGTGAGGATTAAATTCTTGGAAACACTTTGATAACAGAATCACTCATCTTCCCTCTGCAACAATTTCCCTCCTCTGTCCCTGGGTCAGAGTTATCCCTTCAGCATTACAGATGATTTCTGTAGTCCTTTAATCCACTGATCCAGTGGCCCAAAATCTGCCCTCCCAGGCACGGGGCAGGTGCCCATCCCCACTTCTGACATCCAGCTCAGCTCTGCTGGTTTGCTCCAGTGTGGAGCTTCCATTTGTGTGCCCGTGAAGGGTTTGAGTGGTGCACACACCATCTCAGCAAATCATCAGCACTGCCTGCCTGCCACGGCCCCGAACGCCTCTCCCTGCTGAAATATCACCGTTCTGTCATGAGGGATTGTGTTTCCCTCCCGTCCTGGGAACCCAGAGCCTGCATCCAGCTAAAGAAAACGCTCACAGCATCTGCCTCGCTTGTCTACCAAAGACGAGGATTTGTGTCTTCAGTTATTCAATACCTCCACGGCACAGATTTTTATCTTGTCCAGGAGGAGTATCAATATTTTTAATCATGCAGTTAAAGACGGTATCAGGCTGGAAACACGCCGGGGGAAAGGAATTACATTGCACAGGCAGCCTTGGATCTGTCACCGCCCGTCCTCTGCCTGCTTGGCTGCTCTGCCTCAACCTTCTCTGATAAAACCTGACCATCCTCCCTCTCAAGGCACCGGGGGGTGTGAGGTGCCTGTGCTGACCTCCCACCGTCCTCAGCATCTCCAGAATAAACACAAAACACTCCTGTCCTGGGTTGCAGTGTAGGATGTGCACACCGTGTTTATTCCATCCCCATCCCCATGAGCTGCTGGAACCAGGTGGGGCAGTGTTTGCCCAGGCCCCTCCTTTGGGCTCTTCTGCTCATGGCCCATCAATGCCTTGCCCAGGACTCACAGGGAACTCCCTCCAGGAGCTCTCTCTGTTTAATGGGCCATCAAGGAGCCACTGCACGACTCCTCATCCCATTGGGAGATGCTCCCAATGCCCAGGGGGAGGAGCCAAGCATTCCCACCTGGAGAGAATCTGGGATTTGGGACAGGACAAGCAGCCCTGAGCCACTGGATTCCCAGAGGAGCAGAGCTCCCAGACCTTTCTGTGGGATCACTGCTTCAGGAGGAGCCCCTCACCTGGACTGCTCCCCCCACCCTGCTCAGGGTGTGTTCTGACTCTGGCAGTGCTCCTTTGTGTTATTGCATTGATTTTATTTTATTTTTACCTTTTTACCTTTCTTCTTATTAAAGTATATCTCTGACTTGGAGCCTCTCACTCGTTTTGCTTTCAAACCACAACAACTTCTCAGCTTTTCCATCTGCCTTAGAGGGCGGCACAGGCACCATCCTGCCCTGCTGAACCTCCTCCCCTCTGACCCTCTGATCTGCACCTGTGGGACCTGCAGAGCCCTCGAGGGAGGATCACAGCCTGGATTGGGGTGAGAACCTGCTGGGATGCACCTCAGGTGAGGGATGCCAGTGGGATTGGAATTCCCTCAGCCAGTTCACGCCTCGGCTTCTCCAGCTGGGAGGTGAGTCTGGAGATGCTGGCACGACTCTGAGAGCCTGGCTGCTCTGCCAAGTCGGTGACAGCCCCAGGGTGTTTGTTTCTGTTGGGTTTGGAGTGAAGTGGAGCCCTGCAGGGCTGGGAGCAGCACGGAGCTGTGGTGTCTGTGCTGGCCAAGGGCATTTGCTCAGGGCTGTGCCTGGGAACAGATCCCAAAGTCAGTCAGTGACTGATGGCCCTCGGTGCCCACCAGGGCCCTCTGAGCCTGCAGGGCTGAGCAAGGAGCCAATTCAGAAGTCTGTGATTGAATCAGGAAGACGTTCCTAAATCCTTGGGGGGTTTTGATCATCTCAGCCTAACTTTGTTTTCTGGACCTGAATCCCCTCTCTTTCCAGGTGTGTCTGGACCACTGGTGGCCACATCCCCTCTGAAGTGCTTATTTCATGCTGCACCAATTCCAAATTCCTTTGAGCTCTCACGGGACATTTCAGAGACAGATTTCATGGAAACACAATTGGGGTGGGTTGAACTCTGACCTGAGAAGTTCCCCTGAGCTCAGCAAACCTCCCCAGGCCTCCCACATCCACTGCAGGCCTGGGCTGATGGTTGGGGGCCAGGAATTGAACCACACAGTTCCCCTGGCAGTGACGCTGCTCACAAACTTCACTGTCCCTTAGTCCTGGACAGAACCATCCCTGTCCACCCACCCCTCCAGGCAGGCAGCCCCTCTCTGGTTGTGAGCTGGGAATTCTCTACTGCACTGGAGCTGCACGTTCCCATCTCACTGCAGTGCCACTCTCCACGGAGAAACCCCCAATTTCATAGAATAGAAGCTGGCACAAGCTGAGCGAAGGCAGGGCTGACTCAGACTGTCCTGATGTTACACTGATTTACACCAGCCTGGGGGAAAGCCACGCTGCCTCTCCTTCCCTTTGACTGAGCAGCCGTGGGGGCAAGAGGATGGAGGGATGACAGAATCAGAGATCACCAATCTAGAACATGCAGCTGGAATTTCCCCAGCAGACTCACAAAGTGAGGCGTCTGAAAAAAAAAAAAGGCCTGTGAAATATGAATTAATGTAAGGACAAGGTTTTGATCACAGCTACACCACTTTCGAGCCACAGCAATTCCACAGAGCTCGGTTTGGTGACTCTGGGTGTTTGCTGACATCACAGACGCCTCCAGTGCTCAAGGAACGGGCTTTGATCTTGTTTTTGATGGTGTCAGTGCTGCGGTGGAGCCAGTGGTGTATGAAAGTGTGAGATCAAAGGCAAGTCTGATGAGCTGGTGTGGCTGGGTAGCTCTGCTTCCTCCTCTGGACACACAGACGTGTCCTGGGGAGGCCCTGGCCCTGCCAGCGCCCAGCAAGGTCATTGCAGAGTTTCTGCTCTGAATCCCAGAATCATCCAGGATGGAAAAGCCCTCCCAGCCCATCGAGTCCCCCCTGTGACTGATCACCCCTGTCCCCAGCCCAGAGCCCTGAGTGCCACATCCAGGAGTTCCTTGGGCACCCCAAACCTCCCAGGGCAGCCCCTGCCAAGGCCTGACCACCCTTTCTGTGAGAAAATTCTTCCCAACACCCAGTGACGCCCTCTTTGTGGTGAAAATCAGAAGAGAAGGAAATGAAAATCCAAATGCTTGGTTTTTCCTTTGCCACTCATAGGACTGCACCAAATGGAGCATCACAACCAAACTGCTGCTGGGCATGGCAGGACTTCAGCTGCTCTGAGAGCAGAGTCCTGCAATCCCTGTGTGTCGCCCTGAATTTTCTTGCCTGTAAAATTCTGTACTTTTGCAGCAGCTTTCCTACGCCGCTTCACATTGTCCTGGGTTGCAGTGTAGGATGTGCACACAGTATTTATTCCATCCCCATGAGCTGTTGGAACCAGGTGGGGCAGTGTTTTCCCAGGCCCCTCCTTTGGGCTCTTCTGCTCATGGCCCATCAATGCCTTGCCCAGGACTCACAGGGAACTCCCTCCAGGAGCTCTCTCTGTTTAATGGGCCATCAAGGAGCCACTGCACGACTCCTCATCCCATTGGGAGATGCTCCCAATGCCCAAGGGGAGGAGCCAAGCATTCCCACCTGGAGAGAATCTGGGATTTGGGACAGGACAAGCAGCCCTGAGCCACTGGATTCCCAGAGGAGCAGAGCTCCCAGACCTTTCTGTGGGATCACTGCTTCAGGAAGAGCCCCTCACCTGGACTGCTCCCCCCACCCTGCTCAGGGTGTGTTCTGACTCTGGCAGTGCTCCTTTGTGTTATTGCATTCATTTTATTTTATTTTTACCTTTTTACCTTTCTTCTTATTAAAATATATCTCTGACTTGGAGCCTCTCATTCGTTTTGCTTTCAAACCACAACAGTGTGTCTGTGCCATCCCTGCCTCGGGGCACCTTCACAGAACCATTTACAGGAGACTCCCCCTCTGCAGCCCCTGGTGTCCCCACAAGGCACCTGGGGGCAGGTGGGATCTCCCAATTTGGCTGGAAACAGAGGAAAGGTCTGTGCTGGTGGTGCCCAGGTGAGAGTGCAGAGACACCTCATGTCTGTGCTGGTTGTGCCCAGGTGAAAGTGCAGAGACACCTCATGTCTGTGCTGGTTGTGCCCAGGTGAAAATGTAGACACACCTGATGTCTGTGCTGCCTCTGGCTGGGGTGTGAAGCACACCTGGCCATGCACACACAGCAGGGGTGACTCTGTGTGGGCCATGGCTGGTCACATCCAAGCACCCACCTCTCCAGGGAGCCCCAGGGAAGGTTTATCCTCCTCTACACAACAAACTGACCCATCCTTGTTCCAGGGAAGGTGTCCCTGCCCACCACAGGGAGTGGAGCTGGATGAGCTTTCAGGTCCCTTCCAACCCAAACTGTTCTGGGATTTTATAATTACAAGGAAGGCACAGAAATGAGCAATCCTGTCCTGCTGCTCCCCAGGTCCCTCCAGGCTGTGCCTCCTCCTGCTGCCCAAGGCTGGCACAGGTCAGGGCAGAGCCTGAGCCCCGGGCAGGGCTGGGACACGGCCAGCAATGGGCACAGCAAACGGGGATTTGTCCTGTGCTCTGCCAGGGACCTAAAACTGCAGAACTCTTCTGGAAATGAGGCTCCCACATCCCCTCAGGGCTTCTGAATACAGAGAATACAGAGGATACAGAGAATATAGAGAATATAGAGAATACAGAGAATATAGAGGGTACAGAGAATACAGAGAATATAGAGAATATAGTGGATACAGAGGATACAGAGAATATAGAGGGTACAGAGAATATAGAGAATATAGAGGGTACAGAGAATATAGAGAATATAGAGGATACAGAGGATACAGAGAATATAGAGAATACAGAGGATACAGAGGATACAGAGAATATAGAGAATACAGAGAATACAGAGAATACAGAGAATATAGAGGATACAGAGGATACAGAGAATATAGAGAATACAGAGGATACAGAGGATACAGAGAATACAGAGAATACAGAGAATACAGAGAATACAGAGAATACAGAGGATACAGAGGATACAGAGAATATAGAGGGTACAGAGAATATAGAGAATATAGAGGGTACAGAGAATACAGAGGATACAGAGGATAAAGAGAATATAGAGAATACAGAGAATATAGAGGATACAGAGAATACAGAGAATACAGAGAATATAGAGGGTACAGAGAATATAGAGAATGCAGAGAATACAGAGAATATAGAGAATATAGAGAATATAGAGTATACAGAGAATATAGAGAATACAGAGAATACAGAAAATACAGAGATTATAGAGAATACAGAGGATACAGAGAATACAGAGAATACAGAGGGTACAGAGAATACAGAGAATATAGAGATACAGAGAATATAGAGGATACAGAGAATATAGAGGGTACAGAGAATATAGAGAATACAGAGAATATAGAGATTATAGAGAATACAGAGGATACAGAGGATACAGAGCTCCTTATGTGAAAAACACAGCAGTGCTCATGTCCAGAGAAATGGCAGATTTCAGCTGGGAATCGATGCCACTTCTATTAATTAAAAGTCCTATATTGACCTTGTATGTGCTTGGCTGGGTGAAGGCACTGTCGGGTGGCTGCCCATGGAAAGGGTGAGAGACCCTCTGACACCTCACTGCTCCTGCCACAGAGTGGGGAAATCAGAGGGTCAGACCCCAGCCCAGCTGTGGGGTCACTCTGCCAGCCAGACTTGGTAAGAAACTCCATTGAAACTAAAAAGGAAGGGTTTGCTTCAACTTACGTAACCAATCCTTCCCTTCCCCTAAAGAAACAAACTCATCCCTACATTTTATTTTGGGCAAGGCCTATCCTCAGGGGAAAATTGTCCCAAATTGCAATTTTTTAAAATACAATTTCTTACAGAATCACAGAATGAGTTATTACACAGAATCATAGATTAAAGGTTAGAAGGGATCCTAAGGGTCGTCTAGTTCCACCTCCCAATTAATAATCTCTCCAAGAATGGTCTCCCAAAGTGCTGTGGGATCAAACATTTTCTTTTTACCCACCCACAGAGCAAATGGAGATGCACAGACAAAAAGATGACACATTTTTTGCCTATAAATAGAAAACCCAAATGTCCCCAAACTAAGATAAATGTGGCCTCTGAAGTGTTGCCGTCGGGTGTCCTGCAATCTGGTCAGCTCTGCTCAGAGCTCTGCAGCTGGAGCTCATCCCTACAGATGCAGCTCAGGAGCCAAACCACCTCTTTTTTTTGGCCAAAAACATTTTCTCTTTTGCCAAAAAATTTATCAGCTTGCTGGGACCATCCTTCTTGCCCCCGATTTTGTCAGTATTTCCCACCGAGGAGAGACAAACTCCAAAGGTTTTGCCGCCCACTCTCAATTAGAGCCTCCACCCACTCCCTGGGGCTGGTTTGATCTTGGGGTTGGGCTGTGTCAGAGCGGCCCCACAGCAGCTCTGGCCTTTTTTGGGGTGAGTCACGTCCTCCTGGGTGGCCTGGGGAGGCAAAGGGCTGTTTCAGGAGCCAAAATGCTCTTTGGTCCTGCATGTGCAACGATGCGCTTGTGGTACTTGTGGTACCCACCTTGTGCAGCACAGCAGGGCAAGGCAAGGCAAGGCAGGGCAGGACTGGGCAGGACAGGGAAAGGCAGGACAGGGCAGGCGTCCTGGGTTGCAGTGTAGGATGTGCACACAGTATTTATCCCATCCCCATCCCCATGAGCTGTTGGAACCAGGTGGGGCAGTGTTTTCCCAGGCCCCTCCTTTGGGCTCTTCTGCTCATGGCCCATCAATGCCTTGCCCAGGACTCACAGGGAACTCCCTCCAGGAGCTCTCTCTGTTTAATGGGCCATCAAGGAGCCACTGCACGACTCCTCATCCCATTGGGAGATGCTCCCAATGCCCAGGGGGAGGAGCCAAGCATTCCCACCTGGAGAGAATCTGGGATTTGGGACAGGACAAGCAGCCCTGAGCCACTGGATTCCCAGAGGAGCAGAGCTCCCAGACCTTTCTGTGGGATCACTGCTTCAGGAAGAGCCCCTCACCTGGACTGCTCCCCCCACCCTGCTCAGGCTGTGTTCGGACTCTGTCAGTGCTCTTTAGTATTATTGCATTGATTTTATTTTATTTTTACCTTTTTACCTTTCTTCTTATTAAATTATATCTCTGACTTGGAGCCTCTCACTCGTTTTGCTTTCAAACCACAACAGCAGGAAGGGCAGGGCAGGGCAGGGCAGGGCAGGGCAGGGCAGGGCAGGGCAGGGCAAGGCAGGGAAGGGAAGGGAAGGGAAGGGAAGGGAAGGGAAGGGAAGGGAAGGGAAGGGAAGGGAAGGGAAGGGAAGGGAAGGGAAGGGAAGGGAAGGGAAGGGAAGGGAAGGGAAGGGAAGGGAAGGGAAGGGAAGGGAAGGGAAGGGAAGGGAAGGGAAGGGAAGGGAAGGGAAGGGAAGGGAAGGGAAGGGAAAGGCAGCACAGCAGTGAGAGGCAGCTCGTGCCACGGGGCACATGGACAGAGAGCTCCAGGTGTGCTCAGTGTCTCCTCACTCAGATGCCACCTGGCTCTGAACCCCTGGGCTGTGTGGCTGTGGCACTTGGGGACACGGGTCAGTGGTGGCCTTGATGCACTGGGTGGCCTTGGCGGGTTCTTCCAGCCTAAACAACTCTGTGATGTTTCTATCAATCCTTTCTTATGCAGGAAAACCTGGCCTTGTGGTCATCAGGGCTGACCCGAGGGGCTCTTTAGACAAGAGGAGGTTGGGATGTTTACTGGAGTCTGGGCAGTTTTGTGCCCGGGCTCCTCTGAGCCCTCCAGTGCATCCCTGGCAGGTGTGCATCCGACCTGCCCCTGGCACACTTCCATGGTGTCTTTAAGCCCAGTGTTTCTCCTCCCAGTGCTCAGGAACTTCTGACCTTGGTTTATGTTAAGCCACTGACTCCTTGCCCTTTATGAAAGTGTTCCATGGATGGATCCCCTCCTCTGCTGCTCCCGCTGGGTCCCCCTTCACCTCCAGAGCCAACGAGTCCCACTGCCCCTCTGCTTCCCCCTGAGAAGGGCTGGGGCCAAAGACACCCTTAAGGATTCTGTAATTCCATGACTCTGATGAAAGTGTATGTTCCTTCTTGCAGGCCCAGACACTGGCAATTTTTGGAAATTGGAAATGGGCCTCACTCACCATGAGAAAGAAAATCACCAGGAGAAGAAAAAGCCCAGAAGTTTTGTTTCTCAGCAAGTCTGTCCAGTGTAAGAAAAACAAAAGCTGATGCAAGGCCGGGTTTAGCTGGGCATCAGAATGGCCACAGCTGCTCATTTCTCATTATTTCTCATTTCTCACTCCTCACCTCCACTTTCACAAGCCCTGGGCAGACCCAGGGATGGGTCCAGTCATTAGCAAAGGGTTGTTTGCCTTCAAAGCAGAATTTCCCCTTCTCAGAGCCCCAGGTCTCCTCTGCAGCCCAAAATGACCTGCAGAGAGACAGGAACAGAGACTCCTCACCCAGAGAACCCGGGGAGGCAGAGCTGGTGCCTGGGCCACGTACACTCAGTAAATGTGCTTTTAATCTTATTAATGTTTGAAAGAAGCAGTGGTGGATGAATCATCTGATGCAAATGGAATAGTTTGGGGAATACATGCATTTTCATTAGCCTAACTTCTCCTCCAGCACTGTGTATTAGCATGGAATTAACCCATTAATTCTATTGATTTCAGTTAATATTGTGCATTCCATTAGTGCTTGAATCCCCGCAGACTCCTTTCCAGCCATCTATAGGAACTGGCTTGTTTAATCAACACTGAGCAACTAATTGAGGCAACAGTTTGGGCCACGAAGTGAAGAAGAAAATTGTTTCTAATTGAGAGAACGGGAGGAATTTGGGGAGGCAGAGTGGAATTATTGCTGCTGGAGCAGGGCCAGGGTGTTGAGATCCCACTGCTGGTCCTGCCTGAGGTGCCACGGGATTGTTCTGTGAGGGGGGCAAGAGGAGAACATTTCACCTGCTCAGGGAATGGCTGGGGCTGGAAGGGTGTGGGAGCATCTGTGGTTTACAGGGACAGGGGACTCTGCAGAGCTGAGATATTCTAGAATATGTGGGTTTATTGCAGGGCCGTGGGTAGAAAGGGCTTTGCCTTCAGCCACCAGCCTGGGCTGGAGGGAAGGGCCAGAGAGAGAAGGAGAGAGAGCAAGAGGGTTTGGGCTGAGGAGGGGGGAGAGAGAGAGCAAGGGGCAGGGTCAGAGTGCAGGGGGAAGAGCAGGGAAAGGAGAGCGAGGTCCAGAGAGAGCCAGGTCCTGCTTACAATCCATTCTATCTCCTTTTGGGATGAATATTCTAATTTACCGTGACCAACCAGCACAAGACACAAAATCCTATAGAATCTCCACACAGCCTATAAGAACTGCTACATTACCATGTGTTATATTTTAAACTCTAAAAACTCCTCTTTAGACTTTTCTGTTTTGCTGCATTGACCTTTGGATCCCTCAGGCAGCAGAAGGGGATTGTTCAATCCAAAGGGATTCTCCTCCAGCTGCCCAGGCTGTTGTCTCCAGGTTATAGAGTGACTAAGGCTCGGGATCCTACAACTCAAAGTGAGCTCCCATTTCTATTTCCATTACAGGTTTCACATTTTCAGAATCTTTTGCTTTCTACCCACGGCCCTTGCAATAAACCCACATATTCTAGAATATCTCAGCTCTGCAGAGTTCCCTGTCCCTGTAAGCCACGGATGTTTCTACACCTGCCCCTTTAATGTAGCTCCAGGAGGGATGGTGTCACTTGGAGAAGTTCAGTCCTCAAGGGACAGGGAGGATCTGCAGAGACTGTCACAGTCAAAGCAGGGTCACAGGGAAGGTGTTTCATGTTTTTAGCTCAAAGCCTCTGGATTTATTTTTTTTTTTTTACTGCTCAGGTAGAAGGGCGGCTCTGCCTCTTGTAGCCTTTGCTTGGAGGAGAGGATTAATGAGGCCTTTGATGTAAAAATCCAAATGAAAGCAAACACCACAAAGTTGCTCTTTCAACTTGGCTTTTTCACCAACATCTAGTTCTGGCGCTGGAGTCACCCTCCCCAGGACTGAGCAGGCTGAGACCACGGCCATGACATTTTTACAGCACTCTTCAGCAATATTTCCTCTCAAATTGCTTCTGTAAAAGACTGTCTTTATTCCCCTCATCATAAGCCCTGCCTCATTTTCCGCAGCAAGATGAACTCTCTCTCTCTCTCTTGCATCCTGGCCTAATTATTAAACAACCCTGTCAAAGTGTTCGGCTGTTTGATGATATTTTACTCCCAATTAGAAGTATGAATGTGCTCCATTAGCCTTCTAATATCCTTTATGCTCAGCCTGACATTTGGGGAGCTGTTTTATTGCAGCTGACACTCAGGGAAATGGGGCTGCCGTAGTTAGCATCAATAATGGTGTTATTGACCCCAATTTTATGGATGCGGGAGGATGTCTGGATGTCACACACTCGGTATCTCCAGGGTTCTCATTGTCTCACACCAGTGTCTGCTCTGGGAGCTCAGTCCCTGCCTTTTTGTGGAAGTGTGTGGGGTTTTTTTTTCTCACTCTGTTAAGCTCAGAGACTTTCCTGATCAAGTGTTTGGCAGCTGGTTAACACCCTAAAAAACTCATCAAGACAGCGAGGACTGAGGTTGAGTTTCTCATTGAAAAGCCTGACAGCCTCTTAATAAACATCAAACACAACAGGAATCCTCAGGGCTGTTCCCACTTCTGGAACAAACTGCTGGCACAGCCCTGGACAAAACCACTTCCCTTCTCTGTTATTTCTTTCTGGGACTGAGTGAAGCTCCCCTCCTCATCACCACCTCTCTTCAGAGCATGGAATCATGGAATGGTTTGGTTGGAAGGGACCTTAAACATCATCCAGTTCCGCTCTCTGCCACGGGCAGGGACACCTTCCACCAGACTGAGGCGTTGATTTAGAAGAATTAAAGACTGTAGTCAAAATAGATAGTGCTGAGATAATGTAGCTGGGAATTCCCTTTTGCTAACAGAAGCCGGACTGAAGGAACTGATAAATCATGGAAGGAACTGATAAATCATGGAAGGAACTGATAAACCATGGGAGCTGTCAAACTAGGCTTTTGCATCCTGAATAATCAATAGACCCCATGAATACAATACAATCATAAATCAAACAGTCCTGGAAAAAAACAGGATTCAGCTGTCACGAACACTAAAGGTTAAAAAGTCAAGGGAGGAAGACCCATCTTACTTCATCATTTTGGGACCCCACCCCATAAAAAAGACCACCGACCCATTTTAAAGAACAAACTCCCCATGCTTAATGGCTTTTTGGGCTAATTACCACACGGAGCGGGGAATGGGATGTACCAGAGTTATGAATGTGCATTTGTGGTTTGGGTGTTCAACACTCCTGGACATAAAAGACCCTGTGACCATCTGTGGATTGAGGTGTGTATTTGGGAGCCCCAAATGTCCTGTCTGGCATCATAATAAACATACACTTCCTAACTTTAAACTGTTAGAGAGTCTTTGTCCGTCATAGTTGGATATTGGTATTAGATCAATATTCAGAGTTTTTTAACAAATCAAGACCAAGCCCCATCCAGCCTGGCCTGGGGCAGCTCCAGGGATCCAGGGCAGCCACAGCCTGTTCCAAATCAGAGAGAGACATGGTCCCTGCTGGAAAGGTTTTCAAGACCGAAGGGAAAGCCCTGATCCTACAAGAAAGGATAACTGGAAAAGCAGTGTTGGGATGTGGGGAGTCCAGGGCTGTTCTCAGCTTCAGACCAGCCCCACCCAGTTCTTGCCACAGAGCCTGGCAGGACCATGTGCCTTTTCTGGGAACTCCTCCGATGGATCTCAGCGCACAGCAGGTGATGGCGGGACTCTCTGGTGCCCGTCCTGCAGTCCCAGAGCAGTGTGGAGCAGAGCAGAGCTGGGAACAGGGAGCAGCAGGGCCCTGTACCGACATTTGAGCTGAGCACCCACACAAGATCTCCATCCCCTCCTGCCAGGACAAACAAACACAGGGCCCTGTTCCCTGCCCAAGGCACCTGGAGCTGCTCTCTGGGAGGTTCTGGATGGGGATCCATGGGCATAACTCAAACCACAACCCACAGCACCCGCTCCTGGGGCTGCGTTTGGAGTGAGCTGCAAAAGGAGGACACAAACTGAGCCCTGCTGGGTCTTTCAGCAAGGACTGCAACAGCAGGCTCAGTGTCAAATTCAGCTGGAATTTGTAAACCCCGTGTCTGACTGATGCTTTTCCCCTTTCTTCCCTAGCAGACTACTGCACTGACTACTGCAATTTCCCAGAGCAAGGAAATCCTGCCCTTTTCTCTCCTCTCTTTTCCCAGTAACACATAAGGAGCTTGGGACAAAGAGAAATGGACATTTTGGAACACAGGAAAACACTAGTTCTCATCAAGTTGAGATTATTGGTGGACTTTGCTCTATTTCAGTGCTAGAAAGTGAAATATCTCACATTGAGGGTAGTTATTGTACTCTGGAGTCTTTTCAGAATAATAAAAAGCACCATCCATCCAATCCATCCATTATCCACACAATCCATCCATCCATCCATCCATCCCTCCATCCATCCATCCCTCCATCCATCCATCCATCCATCCATCCATCCCTCATCCATCCATCCATCCCTCCATCCATCCATCCATCCCTCCATCCATCCATCCATCCATCCATCCATCCATCCATCCATCCCTCCATCCATCCATCCTTCATCCATCCATCCATCCCTCCATCCCTCTGTCCCTCTGTCCGTCCATCCATCCATCCCTCCCTCCCTCCATCCATCCATCCCTCCATCCATCCATCCATCCATCCATCCATCCCTCCCTCCATCCATCCATCCATCCATCCCTCCATCCATCCATCCATCCATCCCTCCATCCATCCATCCATCCATCCCTCATCCATCCATCCATCCCTCATCCATCCATCCATCCATCCATCCATCCATCCATCCATCCCTCCATCCATCCATCCATCCATCCATCCATCCATCCATCCATCCATCCCTCCCTCCATCCATCCCTCCATCCCTCCATCCATCCATCCATCCATCCATCCATCCATCCATCCATCCATCCATCCATCCATCCATCCATCCCTCCATCCATCCATCCATCCATCCATCCATCCATCCATCCATCCATCCCTCCATCCATCCATCCATCCATCCATCCCTCCATCCATCCAATGCAAATGGTGCAGACAGCCTGGAGAGGTTTCCCCAGGGAACACAAAACATCTGTGGGAGAAAAGAGACATTCAAACTTCCCCAGGGCCCAGAGCAGTCCTGTGGTTTCCAGTTTGTATCCACTCCCGATCTGAGAAATTCAGCTGAGCCTCAGATCTGTTCTGCCCCTGCTGCTCTGCCTGTCAGAGGTGCCAAACCCTGTCCCTGTTCCTCCAGAGCCAAGGCATCACAAGGGCCAGTCAGCAGCTGTCCTAAAGGAGCTGGTTATTTGGTGTCCAGGGGTTTGGTTATTTGGTGTCCAGGGGTTTGGTTATTTGGTGTCCAAGGATTTGACTATTTGGTGTCCAAGGATTTGACTATTTGGTGTCCAGGGATTTGGTCATTTGGTGTCCAAGGATTTGGTTATTTGGTGTCCAAGGATTTGACTATTTGGTGTCCAGGGATCTGGTTATTTGGTGTCCAAGGATTTGGTTATTTGGTGTCCAGTGGTTTGGTTATCTGGTGTCCAGTGGTTTGGTTATCTGGTGTCCAGGGATTCCCCCTGGGCTCCTCTGTCTGGAGAAACTGGACTTGCACTGCACTCGGTGTCTCCAACCCTCCTCCAAAACATCCTTGGCCAAATGTCCTTGGGCATTTTCATCATCAGGAGCAGGTCCTTCCAGCCCCACCAGGGACCAGGAGGGGAAACCCCAGGGACATGAAGGGACCTCCACGAGCAGTTTGGGGCAGGAGGAAGGGGCTCAGTGCCACCACCGAGGGGCTGCAGCAGGCAGGGACAGGTCCTGGGAGCTGCCCCAGGGCAGGGCTGTGCCACCAGCAGCTCCCACCTCTTTCTAACAGTGTGTGGAAGCTTTCAGACCCAATCCCCACCCAGAACCACACAGAAGGCGTTTTTCCCCGGCTGGATCTGCCCTTGGACAGCCACAGAGCTCCAGCCCTGCCCTGCACGGACACCCAGGGAAGTCAAACATCCCTCACGCTCCCCTCAGCCTCCCCAGCACACACACACACACACACACACACAGCCCTCCTCCTGCAACAACAAAGCCCCAGCCTCTGCCTCTGAAAATTAAATCTTATCTCCCCAAACCACTCCAGCTCTGCACACTTGGGATCCCATCTCTGCCTCTCATCTGACTTTAATAGCAACGCCATTCCCCCTCAAAAAAGGAGGAGGACGGAGCCCAGATTAAAAGGAGCCGTTTAGCTGGCAGCAAAATTCCCTTCCTTTGCCCTTTGATTTTTGGGTTTTGTTGTTGTTGTCGCTCTTGCATTTTTTATTGAGCACCTGGGCTGAATGGCAGAATAAAATCGAACTTCCCAGCTGAGACCACAGCACAGCTGCTTGGCCGTGCATCCCTCAGGGAAAAACGTGGGCAATTTCCATTTTGGCCAGTTGCTACGTGGGGGAATCTTTTATTCTGGTGGGAAGGTGGACAGGAGGAAGAAAAGCCTTTGCAGGCACCGATTGTCCCTTAAAGGAATGGTGGCCACTTAAAATTGTTGAGCCAGAACTTCAGCACTCCTGCATCAGCAGAGATCCCTCACAAACAGGGGGATGAAAAAACAAGAATTTAGCAGGGAACCTGGGGGGTTGGTGTGGATACACCCACGTTTATTTATGTATCTCTGCAATTCTCTTTAATTTGGTTTGTGCACTTTGTTTTCCCTTCCTTTTGCCCCGGGCACTGGAAATCATCTCATTTGCTTGGGATCACATTTCTGTGATTTAAATTAATCCCAGGGCACAAACACTCCTTCCTCCTGCCCTTGCCAAGCATTCACAGGTCCTGCACTGCTGCTCCTTGTGCAAGCCCAAACTCCAGACCCACAAACGAAATTTATTTCCTTTGTTTGTGCTCAGTGACTTTCCAGACCCCCTTTCTCTCCCTGCTTTCCCTCTCAGTCTTTCCTTCTCTGTTCTCTCATGAGTGGGACTGAGCCAGGGCCCTCTGCCGTGTCCAGCTCTGTTTTCCCTTCCTCCTTTTCTCCCTCTGAGGCTGGAAAACGCTGCAGGATCGTGGCAGGAGACCAGGCTTCTGCTCAAAAGGAGCAAAAATCAGAAAGAGCCCCTTTTCCCCCAGGGTCCCTCTGGGAACTCAGGTGTGTGACCACCAGGTGGAGATGCCTGAGGAGGAGAGTGGAAGTGGGAGCAGCAGATGCTGCTGTCCCTGGTGCCTTTCTAGCCTCAGCTCTTTTAGTTTGGTTGCTGAGCTAAAAACCCCCTTGTTTTCAACTCATTTGTTGCTTGTCCCACGATGAGAGGCTGTTCCTTCTCAGCCCTGGGACAGCCCTGTCCCCTGCAGAGCCCGGGGGGCACGGGCAGCACTGGGGCTCTGCAGACCAGAGCTCCACCTCAGCTCACAGGGCAGGTAAAACCCTCCCTCAGCAGCCTGGGAGGAATTCTGCCTGGCAGCACTTCCCAAGAAAACTCTTCTGGGCTCATACAAAGGATACTGCAAACCATTCCAAACCCCAAAGAATAACCTATTTGCATATTAAGGTCTAAATAGCCAAGAAAACCCACAAAGCTGAGGCCTCCAGCCTGGGCTGCTGCAGCAGGAGATAAACCCACAGATGGGGGATTGTGCCAGGAGAGTCAGGAATGAACAAGGTTCCCTCTGCCGTGGGGCCTTTGGGGTGAAGGGATGTGAGCTCTAAAGGTGAATTTATGGCTTGGTGGGGTTTTATGCTGACAATTCACATGCAGATCATCTGGTGGGGGGGTGAGGAGAAGCCCACAGCTGGATAATTCTGGAAATCAGCAATGGTTTTGTTGTGAAAAGACAATGAGTCAAGAGCTCGGGGTGTGTTGAGGGGTGAGGGTGTGAGGAATTGCCAAATACGCACAGCAGCAGGGCAGGGGAGCCCTGAGCCCTCCTGTGCCTGTCCCAGCAGTGTCACCCCTGACTGCAGTGTCTAGGGGACACAGAGGAGCCTGTCCCCCAGCCCTCCTGTCCCTGTCCCCAGCAGTGTCACCCCTGCAGTGTCACCCCTGCAGTGTCCTGGGGACACAGAGGAGCCCCGAGCCCTCCTGTCCCCAGCAGTGTCACCACCCTGGGCACAGCAATGGGAGCACAGCCAAACCCTCCCAGTGCCCGTTTCTCCTCCAGTCCAAACCCACAGGGCTGGAAGGGCAGGCAAACACATCCCATGGCTCTGTGACAGCCCTGGGTGGACTCCTGGGGACCAGAGAGCTCCAGCTCCCTTTGGTGTCTCCGTGCATCCTGAGCTGGTCACGGCTCCTCTCTCCCAGCCTGGCTGAGGGTTTGCTCTCCTCAGGTGAGAGTTTGCTCTCCCAATGCCTGGTGCAAGCCAGGGGGTGTTACACCATCACAGAAAGGCTGAAGGGGACATTTAGAGGTCACCAGGGCCACCCCTGCCATGGCAGGGACACTCCCACTGTCCCAGGGACACCTCCCACTGTCCCAGCTGCTCCAACCCCAATGTCCAGCCTGGCCCTGGGCATTCTAGGGATCCAGGGGCAGCCCCAGCTGCTCTGGGCACCCTCTGCCAGGGCCTGCCCACCCTCATAAAATTTTTCTTCCTTATATCCAGTCTGGATCTATACTTTCTTCATTTAAAACCATTCCCTCCCTTTCCATCCCTACAGGCCCTTGTAAAGAAGCCTCTCCCCATCTTTTTTACAACATCCATTTAAGTGTTGATGGTTGTTTTAACTGAATGAAGAGTTGGCTCAAGTTGTGTCCTGGGTTGCAGTGTAGGATGTGCACACAGTATTTATCCCATCCCCATCCCCATGAGCTGCTGGAACCAGGTGGGGCAGTGTTTTCCCAGGCCCCTCCTTTGGGCTCTTCTGCTCATGGCCCATCAATGCCTTGCCCAGGACTCACAGGGAACTCCCTCCAGGAGCTCTCTCTGTTTAATGGGCCATCAAGGAGCCACTGCACGACTCCTCATCCCATTGGGAGATGCTCCCAATGCCCAGCGGGAGGAGCCAAGCATTCCCACCTGGAGAGAATCTGGGATTTGGGACAGGACAAGCAGCCCTGAGCCACTGGATTCCCAGAGGAGCAGAGCTCCCAGACCTTTCTGTGGGATCACTGCTTCAGGAAGAGCCCCTCACCTGGACTGCTCCCCCCACCCTGCTCAGGGTGTGTTCTGACTCTGGCAGTGCTCCTTTGTGTTATTGCATTGATTTTATTTTATTTTTACCTTTTTACCTTTCTTCTTATTAAATTGTATTTCTGACTCGGAGACTCTCACTTGTTTTGCTTTCAAACCACAACAAGTTGGAAGAATTTAACCTCAGGAGATTGGTCTTTCTTCCTCCCTGCCTTGTGCTGGCTTTGGCACAGGCAGTGGCTGTCACACTCCCAGCCCAGCTCTCCAAGGGCTGGCAGCTGTTATCCCACTCACATTTCCCTGCTCCCCACGGGGGAATCTCAGCTGTGAACTCTCCAAAGGTGCCTTTGCTCCCAGACCCCCCCAGACCTGCCTCAGCCCCTTTGATGTGCCAAGGGTCACCAGCAGTGACCAGGGGTGTCGCAGCCCCCAGGAACCAGGTGTGGTTCTGCAGAGGCTGATAATGAGCCCAGCCCGAGTTATCTCAGCTACAGAACATTTGCATCATCAAATGCAAAGCTCGGTGTGAGCTCCCCACAGCTTTCAGGGCTGTGACTGACAGAACAGGGGCCGTGCTGTTTTAATTAGTGCCTTCAAATGCCTTCATTTCTTCTGCCAGTTCAGTCTGTAATTTTTGGAGTACCTATCCTTCATTGAAACAAAGAGTCTGGAAGACTTTGTAGCCTGAAATACCCATTTTTTTTTCATAGAGATGGAGGTCAAGGCTCAGGCATTTTAGACACAGCTCTGCTAAAATACACTTAAATCTGCCTCTCCCTGCACATCAGCCAGCAGAGTCTCTCCACCCGCATCTGGATCAATCCCCTCTGTGCCAGCCCTTGTGCTGTGCCTTCTGCTCAAATATTTGACACATTTTTGTCGCTGATCTTGAAGTGCAGCAGGACCAGGGTGGGTGGTCATGACTTGTCTTTGTTAAACCCCCTGTGTATAACTGTGTTTGCTTCTGTGCTCCCAAATATCTCAGCTGAGGGCTCCATACTCAAAGATGATGTAGAAAGCACCTCTCTGTGCTTCACTGATTCAGGAATTTTATTGAGCTGTCCCATGTTTTGAGGGCTCTGAATGAGTTTTCTCCATGGGATGAGCCTGGGGGGAAAAGGAGCTTCTCACAAGGCACTGGAGGGAGCTGCAGAGGGGGAGGAAAATCAGCCTGGACAGACCTGACAGGGATGGGGGTAGACTCGAGGGAATGTTCTGGGGCAGCCCAAAGGGTGCAGCAAACACGGGGAGACTTGTGGGGTGTCTGACCATGAGACACACAGCAAAGTGATGGACATCCCTGATTTGATATCTGGGGAGAAGTTCCTGGGAAATGGAATGTCACGTGCTGAGGGCTGGAGAACAGCTCAATGCATTTATGGAAATAACCAGACTAATCAAGACCTTTATGTAGCAAAAGGATTTTTCTGTTGTTGTTGGTCCATTTATTTTGGCCTCAGTTTGATCGGCGTTAATAACGACCCTGCAGCGCTGTCCTTGTGCCCTCCTGCTCAGTCAAGGAGCAGCAAAATGGGAAAGATTAATCAGGGAAACCTTATCAATATGATTGCTTAGCAAAAGATTTTGAAAATATGAAACCTGTAATTGAAATAGAAATGGGAGCTCACTTTGAGTTGTAGGATCCCGAGCCTTAGTCACTCTATAACCTGAAGACAACAGCCTGGGCAGCTGGAGGAGAATCCCTTTGGATTGAACAATCCCCTTCTGCTGCCTGAGGGATCCAAAGGTCAATGCAGCAAAACAGAAAAGTCTAAAGAGGAGTTTTTAGAGTTTAAAATATAACACATGGTAATGTAGTAGTTCTTCTAGGCTGTGTGGAGATTCTATAGGATTTTGTGTCTTGTGTTGGTTGGTCACTGTAAATTAGAATATTCATCCCAAAAGGAGATAGAATGGATTGTAAGCAGGACCTGGCTCTCTCTGGACCTCGCTCTCCTTTCCCTGCTCTTCCCCCTGCACTCTGACCCTGCCCCTTGCTCTCTCTCTCCCCTCTCCTCAGCCCAAACCCTCTTGCTCTCTCTCCTTCTCTCTCTGGCACTTCCCTCCAGCCCAGGCTGGTGGCTGAAGGCAAAGCCCTTTCTACCCACGGCCCTTGCACTAAACCCACATATTCTGGAATATCTCAGCTCTGCAGAGTCCCTTGTCCCTGTAAGCCACAGATGCTCCTACAAGCAGCAAAATGGGAAAGATGGGAATTTCTCCTTCCTGCCCACAGAGGGGACGAGGCATTGCCCCTCATTTCAGAACAAATCCATTAAATCCCAGGATGAGCCCCAACCCTTATCTGTATCACAAAGACACTGAGTTACTCGGGGTGGGAGCTGCACTGACCCTGGCACATCTTTTCTCTGCTATTTAGCAGCTGTAAGGAAGAAAAACAACTGTTATTATCTTTTGGATATTTTTTTTTTTTTAATCCTATTCTGAATCTGTTTGTCATCAGGAGGCAGAGTCAGAGGAATTCAGGCTCTGCAGTGAGCAGGGACGGGGATGTCGGTGCTTGACAAGAATTCTGAGACCCTGAGTGATGTGCTGGGCACTTAATGAAGCCACCTAGAAAGGCTGACATATTTGCATTCCTGTAAAAAAAAGGAAATAATAACAATAATTTGAGGCTGTTGAAAAGCTCTGCCCTGACAGGGCTGGAAAATGCCTCTCATTTACCCAGGGACACAAAGCAGGCTGTGCCCCTGCTGTGCCAGCTCTGCTTTTAGGGCTCTGCCTGGCCTGGGACACGGCTGCTCCCTGCTGAGGACAAACCCCCGTGCCCCCCAGCCTGTCTGCCCACCTGCATCCCCTTTTCCCTGGCTGGGGGCCCTGGGGGAGCTGCCAGCTCTGTGCCCTGCTGTCCCTGCTGTCCCACACCTGGGCCCCTGGGCATGGCTCAGCTGGGGCAGGAGGGGCTGAGCCTGGGGACACTCCTGCAGAGCCAGGAGCAGAGCCCAGCCCCAGCACAGGCTCCAGGGAAGCAGCACCTGTCCCCAGGGAGGTGCCCCATCTCCATGGCCCTGTCCTGGAGCCCCCTCCCCTCCATCCCCTCCTGCCCCCACAGTCCCTGCCCTGCCCTGTCTGCACTCTGCTGCTTCCCAGAGTGTCACAGTAACAGCTGAGGGACTCTGCAGCAGCTGTGCCTGGTGGCACAAATTCACTGAACTCCACTGCTGGTGTGGGCTTTGGTTTTGGGTGTGCTGGGCCTGGGGTTTGTCCTTCCTTCCTTCCTTCCTTCCTTCCTTCCTTCCTTCCTTCCTTCCTTCCTTCCTTCCTTCCTTCCTTCCTTCCTTCCTTCCTTCCTTCCTTCCTTCCTTCCTTCCTTCCTTCCTTCCTTCCTTCCTTCCTTCCTTCCTTCCTTCCTTCCTTCCTTCCTTCCTTCCTTCCTTCCTTCCTTCCTTCCTTCCTTCCTTCCTTCCTTCCTTCCTTCCTTCCTTCCTTCCTTCCTTCCTTCCCTGGATCCTCAGTCTCCCAGATCAAACTCAGCCTCCCTGGAGGATTCTCAGTGTCCCCACTGCCACCCATTACAGAGGCTTTGAGGGTCATCTTTTCATCAGTTTTCTCACAGAAAAACCCTCCCTGCTCTTCCTAAACACCAAACCTGAGGGGACAGAGGAGCTGCAGAACACGGAGACCCCAAACCTGCTGCTGCCCAGCTGGGGATGGTGGCAGGGAACGTGTCCAGGATCCACTCAGGATCCACTCAGGATCCACCCAGGATCCACCCAGGATCCACTCAGGATCCACTCAGGATCCCCATAGGATCCATTCAGGATCCATTTGGGATCCACTCAGGATCCTCTCAGGATCCACTCAGGAGCCCCATAGGGTCCACTTGGGATCCACCCATGATCCACTTGAGATCCACTCGAGATCCACCCAGGATTCACTCAGGATCCCCTCAGGATCCACTCAGGGTGCCCAGCTGCAGCTTTGGGCTTTGAGCCTCTGCCTCACTCTGAAATCCCCCACCCCACCCCAGGCTGTGCAGGGGATGCTCCACTGGAGGGAAAGGCACCAGGGAGGAAAGGAACGGCAAGAGGTAACAAGGAGAAAAGCAAAGAGAACTCTGGGCTGGATAATTCCTGCCCAACGATTTTCTCTAATAAGGTTTGACTGTATTAATTAATTGAGATGTGCCTTGGAGAGCGGGAGCTGCTGCTGCTGGTGGAAGCCAGCCAGGAAGAAAAAAACCTCTCATTTTCTCTGCAAACCTTCTGGCCAGAGCACATCTGTGAGGTTTGGGGCGGCAGGCTTTGGGGAGATGGGCAGGTTTCCAGGGCCCGTGACACAGCCACGGGGAGAATTTGGTTGCCACAAACTGTCAGGAAGGTGGCCAGGGGTGGCCACAGCTCTGCAGTGGGGCCAGGCTGGGTCATTCACAGCTTTTGAGTAATTTCCTACATGAGGCCAAAACGTCTGCACTTCCCTCGCCTGTGTAGGAAGAAAGACAAAATAAGAATATGTGTCATTCCTCAGGGGTTCAGGTCATGGGTAGGGCCAGGAGCACTGTGGTATTTTCCGTGGATGGCAGGGACAAGGAGCTCTGCAGAGCTGAGATGTTCTAGAAACACGGGGGTTTATTATTCCAAGGGTGGTGGGTAAAGAGGGCTTTGCCTTCAGCCACCAGCCTGGGCTGGAGCAAAGCCCTAAAGAGAGAATGGGGAGAGAGAGAGAGAAGAGAGCTCAGGGGGAAAAACGTGGGGAGAAAACAGGAGCAAGTGAGGGGAGAGAGAGGAGAGGGGATGGGCCAAGAGAGGTGAGGGAAGAGGGTGAGAGGGCCAGAGGAGAGAGGTGAGGGCAAAAGGGAGGAGAGCCAGGACAAGAGAGCGATCCTCCTGTTCCAATCCATTCTATCTCTTTTTGTGTTGAATATTCTAATTTACAGTGACCAACCGGCGTGAGATACAAAACCTACAGACTTTGCCTGCAGCCTGTGAGAACTACTACATCACCATGTCATTTTATATTCTAAACTCTACAGACTCCTTTCTCATGCCCTTGTTCCCGGATGTCTTTGCCAAGGTGGAAAGGCAACATTCTTGTCTTTTGTTTTCCTGTCTCCAGCTCATCCCCGTCTTCCTGCCTGCCATGCTCACATCTCCAAACTGGCTTTCATTCCTATTTCACTCACAGGTTTTACATCTGCAGTATTTCTTACCATGCAGTCATATCCATAAATCCTTCCTGTCCCGTCTTTCCCAACATCCTTGGAGATGTCAGGAATCCAGATCCATGGATGGCCCAGGGCACCCTCAAGGCAGGGATCAGGAGAGCAGAGTTGGAAAGCTGCTCTGTCCTCTCCTGAGCTGGCATTTCACCTGGCCAGGTGCCCAGACCATCATCTCCAGCACGTTCCCCAAGAGACAGGAAACCTCTGTGCAAACCCTGAACTGCTCTCCCTGCACTGTTCTCTTACTTCTCCCCTTTTCCCCCTACTCTCTTTGCTTGCTCTCTCTTGTTCTGCCCCTTTGCCCTCTTGCCCTCTCTGGTTTCTCCTCTCTCTTCCCCTCTCACCTCACTTGCTCCTGTTTTCTCCCCACGTTTTTCCCCTGCTCCTGCCCCGTTTTTCCCCCTGAGCTCTCTTCTCTCTCTCTCTCCCCATTCTCTCTTTAGGGCTTTGCTCCAGCCCAGGCTGGTGGCTGAAGGCAAAGCCCTCTTTACCCACCACCCTTGGAATAATAAACCCCCGTGTCTCTAGAACATCTCAGCTCTGCAGAGCTCCTTGTCCCTACCGTGCACAGAAAATACCACACAAGGACCTTCCCACTGCCGCTGCCACAAGTGTGGATGTGGAGAAACGTCCTGCAGCCCGTGACCTGCCAGCAGAGCCCTGAGTGAAACACAGAAATACCAGCTCAGCCAGGAGAGAAATCCCCACGGAACAGAGACACGTCTGAGTCAGGCTCAGAGTGTCCCAGGGCTCTTCCATGTGGGTTTTTCTCTTGGAAGTTTCAGCCTGGGAGCAGGAGGATTCATTTCTATGGCTGTTCACTGTTCCTATTTTTTTTATATAAAAAATGTAACTCTTTTGATTTGGATGTCAGTGACTGGATTTAAACTAAACAGAGTGAAAATGTTGCTGACAACCCCTGTAACTCTTGTTGCAGATTCCAGAGCCAGGATTTGGGAAATGCTGGGCAGGGGTGGGCACTGCCTGGCACAGGGTCCAGGTGTGCAGGAATTGGAGATGTTGAGCCACTTCTGGGATTCCCTCCTGTTCCCTTTGCACACAATTTCAACACTCTTGGAAATAAACTGCCCAGCTTTCCACAGATGCTTTTTTTTTCTGCCATAAGAGGGAAATAATCGAGACTGAAACCACTTCCACTAATTGTCTGTGTTTTAAATCTGAAGTGGTGCCAAGCTCCCACTTGGAAAGGCTCCAAGCAGCTGTGGTGGCCAGGGGGCACCTTGGGAGATGGATCTGCTCCCTCAGCCCATCCCCACGTCCATCACAGCGATGCTCCCCAGCCTGCCCTCTTCCTGCCTGCTCAACAGTTTCAGCTCTCTAAAGGCTCTGAGATAATTTTAAATCCCCAAAATAAAGACAAAGCAGAAGGCAGATACTTTCCCCCAAAAGACAAAAGGATTCCAAGTCTCTGCAGAGGATGAAAGACACAGATCTGCAGAGGGAGAAATGGGATGAGATGTTTTCAATGGCCTTTGTTTAACCCAGGAGGGCACCAGCCCACGAGCCCTTTGCTGGGTTCAGCCTTGGTCCCTCCTGTGGAGCTTCCTGGAGCCCCAGGCTGCAGGACATGGATGTTCCAGGCAGGGAGGGCCACAGGACAGGGAGGGCCACAGGACAGGGAGGGCCACAGGACAGGGAGGGCCACGGGACAGGGAGAGCAAGAACCAGGGAAATGATGATGAGCTCAGGTGATGAGCTCAGCTCAGGCAAACTCACCCCAAGCCTGGATGTACAGCAGGTGTCTGGTTCTGGCCCTCAGCCCCAGTTTTCTCTGGAGTTGAGCTCTCAGCTCTCCAGGAGCCCGTGGGAAGCTCAATGCAATGGAAACACCTCAATATTTTGGAAGGAATCATACAAGCCTTGAAGGGTAATTAAATCCCAGAATCTGCTAATAGTACCTCAGAACCACTGAACATCAGAGAGCAGTTTGGGTTAGAGGGACCTTAAAGCCCATCCAGTTCCTGCCATGGCAGGGACTTTTTACTGTCCCAGGGACACCTCCCACTGTCCCAGGCTGTTCCCAGCCCCAATATCCAACCTGGCCTTGGACATTCCAGCGATCCAGGGCAGCCACAGCTGTGCCAGGGCCTGCCCACCCTGCCATGGCAAAGATTTATTTCCTATTAATAATAAAAGGAAACATCAAAGTGATTGGTTTGATCTCTAAAGGCTTTATGATTTTAAACACTTGGTCAGTGACCCAGGGCAGCATCTCCTCTGCCCCTCCTGGGCCCCACATTTCTCTCTTGGGCATCAGAGCTCCCCTCTGCTCCCAGCACAGGAAGGACCTGGAGCTGTTGGAGTCCAGAGGAGGCACCAGGATGGTCAGAGGGATGGAGCAGCTCTGCTGTGGGGAAAGGATGAAAGAATTGGAATTGTTCAGTCTGGAGAAGGCAAGGCTCTGGGACGACCTAACTGTGGTCTTCTAGTAACAGAAAGGGACAGAGAAGAAAGATGTAAAGAGACTTGGAGAGACAGGACAAGGGGAGGAATGGCTCCCACTGCCAGAGGATGGGACATTGGGCAGGAATTGTTCCCTGGGAGGTGCCCGGCCCTGGCACAGGGTGCCCAGAGCAGCTGTGGCTGCCCCTGGATCCCTGGCAGTGCCCAAGGCCAGGCTGGACATTGGGGTTTGGATCCACCTGGGACAGTGGGAGCTGTCCATGGGACAGTGGAGGTGTCCCAGCCATGGCACAGGTGGCACCAGAGGAGTTTTTGGGTCCCTCCCAACCCAGCCCCGTCTGTGACTCTGTGGTTCTGTCCTTTGATGTGTCAATCACCTGCTTTTCCAGCCACCCCTTCCACCAGCACGGGGCCACTGCCAGCCTGGGCATGAACAGGTAAAAGCAGCAGAGATTTAACCAGAAGAGAAAGTCCCTGCGAAGAAGCAGGAGGGTGGACATGGACATTCCCAGCGACGTTCTGAGCCTCCTGTATCTCCTGTCCACGTTTGCTGCCCCGTGTGAGTCACCCTCAGGGTGTGCACACTGTGAGGGGCAAATGAGAAATGCCAGGGGAAGGGTTTCCCTGGGAGATGAGCCCAGGCACTGGGGTTGAGCTGCACGGCCACACAAAACCAGCCCGGACAGCACCTCTGCCTCCGGGGTGACAGAAACACAGAACTGTGGAGTGGTTTGAGTTGGAGGTCTCGGGTTGGTTTTCTCACCCGAGATTCAGGTTGTTTAAAGTCCTTGCCCTCTAAAAGCCCCAAGTCGCGTTGGTACAAAGAAGCAGAGTCTTCAAGGCCTCGTTTTCTGGTTTCTCGAGTTGTTTATTATTTGATATCTCAGAGTTTTCTCTCTCCCAGCCGAGGTCTGGGCAGGGCTGGGACATGAGGGGACGGCCCCCGATGGGGTCATCTCACATTTATACAGATAACCACGGGTGGGGTATTTACAATTTCACACCAATGCCCAGGGCTCACACTAAAAGGCTCATTTCTGCTCTGACCCAACCCACTGTCACTGCCCTGTGCCATCACCACCCCAGGGGATGGAGGGCGGGGGAGAAGGAGAGGGACACGAGGCACCACCCAAATCCCACCATCCTGTCCCCCATTTACCTCTATTCTATGAGCCCCAAAACTACTGAATTTTGTATGTTCTACTGTGCTAAACTACTGTTTCCACATCCTGGTGGTTTGCAATTCCTCTCCTTGTGCTGGAAGTTTCTCCCATGGGCTGAGATCAAACCCAGTGTCTTCCTGGGCTGTGCCAAGGTCTCCAACCCCCTGGACCAGCCCCACACCCCCTGCCCAGGGCTCAAATTCCCTTTCCCGGGTCCCAGCTCATCCAAAGGGATGTCCTGGACTCCAACAGGAGGCACCTTTAAAGGTCACCTAGTCCACCCTCCTGTGAACAAACAGAGACATTTTCCACAACATCAGGCTGGTCAGAGCCCCCTCCAGCCTGGCCTTGGACAGTTCAGGGATGGGGCAGCCAAGGCTTCTTGGGGATCCCATTCCCAGCTGATCCTGGCCCTGTGGGCAATTCCAGCCCAGCAGAAGAGCTCTGGCCCCACTCCACGAGTGGCTGTGCCTGATCTGAGCCCCTGGGTGTGGCTGAGGTGACACTGGTGTCCCTGGGTGTGTCCCCACCCTGTCCCCAAGCTCTGCACTAAAGGTGCTTCGGCATTAATGTGTAAATTAAAGAACGGCTGCAAAAATAGTCAAAAGGGAGCCCAAAAGAGAACACACGAGATCGATTATGTGCATATTTTAAGTGCTTTGTGACTGTGAATGTTTATTTGAAAAAATAAGAGTGAACGAGAAGCACTGGCACTACAAATAAAAATAATAAAGGGAAATACATCTCTTTTATTATTAAATTATAGATTAAAATAGGAAACAAGGGGGGATATAGAAACATATATCTCTTTGTGGAGGCTTTCTATAACAATCATCATAAAATAACGCAGCAGTACCTGACAGCTTAAATAAAGACAGGAGCTGAGGCTCCTATCTGCACATTTATCTCCTCTGATGCAGACAGGGTAAAGAGGCATAAAAGGCTGGATAATAACATCTTCCTGCACACCAGCTCCCCAACGACAGGCAGATTTTATACTCGGTTACTCCACATAATGTCAACACTGTTACAAAACAAAAGCACCGTGAAGATGCACACGTCTCTTCTTCCCTCCCGCTCCTTCACCCTCTTTCCCTGTGATCCATCACTCTGTGATTTCTGTCTCACTCAGAGGGGCCGGTCAGAAGCTCTGCTGGTCTGGACCAGGCCCTGGGGTTGTGGGGCAGCAGGGCAGGAATGAGGGGAGGGGCAGTGAGGTTCAGGTGGGCGCACACGGCTCAGGGCAGGAATGAGGGGAGGGGCAGTGGGGTTCAGGTGGGCGCACAGAGCTCAGGGCAGAGGGGCAGGGAAGGCACCTGGCAGTTCCCCTGGTCCCTGCCCTGTGCAAGGGACAGGAGCTGCCCCAGCCAGTCCTGACCCTCCTGCCCTGGCAGTGCCCCCAGCCCCACAGGGATGGACAGAGCTGTCCGTGTGTCCCACCTGGGCCAGGTGTCTGTGTGTCCCTCCTGAGCCAGGTGTGTGTCCCCCCTGAACCTGCTGTCTGTGTGTCCCACCTGAACCTGCTGTCTGTCTGTCCCCCCTAAGCCAGGTGTCCGTGTGTCCTCTGAGCCAGCTGTGTGTCCCACCTGAGCCAGGTGTCTGTGTGTCCCCCCTGAGCCAGGTGTCTGTGTGTCCCACCTGAACCTGCTGTCTGTTGCCCCTGACTTTCTTGCTTTCAAGTGTTTGAGTCTTTGCAGCACCATTCTCACACTGCTTCATGTAAACAATGTGTATTCTTAGAATTTATCTGTATGGTCCCTGTTTATTCTTGTTTTCTGAGAGAGAACTTGACTGATGGTCACAGTGACCAATGGGGTCAGGAGGTTGTGACCTCCTTGGGCCAATCTGAGCCCTCTGTACAAAATGTATATAAGTAGAATTGGAGTCAGATAATAAAGAGCCTTCCATGTTTGACCTGCTGTACCTGCTGTGCTCTGGGAGGGTCCACACCACGTCACAATGTGTTGCCCCTCTAAGGGCAGGGGTAACAGCTGTCTGCGTGTCCCCCCTGAGCCAGATGTCCGTGTGTCCCCCCTTTGCCAGGTGCCCGTGTGTCCCACCTGAGCCAGGTGTCCGTGTGTCCCCCCTGAACCTGCTGTCTGTCTGTCCCACCTGAGCCAGGTGTCCGTGTATCCCCCCTGATCCAGCACCCATGGGAGGCACAGCAGCTCACACTGACCAAACCTGAACTGACAAAAGCCCTGGCACAGGGAGGTGCTCCCCGTCCTCCAGGCTCCACTGAGAGCCACCCAAACCCCAGGAGGGCCCAAACCTGAGCCAGTCCTTCCCCAGTTCCCCTCCCCACCAGCAGTCACCTCCTGCCCCCGAGGGATCCTCCCCCATCCTTGGCACCTTCCAGGTGACACCACAGCAGGACAACACGGCCCGGGGGGGTCCTGCAACATCCTACCCACACTCCTGACAAAAACCTCTCACCTGGGACAAAGCAAGCTGGATTTCTCCTTCCACACAAACCTTCTCTGCTCTGAACTAACTTTTCCCACAGCATGAGGAGCTCACTCCCATTTCCAAACCTTGTGGGATCTGAACTTCTGAACATTCTTATCAAACCAGGTCAGCTGGGACAGGGCTTGGGGCAGCCTGGTCTGCAGGAGGTGGAAGGAGATGAGCTTTTAGATCCCTCCCAACCCAAACCATTCCACGGATCTCTGATTGTCTGATCAGCCCAGGGGGCTCAAAAACTACTGGGAAGGGACAGACTGACACACACAAGATTCATTTTCTCTGGACAACACAGCTGGAGGATCAACATAATCAAATTGTTCACCTCTGGTTGAATCAACTCGTTAATTCTGACCAGCCTGAAGGGTTTTCTCCAGGGACACCTGTATTTGCCCAGCTGATTTGTGATGGGAACTCAGAGTTCTTGGCACTTCCTTGAGGAGTGGAGGAAAAAATATTGGCAACAGCAACCCATTTTTTTTTTTTTTTTTGGAAACATTTACTTTTGAGTCCTGGCATAATGGAAGGTGACAAGAGGAGTGATTGTCCAAGCTTGACTTGGGGCCAGCCCCTCAGGGAGGTCACCCCAGAACTCTGCCAGCCCCTCGGGGAGGTCACCCCAGAACTCTGCCAGCCCCTCAGGGAGGTCACCCCAGAACTCTGCCAGCCCCTCAGGGAGGTCACCTCAGACCCGCTCCAGCCCCTCAGGGAGGTCACCTCAGAATTGCTCCAGCCCCTCAGGGAGGTCACCCCAGAACTCTGCCAGCCCCTCGGGGAGGTCACCCCAGAACTCTGCCAGCCCCTCAGGGAGGTCACCTCAGAATTGCTCCAGCCCCTCAGGGAGGTCACCTCAGAACTCTGCCTTGCTCACCTGCACTGCAGGGAGAGCAGGGCCAGGTGTGAGGGCAGGGGTTCTGTCCCGGGAGGTGCAGAGGGTGGCACTGGCTGGGAGGTACCAGGACTGTTCTGGTGCAGAGGAGGGTCCAGCTCCTCAGCAGGAGCCCCAGCAGAGCTCAGGGCTTGCCCAGACTCAGCCCCCAGCACTGAGCCCTCCCAGCTCCACCATCCAGAGGCCACTGAGACCTTGGGCTGAGCAGCACCATCTTCCCTTCAACATGAATTTGGGATGTTCTGGGGGAAAGGGAAAAGAACTGAGGCCACCCCTGGACCCTCTGCCTGGTGACACTGCTGCTGTCCCAAAGGTGAGACACACACTGGCCCCTTGTTCAGCCCCTGGATGCACCCAGGACCTGCAGGTCCTACACAACCCTGCCCTGGTTACTCCTCATGCCTGTGACTCACAACTCTCCTGAAAAAAATTCCATCAAGCCTCAAGGATAACTCAAACTGAGACCCTGCAATTTCTTTTTCCATTATAAATGAGAAAGAAAAATAGCCTAAACGTTTCACTCCTAACACTCAAAACTTTTTTTCCTTGGCTGCCTCACGCTGTTGCTCTCTCTCCTCCCCTCCCCTCCCTGTCTTACAGGAGTGTGACTAATCCTCTTCTTTCCCTGGCACTGTTACCTTGAAGGTATTTATAGAGTGTGATCATGTTCTCTCCTGTGTCTCTCCAGCCCTGGATAAACCAAGCACCCCCAGGCATCTCTCACGTGCCTTCTCCTGCTCTTTGAGGCCACACTCACTGCAGTGCCGAGCCAGGAGAGGCTTTGCCTGTTGGAGAGGACAGGGCAGGGCTCCCACAGGCAGCTCCTGATGGCCGTGCCCTGCCTGCACAGCCTGATCCCTGTGCTCTGGGTGTGCACACACCTCCTGTCCTGCCTGCATGGCTTGGACTGTGCCTGATCCCTGTGCTGTGGGTCTGCACACACCTCCTGTCCTGGGGCTGTGAGCTGTGGGTCTGAACACACCTCCATATCCTGCACAGCCTGGCCCATGGCTGTGGCCATGAGCTCTAGGTTTGCACACACCTCCATGTCCTGGCTGTACAGCCATGCCTGTGCCTGTGAGCTGTGGGTCTGAGCACACCCTGCACAGCCTGATCCCTGTGGGCTGTGGGTCTGCACACACCTGCACGCCCTGCACAGCCTGATCCCTGTGAGCTGTGGGTTTGCACACACCTCCCTGTCCTGAAAAGCCTGGCCTGTGCCTGGGGCTGTGAACTGTGTGTTTGCACACACCTGCACACCCTGCACAGCCTGGCTCATGGAGGTGTGAGTCTGCACATATGTCTGTACCCTGCATAGCCTGGTCCCCGTGCTGTGGGTCTGCACACACCTCCATGGGGGCTGTGAGATGTGAGCTGTGGGTCTGCACACACCTGCACACCCTGCATAGCCTGGTCCATGGCTGGGGCTGTGAGCTGTGGGTTTACACACACCTCCCTGTCCTACACAGCTTGGCCTGTGCCTGGGGCTGTGAACTGTGTGTTTGCACACACCTGCACACCCTGCACAGCCTGGTCCCTGTGCTGTGGGTTTGCATACACGTGCACACACCTGCACACCCTGCACAGCCTGGCTCATGGAGCTGTGAGTCTGCACACACCTCCATGGGGGCTGTGAGCTGTGAACTGTGTGGTTGCACACACCTGCACACCCTACACAGCCTGGTCCCTGTGAGCTGTGGGTCTGCACACACCTGCACACCCTGCACAGCCTGATCCCTGTGAGCTGTGGGTCTGAACACAGCTCCCTGTCCTGTACAGCCTTGTCCATGGCTGGGGCTGTGAGCAGTGAGTTTACACACACCTCCTTGTCCTGCACAGCCTGGCCTGTGCCTGGGGCTGTGAACTGTGTGTTTGCACACACCTGCACACCCTGCACAGCCTGATCCCTGTGAGCTGGGGGTCTGAACACACCTCCCTGCCCTGCACAGCCTGATCCCTGTGAGCTGTGGGTTTGCACACACCTGCACACCCTGCACAGCCTGGTCCCTGTGCTCTGGGTCTGCACACACCTGCACACCCTGCACAGCCTGGTCCCTGTACTGTGGGTCTGCACACTCCTCCCCGCCCTGCACAGCCACGTTCACCTGCTCCCCGTCCATCAGCCCGTGCCATCATCTGTTTGTGTTATCTCGTGTCACTGCCGGTGTTCTGCCTCCTGAGCTGGGAGCAGCGGGAAGGAAGATGAATGCAGGGGGCTGGAGCAGATTAAACTGAAACATGTTTGTCCTGCAGTGCCTGGGAGGTGCCTGGGGAAGGGCAGTGCCTGGGAGGGAAAGGGAAAAGGGAAAGGGAAAGGGAAAGGGAAAGGGAGAAGGGAAAGGGAGAAGGGAAAGGGAAAAGGGAAAGGGAAAAGGAAAAGGGAAAAGGAAAAGGGAAAGGGAAAAGGAAAGGGAAAGGGAGAAGGGAAAGGGAAAGGGAAAGGGAAAAGGAAAAGGGAAAAGGGAAAAGGGAAAAGGGAAAGGGAAAAGGGAAAGGGAAAAGGAAAAGGGAAAGGGAAAAGGAAAGGGAAAGGGAAAGGGAAAGGGAAAGGGAAAAGGAAAAGGGAAAGGGAAAAGGGAAAAGGGAAAGGGAAAAGGGAAAGGGAAAGGGGAGGGGAAAGGGAAAGGGAAAGGGAAAGGGAAAGGGAAAGGGAAAGGGAAGGGGAAGGGAAAAGGAAAAAGGGAAAAGGAAAAAGGAAAAAGGAAAAAGGGAAAGGGTGCTCTCAGTGCCCTGCCTCGCTCAGCTCATTAAGGAAGCTCCAGGTGCTGGTGTAAATGACCCAGAGCTGCCTCACTCAGGCTGTTGAACTCCCCTGGCCTCCAAAGCAGAGCAGCCCCCTGCACCCGGCTGGGAATGGTCCCTGGCTGCTGAGCAATGCCCACGGCCATGCTGGCCACAGCCAAAACCTCTTCAGGGACTTTAACAGGTGGGACAGGCAAATCACCACAGCTCCAAATGCTCCTGGGCTCTGGGTGGCCCCTGTGACCACCAGGAGAGCCACCAACTCCACGTGGTTCCAGCCACCATTCGATTGTTATAGAGCCATCAGGTCTGGGAAAACAGAAATGTCTCATTGGGTTTCTTTCTCTTTTAACCATGGAAAAACACGTTGCCTGGGAAAATTTGGGCTTTAAGTAGAAGAACAAAACACTAAATACTAAAACACTAAACGATGTTTTAATCTGATTTTCTTTATCTTTCATTTTTTTTTTTTTAGCTGTACAGATGGAAACGATGGGTCCCTGGTTTCTCCCTCCAGCATCAGCTGCTCCCTTGGAGGACACGAGAGCTTGGAGGGTTAGACTGGGCTCGTCTCACTGGTCAAGGGAAGAGCTGGAATGTCACTGGGATTGGCTTTGCAGTCCCTGGGGCTAACACCAACCTGCAGAGAGGATCAGTGTCCCTCCAGGCCTGCCAACTTCCCTCCTCCATTGAAAGGAGAAGTTCAGTGAAAACCAGGTGGGATGAAACCCATTTCCTGATCCTGCTGGGACCATCCCTGTCTGTGTGTGGGGACAAGTGAGAGACAAATTCCATTTCTCTTCCTGTCCAAGGTCCCTCTGGGAAGACCATTTTCTGTTTCCTTAATAAAAGCAGATAAAAAACAGAAGAGAAACATCTGCGGCTTCATTTTAGCCCTCATTTTTCATCCCCTGGAATTATACTTAATAAGCATTTTATTTTCCACTCGCTATCTTTTATTTCAAATTTTACCGTTCCTGATCTGTCATTGTTGTGGGAAAGTCGAACTGTACCGAAAGCCCAATATTTTTTTCTGGGAAAATGAGCTTCTGTTTTCCCACTTGTTCTTCTGTCAGAGGGTTTTACCTTTCACCCTCCAGGGCTGGTCCCCCTCTGTGGCCCGTGGCTGACCCAGGCCCTGAGCAGAGCTCATCTCCAGTCCCGGGGTGTTATAAATGTGTGTTATAAAATTGGCTTTTCACAAGTTGCGTGCTGTGTGATTAATAACATGGTAAGGGTATAGGATATAAGTTTATTTATGCTGTTGGTAAAAGAAAATTAGGCATAATGGGAATAGTTGATGTAAGTGTGTTTAAACTGTCTGTTTGGTGGGGATATTCTCAGGATTTTTTTTTCTCCTGAAATTCCCTTGAGTTCACAACCAGAATTCCTGGAATTTCGTGGCCAAAATCCTCAGGAATTTCTGCCTGAAATTCCCAAGATTTCGTGGCCAAATTCCTCAGGAATTTCTGCCTGAAATTCCCAAGATTTCACACACAAAATTCTCAGGATTTTTTTTCCCTGAAATTCCCAGGATTTTATGGCCAAAATCCTCAGGAATTTCTGCTCTTCTGATTCAGAGAAGTCACAAGTGCCTATATGGGACAAACATGATTTTTCAGACTATTTTGGGGGTTATTATTCTAATTACGTTTTTTCTGTAAAACAACAAAAATACATTCTACTTGACACAGCTGATAATGACATAGAACTGTGAACAGCACAGAGCCCTTGAGCGTCCATCTACTATTATTTCTATGGTAATACAGAAAAGGTGAATTTAATTATTGATGCCTTGACGGATTTTTTTTTTCTTTATGCTTAAATAAAAAAATAAACCACACACCAACTATCAGCATCTCCCACCTGAAGAAAGCACAGACCCAGGCCCAGCTGGAGGTGATAATGAAGACACAGCCCAGAAACACAAATGCTCTAAAAAGGCAAACCCAAGGAGGGACCAGACAAAACAGTTCCTGGAATATGGAAATGAGTTTATGAAATTCATAAACTATTGCGATAAGAAGGGTATTTAAAAATTGTCTCTGAGATAGCAAAGTGTGGACTTGGCTGGGTGCAGAGTCACCCGGCCGTACTTGGCTTTTTTTTATCTCCTAATTGTCTTAATTTTTATTATTAAACATATTTCTTAAAATTTACCAAAAAGTGAATCTCGTTTTTCATAATCCCCATGGTGCAGCCATGGCCTGGGGAAAACACCTCCCTGAGCATCTCTCACCCATCCCTGCCCGTCCCACATTCATCCTGCTATATATATATTATATAACGTTGGCTTTTCCCAGGATGTGTGCTGTATGGTTAATAATGTTGTGGTAAGGATATAAAATAGAAGTTTTTTATTTCTGCTTTTAGAAAATTAGGCAGAGTGGTAATAACTGATGTAATGTGCTTAAACTGTCTGTTTGGTGGGGATAACACCCAGTGAACATGGAAAGAAGACTCTGCTATTGATACACCAATATCAGCATCTCCCACCTAAAAAAAGTATAAAGCAAAGCCCAAGCTAAAGGTGATAATGAAGACACAACCACAAAACACAAATGCTCTAAAAAGGCAAACCCAAGGAGGGGCCAGGCAAAACAGTTCCTGGAATATGGAAACTGGTTTATGGAATTATATGAATATTCATATATTGATATAACGGGAAGGGTATTTAATTAATGTCTCTGAGATAGCAAAGTGTGGACTTGGCTGAGTGCAGAGTCACCCGGCCGTACTTGGCTTTTTTTTTAATCTAATTGTCTAAATTATTTTATTAAACATATTTCTTAAAATTTACCAAAAAGTGAACCTGGTTTTCCACACAGGGCAGGGCAGGATCCCTGATCCCCGAGCACGGGATGGGGGAAGGTTTCCAGAGCATCCCCTGACTTTGGTTCCTCCCGGGCACAGGGAGAGCTCAGGGGGTGCCCAAAGCCACGTTGCTCCTCACAGAAATTCGGATCCCAGCTCGGAGTTTGCTGCTTCCCACAAACACAAAAATCCCAGGCCAAACACACAGAGCTGCTCCTGGTTCTGCCTCACAACGATTCCCCTCCTTAAAACACATCCCCATTTTACACCTGGATGATGAGTGAATTCGCATCATTATCCAAAATTTGAGAGACCCAGAAACAGCTGCTGCAATTCCCCATCCCCTGGGACAGACCCAGCCTGCAGATCAAACACTTCTGGGGAGATTCACTGCATTTCTTTTTGCTATTTGGGTGGTTTTTTTTTTTTTTTTTTTTTTTTTTTTTGTTTCTTTGTTTGTTTGTTTTGAGGTTTTTTTTTTTTGGTTTTTTTTTTGGTTTTTTTTTGGGGGGGTTTTGGGGTTTTGTTTTTGTTTTTGTTTGTTGTTGTTGTGGTGTTTTGGTTTTTTTAATTATTATTATTTTTTTAATTCGTGTTTGTTGTTTTTTTGGTTTTTTTTTGCTCCAGCCCTTCAATTATGATCCAAACTTACTGGTAATGCAATAGCATCTAATGAACTCAATTAGGGCTCTGGGCCCCCTGGAGTCAGGCACTTCATTACTGACAGCCTTCCCAGAGCACGTTAGGGATTACCCCGGCTCTCCATGGGGAGAGGAATGAAACAACACCGGGAGAGGGAAATAAATCTCCCTGCACTGGCCCCGGCAGGGAGGTGACTCTGACACTGCAGTGTCCCCACAGTCCTGGGTGACAGATGGTTCCCCAGCTGCCCCTTCCCCTGCACAGCCCCTTCTGCAGCAGGAAACCCGACCCCCAGTGCTGGGAGAGATGGGACAGGAAGGACTTATGAATATGATTTTAATAGTAAGAAATACTGCAGATGTAAAACCTGTGAGTGAAATAGGAATGAAAGCCAGTTTGGAGATGTGAGCATGGCAGGCAGGAAGACGGGGATGAGCTGGAGACAGGAAAACAAAAGACAAGAATGTTGCCTTTCCACCTTGGCAAAGACATCCGGGAACAAGGGCATGAGAAAGGAGTCTGTAGAGTTTAGAATATAAAATGACATGGTGATGTAGTAGTTCTCACAGGCTGCAGGCAAAGTCTGTAGGTTTTGTATCTCACGCCGGTTGGTCACTGTAAATTAGAATATTCAACACAAAAAGAGATAGAATGGATTGGAACAAGAGGATCGCTCTCTTGTCCTGGCTCTCCTCCCTTTTGCCCTCACCTCTCTCCTCTGGCCCTCTCACCCTCTTCCCTCACCTCTCTTGGCCCATCCCCTCTCCTCTCTCTCCCCTCACTTGCTCCTGTTTTCTCCCCACGTTTTTCCCCTGCTCCTGCCCCGTTTTTCCCCCTGAGCTCTCTTCTCTCTCTCTCTCCCCATTCTCTCTTCAGGGCTTTGCTCCAGCCCAGGCTGGTGGCTGAAGGCAAAGCCCTCTTTACCCACCACCCTTGGAATAATAAACCCCCGTGTTTCTAGAACATCTCAGCTCTGCAGAGCTCCTTGTCCCTGCCCTCCACAGAAAAATTTCTACACCTCAGCACAAGGAAAACCCAACCCTGGGGATCCATTCCCTGGGCCCAGGATGGCTCTCACACCTTTACAGGAGAAATTCCTCTCCCCACTCCTCAATCCCGTTACCACGGGCAGCTCTATCTGCCTGACCCCTCAGGAGCCTCTTCTCTTCCCCCTCCAGAGCAGACCCTGCTCAGAGCCCTCTCCTCTGTTCCCTTCCCAAAACCCCGATGGGAATCTCCTGCAGGGCAAGTTTAGGAAAGCCCCAGAGCAGCAGCAGAGCCCCCAAAGCTCAGTCCTACAGGAGGTTCCTCATCTCGGGACATTTCCTTCTCACACGCCAAGAGATCACAAAAAGGAGACAACATTTCTAACTGGAGAGGGAAATTCGCGTTTTCTCAGGGAATGAGGCACCCGAGCACCTCGTGGGGCAGCACTTTGGCTTTAAGGTTTGTTAAATCCCCAAAGCCTGACAAATCCTCCAGGGATCCCACCAGACCCCGAAGGGGAAACTGGCTCTTCTCCCTTCCTTGAAGTAATTTGAAATCAAAGCTTTTATTAATAGAATCACAGAATCTTTTAGGTTAGAAAAGACCTCTGAGATCACAGAGCCCGGTGATCTGTTTCTCCTGCAGCCATTCCCTGCCAGGCAGCAGACAAAAGGTCTGACAAAAGCCCAGAGTCTTGTCCCAGTTTGGGGCGCTCGGGGTGAGGTGTCAGAGCCCCAGCAGGGTCTGCTCTGAAGGTGCCACATTCCCAGCACAGAGCTCGAGCTCCTGCTCATCCCAGCTCCTTCTGGAGTGTCCTGGGTTGTGGTGTAGGATGTGCACACAGTATTTATCCCATCCCCATCCCCATGAGCTGTTGGAACCAGGTGGGGCAGTGTTTTCCCAGGCCCCTCCTTTGGGCTCTTCTGCTCATGGCCCATCAATGCCTTGCCCAGGACTCACAGGGAACTCCCTCCAGGAGCTCTCTCTGTTTAATGGGCCATCAAGGAGCCACTGCACGACTCCTCATCCCATTGGGAGATGCTCCCAATGCCCAGGGGGAGGAGCCAAGCATTCCCACCTGGAGAGAATCTGGGATTCGGGACAGGACAAGCAGCCCTGAGCCACTGGATTCCCAGAGGAGCAGAGCTCCCAGACCTTTCTGTGGGATCACTGCTTCAGGAAGAGCCCCTCACCTGGACTGCTCCCCCCACCCTGCTCAGGGTGTGTTCTGACTCTGTCAGGGGGTCTTTTCTATTATTGCATTGATTTTATTTTATTTTATTTTATTTTATTTTATTTTATTTTATTTTATTTTATTTTAATTATTTTTATTTTATTTTATTTTGTTTTGGTTTGGTTTTAATTATTTTTATTTTATTTTATTTTTTAAATTTTTATTATTTTATTTTATTTTGTTTTGTTTTGAATTATTTTTATTTTATTTTATTTTTTCCTTTCTTCTTATTAAAATATATCTCTGACTTGGAGCCTCTCACTCCTTTTGCTTTCAAACCACGACATGGAGACACCTCTGGAAGGTTTTTCTGGGCTCCACGACCCCCTGAGCAGTTCCCCACCCTGGGAGGAAAGCTCTGTCTCTCCCCAGGGCTGACAGGGCTGTGGCAGCAGCCCGAGGTGAGCAGTTTGTCTCCCTCCCCGGGTTCTGTTCTGTCACCGAGAGGCAGAAACAAAACAAATGTCTCGGAAGGGGGGAAAAAATGTACCGTGAAATTGCTGTAACTGGTGTCAAATCAACTAACCTTGCAGGGAGGAGTGAACTCCTCAGCAGGCAGAGCAGAACCTGCAGCACTCTCAGCCTCCTTGGGGCTCACAAACAGGTCAGATAAATGCCTTTGGATCCCTTTCCCGAGGTTTGGCTGAAAACTCAGTGCAGCTCTGCTCTCCTCTCCCCTAACACCCTCCATCTCCCCACCTGCAGCCTCCATTCCAGAAGGTTCCGGGGGGTTCTGTCACCTCCAGCCCTGTGACAGGGTTTTTGGAACCTCGTGCTGTGAGAGTGAGGAAAGGGAGGTGCAGGGACAGGAGTGACAGGAGCTGCCTCTGCAGAGAACTGAGGCAGGAGGGCTGGGACCCCTGGGCAGGCTGCCTCGGGCAGATTTGGGCTCTGCACACACCGGGGAGAGTTACAGCACCAGGACAGACAGGGAGACTGATCCCAAAATTGTTCACCCACAGGCAGACACAGGGGACTGTGAGTTTCCTCCTGGATTTTTTCACTGGAGCAGTGTCGTGGTTTGAAAAGCAAAACGAGTGAGATGCTCCAAGTCAGAAATATAATTTAATAAGAAAAAAGGGTTAAAAAGGTAAAAATAAAATAAAATCAATGCAATAACACAAAGGAGCACTGGCAGAGTCAGAACACACCCTGAGCAGGGTGGGGGGAGCAGTCCAGGGGAGGGGCTCTTCCTGAAGCAGTGATCCCACAGAAAGGTCTGGGAGCTCTGCTCCTCTGGGAATCCAGTGGCTCAGGGCTGCTTGTCCTGTCCCAAATCCCAGATTCTCTCCAGGTGGGAATGCTTGGCTCCTCCCCCTGGGCATTGGGAGCATCTCCCAATGGGATGAGGAGTCGTGCAGTGGCTCCTTGATGGCCCATTAAACAGAGAGAGCTCCTGGAGGGAGTTCCCTGTGAGTCCTGGGCAAGGCATTGATGGGCCATGAGCAGAAGAGCCCAAAGGAGGGGCCTGGGAAAACACTGCCCCACCTGGTTCCAGCAGCTCATGGGGATGGGGATGGGATAAATACTGTGTGCACATCCCACACTGCAACCCAGGACAGGCAGCTTTGAGGAAGGGGAGGTGAGCTGGCTACAGGACAAATCCTTGCATTGACAACCTGGAGCTGGAGTGCAGATCCCAGAGCCCACCTATGGGACACACAGCACAGACATGGAATTGTGGAAGGGTTTGGGCCGAAAGGGACCTCAAAGCTCATCAGTCCCAGCCCTGCCAGGCCAGGGACACCTTCCAGGAGACTGAGCAACAGACAGAAAGACATTAAAGTTCTAATCACGGCGGAGGTGATGCCTTTGGCGTGTCCAATTAGAGCAGCGGGAGGAAAAAAAAATGAAACAAAGTGTTCAATAAAGGCTGAAACATTAAAATAAAGTGGAGGTGACACTTAGGGGGGTCCAGTTTGGGCAGTGGGAGGGAAAAAAAAAAGAGCAAAGAGTTCAATAAAATTTGCAACAGTAAAAGAAGATGAATTGAGAAATCCAAACCCCTTTATGATTGATTTGGGTGTTTATGTAAAACTCTCACGGACAGGACCAGATGAACTCTGCAGAGCGGTGGCCCAGACACGGTGTTTGCTCAAAGCAAGGACTCACAGCCCCGTTCCAAGGCTGTGCCTGCCCCGTGTTTCCCCTGCTCTCATTAATCCAGGAGGACGGGATTTCCCGGGAGGCCCCGCCAGCCCCGTTTGATGCCAGGCTTGAAGCAAAGCTTGATTATTTTGCAGAGATTGGGTTCAATTCGCCACCTCTTAAGGCACCCTGGAGCTCTCTCAGGAGCTGTCCAGGTCAGCTCTGGGGCTCCAGGGAGCTCAGGGCGCTCAGGGACTCCCCGAGCTGCTCCTGTTGCTGCCTGTCTGGAGCTGAACTCTTCCCTGGGCACCTCCACTGCTCCCTGGGCTGCAGCTCTGGGCCCTGGGGGCACAGGAGGGGCACAGGAGAGGTGAATCCCCTGAGCAGGGTGGGCTGGGGGCAGCCCCAGCCCTGCAGCTCCAATCCCTGCAGCCCCAACCCTGCAGCTCCAATCCCTGCAGCTCCAATCCCTGCAGCTCCAATCCCTGCAGCTCCAGCCCTGCAGCTCCAACCCTGCATCCCCAATCCCTGCAATTCCAGCCCTGCATTCCCAATTCCTGCAGCCCCAACCCTCCAGTTCAGGCAGCAGCACTGCAGGGCAGCTCCAGCCCAAATTATGGCCTTGGTCTTCACTGCACAAATATCAGGGAGTGAGGAGGGAAACCCCACCAGGTTTCTCAGGCCTTAACTCACAGCCCATCAGCACCTGGAGCTGTTTAAACTCCCATCCCAAAGTGCACTGGCACCCCTTGGGGGTAACAAAGAGATGGCTGAGCTTGGGGGTGTTTGAAGCAATTTGATCCTCCTTTTGGAAGAAGCACCAAAAAAATCTGTCCCATTCCTTTCTCCTCCAAAGCTGCACTTGTGTGCCAGAGCCCCCCTCGGAGCCAGGTGTCCCCAGCAGGGTGGGGGGACCTGCAGTGACTCTGCCAGAGCACTCGGGGGTGGGACAGGTACCACGGACAGGCTTTTCCACCTGGATTTTATCCATCAGAACCACAGGGGCTGGGAATGTCCCCTCTCGTCCCTCAGCCCATCCAGGGCTGGGAACATCCCCCAGCCCTCCTGTCTCAGCCCATCCAGGGCTGGGAACAACCCCCAGTTCTCCTGTCTCAGCAAATCCAGGCACTGGGAACATCCCCCAGCTCTCCTCCTGTCTCAGCCCATCCTGGGCTGGAAATGTCCCTCCAGCTCTCCTGTCTCAGCCCATCCAGGGCTGGGAACATCCCCCAGCCCTCCTGTCTCAGCCCATCCAGGGCTGGGAACATCCCCCAGCCCTCCTGTCTCAGCCCATCCAGGGGCTGGAAATGTCCCTCCAGCTCTCCTGTCTCAGCCCATCCTGGGCTGGGAACATCCCCCAGCTCTCCTCCCTCAGCTCCCACCCTCAGCCCATCCGTGCACAGAGTTCAGTGCCAGGAGGTGTTACCACAGGGGATTTTGACAGATGCTTTTAAAACAAGGGAGCTGCACTGAGCTGAAGATTGACAGGAACAAGCTTTTCATAGTTTTGTTCCCTCTTTTTTTTTTTTTTTTTTTTTTTTTTTTTTTTTCTTCTCTCCAATGAAATGTGTTCTTCTGAAAAAAAAATTCTTCTAGCAGGAGAACTACCTTTCAATTTGTCCTCTCGCACTTTGGGGTTGAGAAGAAAGAGGTCATTTATATATATATATATATATATTAAAGGAAGCAAAAAGGAATATAAAGTCCACTAGAGGGAAAAAGAAATCATGACTATCTCGGTAGCAAGGTATTTTTATCAAAAAGGTGGCAAACTTTAAGAGACATTAGAAGCCATGTTTTAAAATGACCAAGTGGAAAGTTATAAAAATGAACAAGCCTTGTGTGAAAATGATGAAGGGAATTTCAGGCACAATAGAAATCACCTGTGAAAATTGCCAGGAGAGCAGGGAAGAAGACATTTCTGTCTCCAAAAAGCAAAATAAAATGCTACTCGCAGTAATTCATACTAATTATTAGCCTTAAGTAGTACTAATTTTTTACCCAGCAATAATTACTATTTAAGGCTCCAGAGCTCTGGGAAAAAAAAAAAAAAAAAAATCTTTTCTGGGTGTGGTGAGATCCTTGCAGAGGGATCTGCACAGCCTGTTGAGGGAGAAGTTTTATTTCTCCTCTGCACCAACGCGGACAGACATAAATATCACATTCCTATTGATGCAAATAACGGATTGCTGCTGTCAGGACTGACAAAGACACTAATTTAAGGAGTTTTCCCTCTCTTTCACACACAGAGATGCATTTTTCAAGAGATTTTTTTTTGCTTTTCCCCTGGGATCTGAGTTCCCAAACCGGGTGAAAACCACCAGAAGGTCTCGGATGTTTGATTGCACCTGCGAGGAGCCCGTGGGAAGCACAGGCCAGGAATGGTGCAAAGGAGCAGCTCAGGAAAACCTGCAGCAGAACCATCCGGGGGTCCTGACACTCATCTGGGGGTCCTGATGCACATCTGGGGGTCCTGGCACACATCTGGGGGTCCTGACGCACATCTGGGGGTCCTGACACACATGTGGGAGTCCTGACACACATCTGGGGGTCCTGACACTCATCTGGGGGTCCTGACACACATGTGGGAGTCCTGGCACACATCTGGGGGTCCTGACACACACCTGGGGGTCCTGACGCACATCTGGGGGTCCTGACACTCATCTGGGGGTCCTGACACACACCTGGGGGTCCTGACGCACATCTGGGGGTCCTGACACACATCTGGGGGTCCTGACACACATCTGGGCCACGACTGGCTCCTGCTCAGGGGGGGCTCAAGGCAAGGAGCTGCTCCCAGCTGTGCCCAGCACTTCACCCTCGCCCTGAGCTCTGTTCTGTGAGTGCAAGGCTGGTGAGACCTGCCCGGTTCCCTGGGAGCTGGGCACAGGTGGGGCCCAAAGTCCTCCTGAAATTATTAAACTAATTAATATAACCTCATATCTCACTGCATCAGTGCCTTGATTCTCCACGGGGTGTTCCTGAATGCCTCCCCCCTGTCCCCTGGTGGGATTTCCAGCCAAGGCCAGCCAGGTGAGTATCAGGGGACAGCACAGAGCAACAGCCCTCCCCAAGGCAGCCCCTGGTCCCCGGGGTGGCTCCTGTTCTGTCCCTGCACTGCCACCAGTGTGGCTGCTGGGGACACGGGGCAGGGAGCTCACCTGGCTGAAAAGTGGGTGAGGAAAACAAAAATATTCAATTCTGCAAGTTTCTCAATTCTGTGTTCAGTTATTCAATTCAGGAAGCCAGGGTCCCCACTCAGGCTGGGTGATGGTGACACTGCCCAGTGCCACCCTGGAGAGCCCCAGTCTCACCAAGAACTGTCCCCTCCCAACCAGGATCATCCCAAAATGCCAGAGGGGGACACACCAGGAGCCAGGAGCTCACGCTGCAGCCCACAGGGTGCACAGCCAGCGGGGATGGAGCTGGGCATCTGGGAATTGCCAGGCTCCTTTCTACACCCTGGGTTCCTGCAGGGGACAGAGCTGGGAATTGCCAGGCTCCTGTCTGCACCCTGGATCCCTGCAGGGGATGGAGTTGAGAATTGCCAGGTTCCTTTCTGCACCCTGGGTCCCTGCAGGGGATAAAGTTGGGAATTGCCTGCCCTCCCCAGCCCTGCACCCTGGATCCCTGCAGGGGATGGAGTTGGGAATTTCCAGGGTCCTCTCTGCCCTCCCCAGCCCTGCACCCTTCATCCCTGCAGGGGATGGAGCTGGGAATCTGGGAATTGCCAGGCTCTTTTCTGCACTCTGGATCCTTGCAGGGATGGAGTTGGGAATTGCCAGGCTCCTGCCTGCCCTCCCCAGCCTTGTACCCTGGATCCTTGCAGGGATGAAGTTGGGAATTGCCAGGCTCCTGTCTGCACCCTGGGTCCTTGCAGGGGACAGAGCTGGGAATTTCCAGGCTCCTGCCTGCACTCTAGGTCCCTGCAGGGGATGGAGCTGGAAATTGCTTGCCCTCCCCAGCCCTGCACCCTGGGTCCCTGCAGGGGACAGAGATGGGAATTTCCAGGCTCCTGTCTGTCCCCTGGATCCCTGCAGGGGATGGAGCTGGGAATTGCCAGGTTCCTTTCTGCACCCTGGGTCCTTGCAGGGATAAAATTGGGAATTGCCTGCCCTCCCCAGCCTGGCACCCTGGATCCCTGCAGGGATGAATTTGGGAATTGCCAGGCTCCTGCCTGCACTCTAGGTCCCTGCAGGGGATGGAGCTGGGAATTGCTTGCCCTCCCCAGCCCCGCACCCCGGGTCCCTGCGGGGGACAGAGCTGGGAATTTCCAGGCTCCTGTCTGCACCCTTCATCCTTGCAGGGGATGGAGTTGGGAATGTGGGATTTGCCAGGCTCCTGTCTGCACCCTGGGTCCCTGCAGGGGATGGATCCCCAGGCACAGCTCCCTGTCCCAGTGCACAAACACCCCAGAAACCCCAGAGGGAAGGCTGAGGATGAGCAGTAGCTCCTGCCGGGGAGGAGCTGCGCCTGCAGGGCCAGTGCAGGGCTGGAAAGGTCCCTCTGGAGAGCCCGGGAGGAGAAGGAGGAGAAGGCAAAGGGGAACAGCAGCCGGCGGCTTTGCTCTGGCTGGGCCAGGGGTGACAAGTGTGCCCTGAACGCGTGTCCCCTGCCCCCAGTGGCGCTGCCCACAGCGCAGGACTGGCCATTGCTCCTTCTCCACTTTCTGCACAGAAATCAATCGGGGACAGTCAGTCAATCGGGGACAGTCAGTCAATCGGGGACCTGTCAATCAATCGGGGACCTGTCAATCAATCGGGGACCTGTCAATCAATCGGGGACCTGTCAATCAATCCATGGGGCGGCCAATCCCAACCTGAACGGGCCCTGCAGAGACCCGGACACGCAGCCAGAGCCCCCCCGGGAGCCCCGGGGGGGAGAAAACCGCAGCTCCGAGAGAGGCTGGGACACCCCAGCCCAGCCCATCCTATCCCAGCCCATCCCATCCCAGCCCATCCCATCCCAGCCCATCCCAGCCCATCCCATCCTATCCCAGCCCATCCCAGCCCATCCCATCCTATCCCAGCCCATCCCATCCCAGCCCATCCCATCCCAGCCCAGCCCAGGGCACATCTCCAGCCCCTCCGCGCCCATCCCTCAGCCCGGGCCGTGTCCAAGCCCTGGGGGTGGCCGGTCCCTCCTGGGGGGCCGCGTTTGGCCTCCCCCCGCCCTGGGGCTCTGCCGCTGGTGACATCTGGTGACATCTGGTGACATCTAGTGACGGGGAGTCATCGGGAGCTCCGGCAGCGCCTCCCCGCGCGGGGCCACCCCCGGCACCCCTCGGGGTCCTGGCCGCCTCCAGACACCCCAAAACACCCCAAAACACCCCAAACCTTCTCCCCTCCGGCGAGGCCAGGAGAACACCCCCATTCCCCCCCCAGCCTCCCCTGCCCCGGGCGGGCTCGGGCTCGGTGTCGCTGCCCAGGGGGCTCAGGGAGGGGACAGAGCCCCCCGCGGGAGGAGCCGGGGGGTCCCGGGGGGTCCCGGGGGGTCTCTGGGGGTCCCGGGGGTGCAGCCCCTTCAGCCCCTTTCCCTCGCCCCGGGAACGCGGGAGCCGCGGGAATTCCGTGCGGGAGAAGCGGGGACGGGAGAGGGATGATCCAAACCCGGGAGCCGCGGGGACAGGACACGGGACACCGCGGGGACACCACGGGGACACGGGGACACGGGGACAGGGGGACATGGGGTCAGGGGGACATGGGGACAGGGGGACAGGGGGACATGGGGGACATGGGGGGACACGGGGACAGGGGACACCACGGGGACAGCGCTCCAGGCCCGCCGGGCACCGGGGCTGCTCTGGGGCTCCCCGGGTCTGGGGGAACACCCGGGGTCCTCATTCCCCGCTCTCGGAGCACGAACAAAGCCCCGGGGATTTGGGGGAACCCGCAGCTCGTTCGGGGCTCCGGGCGCGGGGCTGGGGCTGCCCCCCCACACCCGCCCCAAATCCCGCATCTCCCGGCCCCGGCACCGCCGGGGATTCCGAAAATCCGCCTCCGCCGCCCCAGCGCAGCCCCGCGGGGCTCCTCTGCCCCTCTCGGCCCGCGGGAGGAGCGGGGCCGTCCCTAGAGCCAGCGGGACCATCCCAAACGGCATCAGGACCATCCCTAAAGCCAACAGGACCGTCCCCAAAGCCAGCAGGACCACCCCAAATGCTCCAGGACCATCCCAAATACCAACAGGACCATCCCAAATGACCACAGGACCATCCCAGTGGCAGCAGGACCATCCCAAATGCTCCGGGACCATCCCAAATACCCGCAGGACGATCCCGGATACTATCAGGACCATCCCAAATACCAGCAGAACCATTCAAATACCAGCAGGATCATTCCAAACGCCATCAGGACCATCCCAATGTCCTCCGGACCGAGCCCAGCCCGGCTCGGGGCACAGGGGGCGGCAGGGGCGGGTGCCGAGCGCGGGGCCGCGGAACGGGCTGGGCTGGGCTGGGCTGGGCTGGTAAAAACCCCCGCGAGCATCTCTCCCCGAGCCCCCCCGCCAGGGCAGCGACCCCTCCCCGAGCCCGGGGCTGCCCCCGGCCCGTCCCTGTGCCCCCCCCGGGCTGCCCCCGGCCCGTCCCTGTGCCCCCCCCGGGCTGCCCCCGGCCCGTCCCGGTGCCCCCCCCGGGCTGCCCCCGGCCCGTCCTGTGCCCCCCCCGGGCTGCCCCCGGCCCGTCCCTGTGCCCCCCCCACCCCGGGCTGCCCCCGGCCCGTCCCTGTGCCCCCCCCGCCCCCCGGGCTGCCCCCGGCCCGTCCCTGTGCCCCCCCCGGGGCTGCCCCCGGCCCGTCCCTGTGACCCCCTCCCTCCCGGGCTGCCCCCGGAGCGCTGGGGAGCTCAGACCCCCCGGTGCCCCCAATCCCCCCGCAGCGCTCCCGCTCCCGCTCCGCTCCCGGCGGAAAGTTGCGCCCCCCGGGCCGCGGGACTCACCCAGGAGGATCAGGGTGCAGAGGCAGAGGACGCCCCTCATCCTCCCGCTGGGCTCGGCGCGGACCCCCGGCCCGGCCCGGCGCGGCTCGGCGCGGCTCGGCGGTGCCGGAGGATGCGCGGAGGGCTGGGCAGGGCGGGGGGAGGGAGGCGGCCCCGCGCCCCGGCCCGGCCCCCCCGGCCCCGGCGCCCCCCCGGCCCCGCTCGGGCCCCGCATCATCCCCGGAGCGGCTCCGGGGGGCCCGGCGGGCTGCGGGCCGCCCCCCGCCCCATGCCCCGGGGCTTTGAAATCGATTGGTGCGGATTAATTATTTAATTCGCCTTTTTCTTCTTATTGTCTTTTTTTTTTTTTTTTTTTTTTTTTTTTTTTTTTTTTTCCTTGCGCTGGGTTTTTTTTTTTTTATTTTTTTTTTTTATTTTATTTTCTGTTCTCTCCCTCCTCTCTCAGCAGCGAAACTTGCGGCGGGCGCAGCTCCGCCGAGCCCGAGCGCCGGGGCAGCTCCGCCGCCTTCCCCGGGCCGCCCCCGCCCCGCCGCGGCCCCCGGGGAGGGGCTTGGTGGTCCTGCCCCCGCTCCCCCCCCGGCCCGGTATCCCTGCCCTTCATCCCTGCCCCACATCCCTCCCCCTGCCCCTCATCCCTCCTCTGGCCCCGCATCCCGCCCGTGTATCCCTGCCCCTGCTCCTTCCCCCTGCCCCTCATCCCTGCCCCGCTCCCCCCCCGGCCCCTCATCCCTGCCCGGGATACCGGCCCCGCATCCCTGTCCCTGCCCCACATCCCTGCCCTGTATCCCTGCCCCCCATCCCTGCCCCACATCCCTGCCCTGTATCCCGGCCCCCCATCCCTGCCCCCCATCCCTGCCCCCCATCCCTGCCCCACATCCCGGCCCCTCATCCCTCCCCCAGCCCCACATCCCTTCTCCTCATCCCGGCCCCCCATCCCGCTCCCTGCCCCGGCCCCGGGGGTTCTCTGTGCCCCGGCACGGCCCCCGTCACCCTGTGAGCCTTGTGCTGGCTCCTTCCCCGCCCGCTGCCCTCCCGGAGGGTCCCGGCTCCTCTCCCCCACCCCTGACCCTCCACTCGGGCTCACGGCTTTGGCCCCGTGTCCGGCTCCTGTTGGTGGCAGTGACAGCCCCGAGGACTCGGGCCGGTCCTGCCCTGACACCTGCCATCAGTCCCCTGCAGCGGGGAGCCCTCCCGGTGCTCCTGCAGAGCCCTCTGTGCATCCAGGTGAAGTGTTTCCATAACTTCCCACAGTTCCCCCCAGCACGGGGGGTCACTGTCCCCCCAGCGCCACCTCCGGGGCTTCCCCCGGCCCCAACCCCCCCGGCCTGGGGGTGACCCTGCTCTGGGCCCAGGGGGTGACCCTGCTCTGGGCCCGGGGGTGTCCCTGCTCTGGGCCCGGGGGTGACCCTGCTCTGGGCCCCGGGGTGACCCTGCTCTGGGCCCGGGGGTGTCCCTGCTCTGGGCCCGGGGGGTGTCCCTGCTCTGGGCCCGGGGGTGTCCCTGCTCTGGGCCCGGGGGTGACCCTGCTCTGGGCCCGGGGGTGACCCTGCTCTGGGCCCAGGGGTGACCCTGCTCTGGGCCCAGGGGGTGTCCCTGCTCTGGGCCCGGGGGTGACCCTGCTCTGGGCCCGGGGGTGACCCTGCTCTGGGCCCAGGGGTGACCCTGCTCTGGGCCCAGGGGTGTCCCTGCTCTGGGCCCGGGGGTGTCCCTGCTCTGGGCCCAGGGGTGACCCTGCTCTGGGCCCAGGGGTGTCCCTGCTCTGGGCCCGGGGGTGACCCTGCTCTGGGCACAGCAGAGCCGGGCTCCTGCATCTTTGTGGTGGTGAGGAAACATCATTGTTCATCACTGCCCCCATTTCATGCCTGGAGCACCCGGGACACAAAACGTGAAGTGACATCTTTGGGTTCCCGGTAATGAACTGACCTGTGGAGTAGGAACTGCTTCCCTTCCCTTCCCTTCCCTTCCCTTCCCTTCCCTTCCCTTCCCTTCCCTTCCCTTCCCTTCCCTTCCCTTCCCTTCCCTTCCCTTCCCTTCCCTTCCCTTCCCTTCCCTTCCCTTCCCTTCCCTTCCCTTCCCTTCCCTTCCCTTCCCTTCCCTTCCCTTCCCTTCCCTTCCCTTCCCTTCCCTTCCCTTCCCTTCCCTTCCCTTCCCTTCCCTTCCCTTCCCTTCCCTTCCCTTCCCTTCCCTTCCCTTCCCTTCCCTTCCCTCCCCTTCCCTCCCCTCCCCTCCCCTCCCCTCCCCTCCCCTCCCCTCCCCTCCCCTCCCCTCCCCTCCCCTCCCCTCCCCTCCCCTGACACTTTTCCCGGGCAATGTTTTTGGATATTTGCAGAGGGACTTTTCCCCACTGCTGGCTCAGGTATTTTCACTGCACAGGTATTTAAATGCTCTGGGCGGTTTGGAGTTTTTGTTTTTTTCTGCTGGAGCTGTTCAGGGTTCTTAACTTGCATTTCCTCGTGGCGTCCCCTCATTATTCCTTCCTGCGGAACCAGAGGAGCTGCACACTTTTATTTTTCAGGGGTAAAACAGAGAAAGGAAATAATTCACACAGCCATTTGAGGAAGTTATGGCTCAAACAGAAAAAGTCAAGAAAATACTTTTTATTTTCTTCTTTCCTTTTTTTTTTTTTACTTCCTTCTTGGCAAATCAAAAGGAAAGTGTGATCCTTGGCCTTCCTCCCCTGGCCTTCCTCTCCTTCTGAAACCTTCTGCCATGTTCCAGTCTGGAACTATTCATTTAACAGGTTTCCCAGTCCCCTGTCAGAACCGAAAAGTTGTAAATACATTAATGTCCTTAGAAACTGTATTTCACACCCAAAACGAGCATTTGCTGAGCTGCTCAGTGGGGAAAGAGAAAGTGTTAATAAAGCCTCATCTGCAGTAAAAAACATTGCTCTGGAGCTGGGCTTTTTTTTTTTTTTTTTTTTTTTTTTTTTTTTTTTTTTTTTTTTTTTTTGATTTCTTTAAGAAGAGTATGATTATGTTTAAGCAAATTTTGAGCTGAAATTGCACTGAGCTGCAGTTGAAACACCGGCTGGGAAACTGGGGAAATGATTGGATTTTTATGCTTATTATTATTTTTTAATTATTTTGCAGATTGTTGTTTTTTTTTTTTTTTTTTTGCAGCGTTCTATTTTTGAAGCGGCTGTTTGTCCAGGAAAAAAAAAAAAAAACTAAAAAAAAAACTAAAAAAAAAAAAAAAAAACTAAAAAAAAAAAAAAAAAAAAAATCACTGGAACATATGTGAGCTTTAGTAGGGTTTTTAACAAATTAAAAAAAAAAATTCCTTGGAAAACGTGTTTGCTTCCCTCAGGAATGAGAAATTCTGGTGCTCTTGGACCAGGGGAGGAGTTGTGAGCCCCATCCTCACACACAGGGCTGGGATGTGAGGATTTCCCTGGCTCTGTCTTGTCCCTTTGTGGGGTCTGAGCAGCAGGAAAACCTTCATTTGGGCCAAAAAAACCCAGAAAATCTGCATGAAACTCCTTCATCTACAGCTGCAGGCAGAAGAGGCTGCCCTGGTGTCACCCCCGGGGCTCAGGACAAGCTCAGCCTCTCCCCGTGCACAAGGGGAAGCTGTCCAGGGATCAGTGCAATGAAAGCCTCGTTTCTTCCTAAGCCCGAAGAGGAAAAATAGAAATGGGGGTTTGGGGACGAGGAAAGGCCAGACACAGACAACCCCCACTCAGGGAGGCATTTCCTGCCCGTCTGGAATTGCTCGTGGGACAACCAGGACAGACAGACAGACAAGTGTTGCACTGGGAAAGGCCGCCCAGAAAAGACCCTACAGATCGTGGGGAGAGAGAGGAACCATTGTTTCCCTGCTGCCCCATCCACCCCAGGGCCCTGTCCCTGCTGGGTGGGTGCTGAGAGGAAAATGGGGTGAGGTAAAGCCCTTCCACCCCCCTGCAAAGTCACCTGCTCCTTTTCTCTGCAGATGAGTCAAGGTATTGAACCGTCAGCTGGAAAAACATCCCACTGTTGGTGTTGTCCCAAAAAGCCTCTCCCCGGAGCTGCAGACAACAGATTCGGCACGGGCAATGAAAGGAAGGATTGTTGGGGTGGGTCCGTGGAGAAACCACGGGGCAGACAAAGCACATCCAACACTCTGGTTAAAGGAAATGCACTTGAGAGAGTGAAACTGCTCCCAGTGAGGCTGGAGCACAGCTCTGGGGTGTGTCCCTGGGATCAGGGTGTGTCCCTTAGGTCAGGTTGTGTCCCTTGGGTAAAGGTGTGTCCCTTCAGTCAATTTGTGTCCCTCGGGTCAGGATGATGTCCCTTGAGTCATGTTCCTGGACTCAGGTTGTGTTTCTTGGGTCAGGTTGTGTCCCTGGAGTTCAGGGTGTGTCCCTTGGGTCAGGGTGAGTCCCTCCAGTCAAGCTGTGTCCCTTCACTCAGGTTGTGTCCCTGGAGTCAGGGTGTGTCCCTTCACTCAGGTTGCGTCCCTTCAGTCAGGGTGTGTCCCTTGGGTCAGATTGTGTCCCTTGGGTCAGGGTGTGTTCCTTGGGTGAGGCTGTGTCCCTTCACTCAGGTTGTGATCTTTGGGTCAGGCTGTATCCCTTGGGTGAGGTTGTGTTCCTTCAGTCAGGCTGTGTCCCTTGGGTGAGGGCGTGTCCCTTGGGTCATGTTCCTGGACTCAGGTTGTGTCCCTTGAGTCAGGTTGTGTTCCTGGATTCAGGGTGTTTCCCTTCACTCAGGTTGTGTCCCTGGAGTAAGATTGTGTTCCTTGGGTCAGGTCAGGGTGTGTCCCTTCAGTCAGGATGTGTCCCTTGGGTGTCAGGTTGTGTCCCTTCAGTCAATTTGTGTCCCTTGGGTCAGGTTGTGTCCCTTGGGTCAGGGTGTGTTCCTTCACTCAGGGTGTGTCCCTTCACTCAGGCTGTGTCCTTTGGGTCAGGGTGTGTTTCTGGGGTCAGGCTGTGTCCCTTGGGTCAGATTGCGTCCCTTCAGTCAATTTGTGTCCCTTGGGTCAGGCTGTGTTCCTTGGGTGAGGTTGTGTCCCTGGAGTCAGGATGTGTCCCTTGGGTCAGGTCACTGCCAGGACCCCGCCAGGCACAACCCCATGGCAAGAGATGCTCTCCAGCTCCCAAGACAGCCACAGGAACAAGTCCAGGGAGCTGCACTGCCACTGCTGATGGACAGGGAGGTGACAGAGTGGTCACCCTCTCCTGGCCTGGGGGATGCTGGCTGTGCATCCCCCCTGCTGTTCACCAACCCTCATCACCTGCAACCCTCCCCAGGCAGGGGCTGCTGCTCCTGGTGCTGAGCAGGGCAGGAGGAGGTGCTGGTGCTGGTGTTGGTGTTGGTGCTGGTGCTGGTGTTGGTGTTGGTGTTGGTGTTGGTGTTGGTGCTGGTGTTGGTGTTGGTGCTGGTGCTGGTGCTGTGCTGGTGTTGGTGTTGGTGCTGGTGTTGGTGCTGGTGCTGTGCTGGTGTTGGTGTTGGTGCTGTGTTGGTGTTGATGTTGGTGCTGGTGCTGGTGTTGGTGTTGGTGCTGGTGTTGGTGTTGGTGCTGTGTTGGTGTTGGTGCTGGTGTTGGTGTTGGTGCTGGTGTTGGTGTTGGTGCTGGTGCTGGTGTTGGTGCTGGTGCTGGTGTTGGTGCTGGTGCTGGTGTTGGTGTTGGTGCTGGTGTTGGTGTTGGTGCTGGTGCTGGTGTTGGTGTTGGTGCTGTGTTGGTGTTGGTGCTGGTGTTGGTGTTGGTGTTGGTGCTGTGTTGGTGTTGGTGCTGGTGCTGGTGCTGGTGCTGGTGCTGGTGTTGGTGTTGGTGCTGGTGCTGGTGTTGGTGCTGGTGTTGGTGCTGGTGCTGGTGTTGGTGCTGGTGCTGGTGTTGGTGTTGGTGCTGGTGCTGGTGTTGGTGCTGGTGTTGGTGCTGGTGCTGGTGTTGGTGTTGGTGCTGTGCTGGTGTTGGTGCTGGTGTTGGTGTTGGTGCTGGTGCTGTGCTGGTGTTGGTGCTGGTGTTGGTGCTGGTGCTGGTGCTGGTGCTGGTGTTGGTGCTGGTGTTGGTGTTGGTGTTGGTGTTGGTGTTGGTGTTGGTGCTGGTGCTGGTGTTGGTGTTGGTGCTGTGCTGGTGCTGTGTTGGTGTTGGTGCTGGTGCTGGTGCTGGTGCTGGTGTTGGTGTTGGTGCTGGTGCTGGTGTTGGTGCTGGTGCTGGTGCTGGTGCTGGTGCTGGTGTTGGTGTTGGTGCTGGTGTTGGTGCTGGTGCTGTGCTGGTGCTGGTGCTGGTGTTGGTGTTGGTGCTGTGCTGGCCGGTCCCCTGTTTGTGAGAGAGGAACAGCTGGGAATTGAAATCTGAGGGGTTTTTGCTCAGGAGCTTTTCCTCCTGCTCCCCTTTATGGCTTGCAGATGTGTTCCTGTGGGACATTGCTGAACTTCTGGAGTAATTCCAGCCTCTGGAACTGGACTGACAGGAGAGCAGGAGAGTTCCTTGTTAGCACTTCAGATCAAATAAAACCAAACCCCAATAACTGCAGCTGCTGTGAAACCTTTTCAGGAATATTCTTCCTCCTTCCAAGGGCCCTGGAGTGTCTCAGCACCTGTGGCAACTCATTGCCAGGCAGGTTTGACTGATAATTTTGATGTTTCCAAAGGGAAAAGGGGATTTCAGTGGTGTGGTGACCCCAGCCTCCCTGCAGTCTGTATATTCATTCAGGGGACAGCTCAAAAGGAAAACACAGAAGCTGGACAGACATTGTCCAGAAAGGAAGGGAGAATCGTGGCTGATGCCCAGTCACGTTTTTGCCTTGGTGTCCCTAAGATCCCTTAGAAAAAAAATCAACGTGACAACTTTGCTTTTTGTACTGTGAACCAGTGAAGAGAGTGGGAAAAGCAAAGAGCACTGAGAAAGAAAACGTGCTGAGAAATGAGAATTGCAGATTCACGGAATGGTTTAGGGTGGGAGGGACCTTAAAGCCCATCCTGTCCCACTCCCTGACACCTTTCACTGCCCCAGAGTGCTCCAAGCCCATCCAGCCTGGCCTTGAGCAACTGATTTGTTCAGGATTTGCCATAACAATTTTGTCTCTCAGGGTGGAAATGAATTTCTAATGAAAAACCTCCATGAAACGTAGCAGCAGCTGAATATCTCACAGAAGACCTCAAGAATGAGCAGAAAGAGGATGAAACAGCCCAAAGCATGAAGTCATGAACCTGCAGGTAAAAGTTTCTTTTGAAAACAAGGGCCCTGGATAAACCCTTTCTGTGCCGGACAGAACTGAGCCAGGGCAGAGCTGGGGATGGGGCTGCGGGGCAGTTCTGGCCCCAGGGCAGTGCTGGAGGCCGTGCCCAGCTGAGGAAGGGCTTTAGAGCCTCTGAGAAATCAAACACCCACTGCTGGAGGCTCCACACTCATCCCCCGTGTGAAGCACAGAGGAGGAAAGATTATTTTGGGAAAAGCCCTGGGTTACTGTCCTGGGTTGCAGTGCAGGATGTGCACACAGTATTTATTCCATCCCCATCCCCATGAGCTGTTGGAACCAGGTGGGGCAGTGTTTTCCCAGGCCCCTCCTTTGGGCTCTTCTGCTCATGGCCCATCAATGCCTTGCCCAGGACTCACAGGGAACTCCCTCCAGGAGCTCTCTCTGTTTAATGGGCCATCAAGGAGCCACTGCACGACTCCTCATCCCATTGGGAGATGCTCCCAATGCCCAGGGGGAGGAGCCAAGCATTCCCACCTGGAGAGAATCTGGGATTTGGGACAGGACAAGCAGCCCTGAGCCACTGGATTCCCAGAGGAGCAGAGCTCCCAGACCTTTCTGTGGGATCACTGCTTCAGGAAGAGCCCCTCACCTGGACTGCTCCCCCCACCCTGCTCAGGGTGTGTTCTGACTCTGGCAGTGCTCCTTTGTGTTATTGCATTGATTTTATTTTATTTTATTTTATTTTATTTTATTTTATTTTATTATGTTCTTTTATTTTACTTTATTTTATTTTATTTATTTTATTTTTTTAATTTTTATTATTTTATTTTATTTTTAATTTTTTATATTTTTATTTTATTTTTAATTTTATTTTATTTTATTAATTTATTTTATTTTATTTTTTTATTTTACCTTTTTACCTTTTTTCTTATTAAATTATATCTCTGACTTGGAGCCTCTCACTGGTTTTGCTCTCAAACCACGACAGTCACACAGAGCCAGCAGTGTGCTGTCCCTGCCAGGGTGTGACACAGAGGCTGCTCCAGCTCCCGAGCCCTGAGATGGATCCACTTCTCCTAAACCCACCCGGGATGTGCAGACAGCCCTGTCACGAGCAGCTCACCAAGCTCTGTGGCTTTCCCTGGGCTGCAGTAGCCTTGGTAACTCTCAGGCAAGAAAATAACCTAATTTTCTCTTTCATCCATAAGCCGAACCCTTTAATTTGCTTTCAAGTGAATTAAACATAAAGCCACCATTTTTTCTAATTCCTTTGTCCTAATTTAAAAGTAGTGACATTTATCAAAGGAGTTTTCTAGATTCCCCATTTGCAGCTCATTGTTTTAGTATTTTTTTTTTTTTAATAAACCAGAGGCCGATGCTTTTATTGCTGAAATTCTTTCCTTCCCTCCTCCTTTTGTTAGCAACGAGGGGATATTGTGCTAAATTCTGAAGTTTCTCTGATGACCTGGGAGCAGCCTGAGTTCTCCAGGTGACTGTGGCTCATAACTGAGATTTGCCATCACTGTCCTGGGGGACGCGGGATCATCTGGGAGGGCACAGAGCCTCATTCAGCTGCACCTTCCACCCTCCAATATTCCCCGCAGCAGTGACCCACAGTTCATCCCGTGGGGCCATTCGAGGTGCCAGGGGCTGGAGAGCAGCCCCAGCCTCATGAAAACACTGATACAGCAGCGCCGATTTATTATTTGTATTTCCAGAAACAGCAGCTGCTTGAACAGCTCTCACTCTGAAACGTGGGCTTGGTGCCCTTGATCCTTTCTGAGAGGGAAAATTTCACTTGTTCGGTGTTTGCACAACATCACACGCACACTGAAATCTTCCTCATGGAGTCAGCACGAGCATAAACACAGCACAAAACACAAAACACAGCCTGGGGCACCTTCCCCGGGCTGGGGACCCTCTTGGAGAGCCTGAGCATTTGCTTTCTGAGCTGGTTTTCCCTTTGGGGTGGTTGGGAGGGTCTCGAGGCTCCTTGGGGAGCAAAAGTCCCCTGTTCATCCCCGGGTGGCATTGGGAACATTCCCCAGTGTTGGGGAAGATTGATCAGGGAAACCTTATCAATATGATTGCTTGGCAAAAGATTCTGAAAATACCAAACCTGTAATGGAAATAGAAATGGGAGCTCACTTTGAGTTGTAGGATACCGAGCCTTAGTCACTCTATAACCTGAAGACAACAGCCTGGGCAGCTGGAGGAGAATCCCTTTGGATTGAACAATCCCCTTCTGCTGCCTGAGGGACCCAAAGGTCAATGCAGCAAAACAGAAAAGTCTAAAGAGGAGTTTTTAGAGTTTAAAATATAACACATGGTAATGTAGTAGTTCTTATAGGCTGTGTGGAGATTCTATAGGATTTTGTGTCTTGTGTTGGTTGGTCACTGTAAATTAGAATATTCATCCCAAAAGGAGATAGAATGGATTGTAAGCAGGACCTGGCTCTCTCTGGACCTCGCTCTCCTTTCCCTGCTCTTCCCCCTGCACTCTGACCCTGCCCCTTGCTCTCTCTCTCCCCTCTCCTCAGCCCAAACCCTCTTGCTCTCTCTCCTTCTCTCTCTGGCACTTCCCTCCAGCCCAGGCTGGTGGCTGAAGGCAAAGCCCTTTCTACCCACGGCCCTTGCAATAAACCCACATATTCTGGAATATCTCAGGTTTGCAGAGTCCCTTGTCCCTGTAAGTCATGGATGCTCCTCCACCCCAGGGCTGTGCTGGCCCTGCCAGAGCTCCTGGGAAGGACAAGGGGACCGAGTCCACCCGTCACCAGGTGACAGCTCCTCTCCAGGCTCAGTTTTTCATCCTGTTTTCAGTGGCTCATGACAAACCTCCATTTCCCCTCAGAACTATGGGCTGTATTTTCCTTTGCTTTCCGACCCTGGTGGCCCTCCCAGCCTGCATTAAGTTATCTCAGAGCATCTGATCTTCCTGCAGTGTTAATCTCGGGTCTTGGCCCGTGGGGAGGGATGATGGGGAGTGTTTAGCACCAGAGCTGATCCCACAGCCTGTGGTGGCTTGGTCCAGCCAAGGTCAGATCCTGAGGCTTTGCACTCTGACAATGTTCCCGTCCGCTTGGGGACCTCCCTGCCTGTGCCCAGGGCTGAGGAGATCACCATCAAAACAAAGTAGAAAAATAGGATTATACTTTTAAAACCTGGGGAATGCAGGGATGTGCTCAGCTCAGGGCCAGGACGAGGTGTCAGCAGGAGTTCTGTTGTGTGTGGGGAGGAATGAAGCTGAAATCAAGTTTAAACCACAGTGGTTTTCTCATCCTTTTGCTGGGATTTGGAAGAGTTTCCATAGAAGGTTCCCCCTGTTATATATATATTATAGTGTTATATATATATTTTATATATATATATAATATATATATATATATATTATAGAGTTGGCTTTTCCCAAGATGTGTGCTATATGGTTAATAATGTTGTGGTAAGGATATAGAATAGAAGTTTTTTATTTCTGCTTTTAGAAAATTAGGCAGAGTGGTAGTAACTGATGTAATGTGCCTAAACTGTGTGTTTGGTGGGGATAACACCCAGTGAACATGTAAAGAAGACTCTGCTATTGATACACCAATATCAGCATCTCCCACCTGAAGAAAGCACAGACCAAGGCCCAGCTGGAGGTGATAATGAAGACACAGCCCAGAAACACAAATGCTCTAAAAAGGCAAACCCAAGGAGGGGCCATGCAAAACAGTTCCTGGGATATGGAAACGAGTTTATGGAATTTTATGAATATTCATAAATTGATGTGACAGAAAGGGTATTTAAAGAATGTCTCTGAGATAGCAAAGGGTGGACTTGGCTGGGTGCAGAGTCACCCGGCCGTACTTGGCTTTTTTTATCTCCTAATTGTCTTAATTATTTTATTAAACATATTTCTTAAAATTTACCAAAAAGTGAATCTCGTTTTTCACATCCCTCCTCTGTCTGGCCCAGGGTGGGGCACAGGTGGCCGCCTGCAGGTGCTGTGGGTTCTTCACGTCCATGTCCAGCCTTGCCCGGGGCACCTCCTGCCCTGGATGGGGATAAATAAATGGAACTGGGGCTGCCAGGGGAGGGTTAGAGCCGGGAGCAAAGGCAGCTGCCCCAGTGAGGGAAATCCCACAAAGTGGGGAAATGGGGTAAAAAAAGCAAACCTGGAACGACAGAATCATTCAGGATGGAAAATCCCTCTGAGCCCATCAAGCCCAACCATCCCCAGCACTGCCAGGGCCAGCACTGCCCCTGTCCCCAAGTGCCACATGCACAGGGCTCTGAAATCCCCCCAGGGATGGGGATTCCAAACCTCCCTGGGCACTCCCAAGGCCTGAGCTCCCTTTCCATGGGGAAATTCCCCAAAATCCACCCTGAGCCTCCCCTGGCCCAGCCTGAGGCCGTTCCCTCTTTTCCTGTTTTTCCCTGGGATCAGATCCCAACTCCCACCTGGCTCCAGCATTCCAGGGATTTGTGCAGAGCCACAAGGTCCCCCCTGAGCCTCCTTTTCTCCAGGCTCAGCCCCTTCCCAGCTCCCTCAGGAATTCTCCATTCCCTTTCCCAGCTCCCTCAGGAATTCTCCATTCCCTTCCCAGCTCCCTCAGGAATTCTCCATTCCCTTTCTCAGCCCCCTCAGCCTCTCCAGGGGCTCCAGACCCTTCCCCAATTCCCTGATTTCCACTGGAGTACTTTGGGTGCAGCCCCTCAGTTCAGAGGAGTGGAAGAAGAGCTGAGAATGGGACCTTTGATTTCCCTTTGATTTCCCTTTGATTTCCCTTCGATTTCTGTCACTCTGTTGTTGCTCCTGAATCCACCTCAGTCTCCTCTTGCCAGGAATTGAACTTTAAAAGGAAAAAACCAGCACGTTGTTTTTTCCGTGAACATCTGTCCCTCATTCCCTGGTGGACGTCTCCTCTTGAAATGCTTACAAATAAGAAAGTTTTCTTTACAGACTTAGAAAATACCCTTTTAAAAGTAAAGTAAGGTTTCAGTCTCTTCTGGCAGCAATTAAGAACACAAGGTATTGTGCCTTTGAAAATTGAGCCTCTTATTTAACTGTCTAAATAGAGATTTAATTTTCCTCCTTTTGGCACCTAAGCTTGAAAATTTTCTTCTCACAGATGAAAACAGAGCATTACAGAAATTGAGTCTGTGGCATTTCTATTCTGCTTTGTGAGAGAGAGAGAGAGGGGAAAAATTGAGGGAGATAATTTTTCAGCGTGAGCATCTCTTAGTCTAACCCCTTTGAACCAAAATCCCTCCTAAATGTCAGCTCTGGGCAGCTCTGGAGGTACCAGAAGGGCTGATTTCAGTGCAGGCCCAGAGGCAGCAGCCCATGGCCTGGGCAAGGGCTGCACCTGCTGCCTGAGCCCGTCCCTCTCCTGGAAATCCAGGAAAAAATTTCTCCAGGAAAACTCCTCTGCAGGGGCTCCTTTCTGGGGTGTTCCTCTGGTTCTGGTCCCAGCCTCTAAACTCCAGCTCAGGTTCCAGTGAGGTCTCAGCAGATTCAGAGAAATAAATAAGGAAAATCCCCTTTGCAGGGTCTGTTTCTGAGGTGTTCCCCTGGTCCTAGTCCTGGTCCCAGCCCCCAAACACCAGCCCATGCTCCAGTGAGCTCTCAGTGAATTCAGAGCAATAAATCAGGAAACCCCTCTGCAGGGGCTGTTCCTGAAGTGTTCCTCTGGTCCTGGTCCTGGTCCCAGCCCCCAAACACCAGCCCCTGTTCCAGTGAGCTCTCAGCGGATTCAGAGCAATAAATCAGGAAAACCCCTCTGCAGGGGTTGTTTCCTCTGGTCCTGGTCCCAGCCTCTAAACACCAGCCCATGTTCCAGTGAGCTCTCAGCAGATTCAGAGCAATAAATCAGGAAAACCATCCCTGCAGGGGCTGTTTCTGGGGTGTTCGTCTGGTTCTGGTCCCAGCCTCTAAACTCCAGCTCAGGTTCCATTGAGCTCTCAGCAGATTCAGAGCAATAAATCAGGAAAATCCCTCTGCAGGGGTTGTTTCTGAGCTGTTCCCCTGGTCCTGGTCCTGGTCCCAGCCTCCAAACACCAACTCAGGTTCCTGTGAGCCCTCAGCAGATTCAGAGCAATAAATCAGGAATATCCCTCTGCAGGGGCTGTTTCTGAGGTGTTCCTCTGGTTCTGGTCCTGGTCCCAGCCTCTAAACACCAGCCCATGTTCCAGTGAGTTCTCAGCAGATTCAGAGCAATAAAACAGGAAAAGCCCTCTCAGATCACTCAGCCCAACCACCCTCTGTCCGGGCGGGGTGTGACAAATCCCAGAGGGAATTCCCTGTCCGGGCAGGGTGATCCTCACTGAGACAGGGCTGGTGGGGATTCAATCCCTAAATCTGGAATCAGAGCTGTTCAGGCCAGCAGCTAATCTGAGTGGGAGCTGTCCTAAAGCAGCAGCCTGTGAGTGTGCCTGGAACTGACCCAAACCCTGCTGAACCCACCCCAAAACTGCTCCTTTTCCAGCTCTGAGGCAGCCCTGCCGTGTCTGGAGGAAAAGTGCAGCAGTGCTGCTCCGATGATGGTACCAGGGACTCTGGGGGAGCTTTTAATAAAAGCCAGTGGTGGGCACAGATTGCACCTTGCACAGTGGCTTTGGAGACAGATCATTTCCATCTGGGGACAGACAGGTGTTCCAGGGTGTCAGGGTCTGCAAACATCTGCGGGGAACCCGATGGTTCATTTTGGAGATCTCAAAGCGCAAAAGACACAACAGGGGACAACTCAGTTTGCTTAAACAAAAAATGCACTTTTATTTAGTGCCCACAATGCGATAGTAGGGAGAGAAAATAGAGAATAGTGAGAAAGAGAGAGAAAGAGGGGAAGGGGGTTATAGCTACCAACGTGGAGAGTTGGAATCCTCAAGATGTAGAGATGCCCATGGATGGGATCTTCTCCAGTGGGGTGAGCACAAAGGGTGTGTGGGATCTACAGAGTCTTTATAGGCTGGTCAGGAAGAGGACCAAGGTGAGTGGAACAGAGCCGAAGAGGGCACTGGGCCAGGACAGACACCTGTGTTAAGGTTGGGTGCTCAGGAACAAGCTGCAAGCCGTACCCCACTCCTGGTACGGTCAGTGTAGTCAGCTCAGTCCACCATAACTAGTTCTATTGTTCTTGCATTCCGTTCTTGAGGAGCAACTTTCCACCTCAGCCAGGCCAGGGGCTCCTTCAAAGTCCAGGATCTCGGTTCCCAACCATCGGAGACAGTGGTGAGGTATAACACACCCACAGACAGACTCTGACACAGGGCTCTCTGCATTTAAACACATCAGTCCCTTTCCCCGGGCTGATATTGCAGTTAGGGCACAGCGTGCTGGTCCCACAGGCAGGGCTGGCTGTCCCCATCCCTGTCCCCCAGCCCTGCTGGGCACAGAGCAGTCTCCCCTGACAGGAGCAGCTGCTGCAGAGTGCAAAATCCACGGCAGGAATTAGAGACAACACAGCAGTGAGACTAATGGCTCTGCTCTGCACCCCTGGCTGATTGAAATTAATTTTGGGCTTGGGGAACTTTTCCTGCTTTTTTTTTTTTTTTCTGATGCTCCTCTGTGGCTGAGGGATGCTGGAGGTAATTGGGTGGATTTAAAGCCCAAAGCTTGGCTGTTTGAAATGCTCAGGAAGGAATTTTCCCCCCCCGAAACAAAGCAAATTGTCCCTGGGTCATCTCCTGAGCTGCTGCAGTGACACATCCCGTGACCTCTGCTGAGTGTGCTTTAAATGCTCTTTGTCTTCCCCTTGTTATTAATTCCTTAAAGGCTTGTGAAAAACAGAGTTTACTTTTTTTGGGTAAATTTTAAGAAATAGGTTTAATAATAATAATAATAAATAAGACAATTATGAAACAGATTAAGCAAAAGGAAGTACAGCATTCAGCCAAGTCCAGAACCTGCTATTGCAGAGGCTTTCTTTAAATACCCTTTCTATTGTATTAGTCTTGCTGAATAGTTTTTTTTAATATATAAATTAGCTTTTATATTCTAGGAACTGTTTTGCATGGTCTGCCATTATTTCAGAGGCTTTCTTTAAATACCCTTTCTATTGTATTAGTCTTGTTGAATAGTCATATTTTTTTATAAACTAGTTTTTATATTCTAGGAACTGTTTTGCAAGGTCTTTCTTTGGGTTTGCCTTTTTAGAGCATTTGTGTTTTTAAGTTGTGTCTTCATTATCATTTTTAACTTGGATCTTGGTCCATCCTTTCTTCAGCAGAGAGATGCTGATAGTTGGTGTATCAATAGCAGGGTTGTCTTTACATGTTCACTAAATGTTATTTTGACTAAACAGACAGTTTAAGAATATTATATCAACTACTACTACTATGCCTAATTTTTTTCACTAATAGAAGAAATAAAATCTTATATCTTCACCACAAAGTTATTAATCATATAGCACACATCCTGCAAAAAGCCAAGTTTATAGTATACACTTATAACAGGCTGAAACCTCCAAAGGGAGCCAGAGGAACCCAGATCCTACTGAAATGCAGCCAGGCTCATAAATTATCCCAGGATGCTCAATTCCCAGAGTGTCCTGGGGGTGTGAGCAGCCCTGGCACCCACAAACAGGAGCTGGTACCTGCCCCAGGGTGTCTGAGCACAGCAGACTCAGTTAAAGGTTAAAAGGTTAAAACGGACAAAAAAGTTAAAGGTTAAAATGGACAGGTCCACACAAATCCTCTGTGCAGACTCAAAAACTGTAGTGGTGTGGATTTGGTTTTATCAGTTTTATGTATGTATTTGTTCCTTGTATTTAGTTCATTTTTATAGGTTATAACGGTTTGCCCCATGTCACCCATGTTCCACCCTCATTGGTTTCACCCCAAGCCCAGTTATGTGTCAGTCAGAAGTTTTCCAGCCCCTGGGCCTTGTCTGTCACTTTGGGGTCTCTCCCAAAAGTCTGGAAAGTTCCAGTGAGGACCCCAAGTGATGGGACAAGACTTCAGGTGTCTCCCCACCCGAGTTATTGATTTATTACAATGTGTGTCATTTATCCAGAGAGCCCTTTGGCCCCTGATTTGTCCCCAGTTAAACCCATCCCTGAGTTCCTCCCCCCAATAAAAGGTGTTGCATTGAGGGGTTTAGAAAAGCATTTTTTTTTCCTTGTTTTCCCCCCGCTGCTCCTGCTGAGGGGTGTCTGCTGGGGCAGATCCCCTGATGAATAAAGCCAGCAGTTAACCCAGAACAGCCTCCTCTTTTCTCCTGCCGTCGTTGCTTCACTCCTTTGGGCAAGACAAGAACCCACAGGGGTGGGTGAGGTTCATCCTGCTCCCAAACCCTTCCCTATGGAGGTGTCAGGGCTGGCCCAGGCAGAGACAGACACCTCAACACAAACCCTCCTGCCCTCGGCCCAGCCTGGTGCCGCTCAGAGCTGGGATGGGGCTTGGTGGGACTGGGACCCATCACAGCATCGTCCTTGTCCCCAGGGCCTCAGCAGCAATTGGCTCCATCAGGTTTGGGGAGTGTCGTGGTTTGAAATCAAAACCAGCGAGAGGCTCCAAGTCAGAAATACAATTTAATAGGAAGGAAAAAAAAATAGAAGTAAAATAAAATAAATGCAATAATACAAAAGAGCACTGACAGAGTCAGAACACAACCTGTTGGTTCAGGGTGTTGGGAACAGTCCAAAGTAAATCCTCCTGGAGTGGCAGGTGTGTCCTGTGGGAAGCAGAGATGATGGTCCTGTAGGGAAAAGGGTCCTGAGATGGGTCTGGTCTCCCTTTGGGAGTCCCATGGGGACATCAGAGTGCCTGGGGACACTTGTGGCTCCTTTTTATCTGGGTGGGAATGGTTTGGCTCCTCCTCCCTGGGTGGAGCATCTCCCAATGGGATGATGAAATGTGTGATGTCACTGGTGAGCCTTGATGGCCCATTAACAGGAGATAAGGGACACTGGGGTGATGTCATGTGTGACATCACTGGTGAGCTTTAATGGCCATTAACAGGAGATTTCCCCATGAAGGCAATGGGAGGGTGGAAAGAGATAAGAAACAATGCCCCACCCAGTTTTAACAGCTGGCTCTTATCAGAAAAGCAGCCGCCCCCTCTGTCCTGGAGTAACAACAGATAAAGAAAAAACACCTCCTCAACTGGGTTTCAACAGATGGAATAGAATAATTTTTTTTTTTTTTTTTTTTTTTTTTTTTACATAACCCAAGACAGGGAGAAAGACAAAAGGGAAAGTTAATTAATGAGGATTCAAAAGCAGCAACTTTCACCTTCTGAAAAGTTTCCTGGGTGTTGACATTTGGTCTTCTCTTGGATGAAGTGCAGACAATCAAAACATGGAAGAACATTTGGACTGAAGAAGGTACAAAATTATCTTCAGGGTGGTGGGATTTAGCTCAGGCAACCCAAGGAGGTGTCAGATGTGCCCTGAGCTTCTGTGCAGGGGAAAAGAGCAGCACATAAAGCAAAGCTGGGAACAAACACTTCCACGAGGAGCTGGCAGACCCCGAGGGGAGTGCCAGCGCAAAATGAGAATGCCTCTCTGGATTATTCTCCACTGAAATCCTGTTAAAATCAATTTTCTCATCAATTTTGCTCAGCTCTGAATCATTGTGATTCCCAATGAGATGTGAAAGCTGCTCTTGGCCATTTGGGGGTCACTGAATACAGAAGATCTGTGCAGTTGGAAAGCATCACAATTTGAAAATTCACATGTCAATTTTTTTTTGCATGGTAATTTCACTAAAGTGGTCCAATATCACAAACAATCCACACAGAATAAATATAAAAATGTTTGCAATACCACACAGGAAAAGCTGACCAGTTTTGCAATGCTCCAAGCCAGTTTCCACTTGGATAAATCAGAGGAGACAAGCCTTTGTTCCTTTGACTTCACACTCAGGTTTTTTGTGGAGAGTGTCCTTCATAAAGGAGTGAAGGTGCAAAATTTTCTCTGAAAAAAACCCAAACCTGTAATGATATTAATCCACAAAGTAAATTATCAGCTTTGGGGGGCCCTTTCTCATTTCTTTGCTTCCTGCTCTACTGATTTTCCTGGTGAAAAAGGAAACCAACCCAAATCAACTTCTCCCAGCAGACAAAATGTTCTGCAAGATTTATCCTCAGCCCAGGAGCCAAGGGATCCTCAAAGCCTTTGTGCTTGGCTCAGCAAGGCTCTTCTTCTCTTCTCTCTTCTCTTCTCTTCTCTTCTCTTCTCTTCTCTTCTCTTCTCTTCTCTTCTCTTCTCTTCTCTTCTCTTCTCTTCTCTTCTCTTCTCTTCTCTTCTCTTCTCTTCTCTTCTCTTCTCTTCTCTTCTCTTCTTCTCTTCTCTCTTCGTTCTCCTCTCGGAATCCCACCATGAATCCTACAGTGAATCCTCCAGGAAATCCTGTAGTGAATCCTGCAGGGAATCTTGCAGTGAATCCCACAGGGAATCCCGCGGTGAATTCTGCATGGAATCCTTCAGGGAATCCTTCAGGGGATCCTCCAGGGAATCCTACAGGGAATCATGCAGGGAATCATGCAGGGAATCCCACAGTGAATCCCCCATGAATCCCACAGGGAATCATTCAGCAGCCCCACCCCAGGAGCCATCCAGGAGCACTTTGGGGCTGCAGCACTCGGCAGGAACAGACCCCAGTCTGTGTTTGGACAGGTGGGACAGGGGTGTAGCAGCGACTGGAGTTCGGGTGGGGTGTGGAATGTGCTGCAGGGTCTGTCCTCACTGACAGCCCTGGGAGTGCCCGAGGCCAGGATGGCTCAGTGGAATTGTCCCTGCCCATGGGGTTGAACTGATGGCCTCTAATCCCCCACCCAAACAATTCTGTGACCCTGTGACCCTCTGAAGGTGCTCCACAGGCCTGGAAGCTTTTCAGGGTTGTCCTTCTTTCACATGAGGACACTTGTCATTGTTATTGCAGGGATGCTCCCACCCAACCATGAACTAAACTACCTCCAAATCAGGGAGGCCTGACTGGATTTCAGGGAAAGAGAGGCTCTGGACCCTCCTCCTGCTCCTTGGGGACTCAGTTCCTCCCCACAAGAGCTGCCCCACAACCCAACTGAGCTCCTCATCACTGCTCGGCCACTTCTGCTCTTCCTTTGTCCCAGGCACGGAACAAACTCTCTCCTGAATCCTCCAGAGCCCTCCCTGTGCCCAGTGTCTCCAGTCCCTGCAGAAACCAGTCCTCCCACCGTGGTGCTGCTTTCCTGGGGTGCTGTGACCCCGATTTCTGGGGCTCCTGTAGAGTCCTGAGGCACCTGGGCAGGCAGGGAGGTCTGGCCCTGCCCTGAGGGTGGGCAGTGACCCTGTGGGTCTCCAGCCTGCAGGGACAGGGCTGAATTTGGCTCGTTCCAATGGTCCAGGCTGGATGGAGGGCCGGGCAGGAATAAATAAAACCCCAGCCTCTCCAGAATGGTTGTCTTTGATAACAAGGGCTTGATTTTGCAGAGGGTGACATTCCTCACATTTCTCCTTGTGATTAATGGTTTCCTTGTCTGATGAGCTCCTTGGCTGCACAGTAACCCTTTGTGTGCTGCAGGGCACATCCAGGGGAGGGCAGCGAGGCCTCAGAGTCACATTTGTCACTGAGGAGACCTGAGGGGCAGCCCAGGACCCCACGGCCATGGTCAGCACTGAGTGCAGCTGCCCTCCTGAAATCCTGACTAACGAGGTGCTGGTGGGACCTGAGCAGTCCCTGCCAGTGGAAAGGTGTCCCACCTACAGCACTGCCCACTTTGGGGCTCTCGTGTGTTTCCTGGTGTAAATCACCTTTTTGGCGCAGCTGACCTGGTGACAATATTCGTGTCCCAGCTCTGGACCTTCTCAGGGCTGAGGGCAAAGCTCCTGCAGGGCTGAGTGTGGAGACAGCCCCTGCACAGGGCACGGATTCCCTGCAGGAGCCTCTGGAGCCACAGTTTGGGGGTTTGGGCAGGGACCACCCGGGAGCAGCCCTTGGCAATGGCAGAGCCCGAAAAACAGGGAAGATCTTCAGCACAAAACCAGAGGAAGAGAGTCAGGGACCCTCCTCCTCCAGGGAAGGGAAGGGAAGGGAAGGGAAGGGAAGGGAAGGGAAGGGAAGGGAAGGGAAGGGAAGGGAAGGGAAGGGAAGGGAAGGGAAGGGAAGGGAAGGGAAGGGAAGGGAAGGGAAGGGAAGGGAAGGGAAGGGAAGGGAAGGGAAGGGAAGGGAAGGGAAGGGAAGGGAAGGGAAGGGAAGGGAAGGGAAGGGAAGGGAAGGGAAGGGAAGGGAAGGGAAGGGAAGGGAAGGGAAGGGAAGGGAAGGGAAGGGAAGGGAAGGGAAGGGAAGGGAAGGAACTCCTGCCCATGTCTGACTCAGACGGGTGGGAAGAGCAGGGCAGGCCTTGGGTTCCCAGGGACTTTGGTGGGTGTGAAGCAAAAGCAGTGAACTTGCAGTCAGGATCAGGATGGAGAGGGTCGTTCAGTGTTTCCTGTGCTCAGTGACACAGCTGGAGCAGAGGGGCTGGCAGAGCCTTGGGGCAGCTGCTGCCTTTCCTTGTGTGCCCCATTTCTGGTCCCAGAGCGCGGCAGCAGCAGCAGCATCACCCACCTGGAACCCTCATGGACATCAGACCCTCCCAGTGGGGAGTCTGAGCTCCTCCTCCCAGGGGAGGGAACAAATCCTGAGATTTCATCCTCACAGAATTCACAGTGAGAGCAGTGGACAGTGCTTTCCACTCTTGCTGTTGGACACAAAATAAAGACTCCAAATATTCCGGAAGGCAAAGAGCTTTTTTATTTATAATAAATATAAATATAAATTATTTCCAATAAATATATTTATAATAAATATATTTATATTTATACTATATATTCATATAATATTATATATGTTAAATACATAAAATATATATAATTTAATTTTTATATTATATTATATATAAATTTTTATATAAAATACATATTATATTATATATTATAACATATTATAATTTTATATTATATAAAATTTTTAGATTATATATTATATATTATATAAATTATAATATTATATATTATAATATTATATGATAATATATAATATATTATTATATAATAATAATTATATATAGTAATATTATATAATAATATATATTAATGTATATATTATGAATATATAATTTTATATTATATATTTACAATATTTGTTTATATATTAGTTTATATAAATATATTTATATCATAAATATATTTTTATATTTATTATTATATTATTTTCTTTTTTCAGAAGAAAAAAAGGCTTTATTGTCTAATTCTGACTACCTTTTATAAGCTGTTCCCATACAGAGTTACCATGGTTGGTGAATAGGAACGACACCTCTCTGATCCCGTGGGTTAAACCAGAGAAACAGCAAAACACCACCTGGAGAAAGATTGCTTTGAGAAAGGAGAGTTTTTTCCCAAGATTGTTTTGAGAAGAAACTTTTCTTGAGATATTTTTCCTTGGGAAGAAGTCAGCAGCTGCCAGCAGGGTGAAATCTCTCAGACCCACATTCCATCACACACTGACAGCACAAGGGTGATGGTTTTGCTAAAAGAGATCAGTTTAGATCAGCTGTTCAGGAGTTTTTACAGAGAGGGTGATAAAACACTGCAGGCAGACACCTGCCCAGTGAGGTGGTGGCTGCCCCACCCCTGGAAACATCCCAGGTCAGGCTGGACAGGGCTCTGAGCACCCTGGTGTGGCTGGAGATGTCCCTGGGCATGGCAGGGAGGTTGGATTAGGTGACCTTTAGAAGTCCCTTCCAACCCAAAGTGTTCTGACTCTGATCTTATCCCTGTCCCCGTGTCCAGATGGAATGTGAGCAGCTGCCTGTCCTGGGTTGTGTTGTAGGATGTACACAAGTATTTATCCCATCCCCATCCCCATGAGCTCCTGGAACCAGGTGGGGCAGTGTTTTCCCAGGCCCCTCCTTTGGGCTCTTCTGCTCATGGCCCATCAATGCCTTGCCCAGGACTCACAGGGAACTCCCTCCAGGAGCTCTCTCTGTTTAATGGGCCATCAAGGAGCCACTGCACGACTCCTCATCCCATTGGGAGATGCTCCCAATGCCCAGGGGGAGGAGCCAAGCATTCCCACCTGGAGAGAATCTGGGATTTGGGACAGGACAAGCAGCCCTGAGCCACTGGATTCCCAGAGGAGCAGAGCTCCCAGACCTTTCTGTGGGATCAGTGCTTCAGGAAGAGCCCCTCACCTGGACTGCTCCCCCCACCCTGCTCAGGGTGTGTTCTGACTCTGGCAGGGGTCCTTTGTGTTATTGCATTGATTTTATTTTATTTTACCTTTTTACCTTTCTTTTTATTAAATTGTATTTCTGACTTGGAGCCTCTCACTCGTTTTGCTTTTCAAACCATGACACCGCCCTCAAAGGCTGCTCAGCTCTTTTAAGCCACTCTTGGTTCCCTGAACAGGCTCCTTGACACTCCTGTCCCTTTCCTTGGTTCTCGTCCCAGCTCGTTTCTTTTCCTTGTCTCTGCACCTTGTCCTGGGAGCTGGGGCACGTCCCTCCCTGCACAGCGAGCTCATGGCAAAGCTGCCCGGAGAGGGAGCCAAGAAACCAGTGCTAATTGCAGCAGTAATTAAAAGCCAAGTGTGAACACTCAGTCAGGGGCGGCGTGGCTGTTCCAGGAGTGGAACGTGCCTTAACCCCTGAGCCCTGCAGGGCCCCTGTGAGCGGGGAGGGATGTCCAGCCCCCAGCCCTGCCCCAGAGCTGTGTGAGCTGGGAGAACTCTTCCTGTAGAGCCCAGAGCTGTGAGCAGGGAAAACTCTCCCTGCAGAGCCCTGGACTTGTCTGAGCAGGGAAAACTCTCCAGCCCTGCCCTGGATCTGTGTGAGCAGGGAGAACTCTCCCTGCAGAGTTCAGAGCTGTGTGAGCAGGGAGGGATGTCCAGCTCCTGCAGAGCCCAGAGCTGTGAGCAGGGAGAACTCTCCAGCTGCCAGCCCCAGCCAGGCTCTGCAGCTGCAGCCAAGGGGTGACAGCAGCTTGTCAACACTCTGCCCCAGGGGCGGCCTGGCTGGCAGGGCAGGAGCTCAGGGGGCAGCCAGAGAGGTTGTTCTGAGATGTTTCTGTCCTTGGGAAGTTGTGTTGAGAACGGTGACAAGACACAGATGGTCCGGGGTGAGGTTTGTCTGCAGAGAATCACAGAGTGTCCTGAGCTGGGAGAGACCCACAGGGTCATCCATCCAGCCCCAGGCCCTGCCCAGACCCCCCAACAATCCCACCCTGGGCACCCCTGGGAGCACTGTCCAAACTCTTCTGGAGCTCTGGGGCCGTGCCCATTCCCTGGGGAGCCTGGGCAGTGCCAGCACCCTCTGGATGAGGAACTTTTCCCTGAAATCCAACCTAAACCTGCCCTGGCCCAGCTCCAGCCCTGCCCTGGTGCTGTCCCTGGCCAGAGGATGTTCCTTCCCTCTGTGGGATGTGTGTGCTGGGCACAGCTTGGGGGAATTTGGGTCTCATCCTTCTACTCCAGGGTGCACACCAGGAGTGGCTTCGCAGATGTCATGGAAGTTTTTCTGACGCTCCTGAGAGGTGAGGCTTCCTTGATTATCTCGAATTTATCAGTCTGATTGGTTTGTATTTTATGGTGGTTTTCCACCTCTTTCCAGGGAGAGTTTGGTGCCTGAGACATCCTGAAGGGTTCAGCTCAGCCTCCCTTTCCTTCACCTCTTTTCACTTTTCTACCAGGCCTTTGCAAAAGGGCTGAACCCTCCACGTGAGGCTGCTGTGAGATCAGAGCCCTCTGCAGTGGCATTTTCCTGCCCCCTGCACTGGCATTTTCCTGCCCCCTGCACTGGCATTTTCCTGCCCTTCCAGTGGCATTTTCCTGCCCTTCCAGTGGCATTTTCCTGCCCTCTCCAGTGGCATTTTCCTGCCCCCTGCACTGGCATTTTCCTGCCCTTCCAGTGGCATTTTCCTGCCCCCTGCACAGGCATTTTCCTGCCCCCTGCACAACCCTCCCTCCTGCTACCCCCCCAGGATCAGGGATGTCAGGGATGTTCCCCCACTGGCCTTCCCTGGAGCAGAGTTTTCCCCACCCTCCCTCAAAGGCAGAGCCAGTCCCAGTTAATCAAATGTCCCTCCTCACATTTAAATGGATGTTTTGAAAACCACCCCTGCAGGAAACCTTTCTGTCCCCCACCCCACGGTGGTGGCATTGTCCCTGTCCCTCTCCAGCCCATTGTACAGAAATGAAAATCTCTCTCTCTTGTTTAGATGAACACCAAAAATGCTCGTTTTCTAAGAGGCCACGGGGAAAGTGTTTCAAAATGATGGAATTACAATAACCTGGTAAGAAAACTTTACATTGCTCTCACAGCCACAGATGAGATTGGTCTGGACTGAGAGGAAAATTTTCTTCAATTGTTACCACTGGGTCATGGAGAAGAGCTGCACTCCTAATTTCTGCAGGCAATTGAAGCTCTCGAGGCTCTCTTGGACGAGGCAGAGGATTCGTCTGCATTTCTTGGCCGGGTTTGGAGAAGGTGATCACATTTTACCTCTGGGGAGGGAGAGCCTTTCCAATAACTCTGGAGCACCTGTGCATTTCCATGATGGAATGATATAAAAATGAACATTGCCAAGTCCTCGTGTCTCCCAGAGAAGAGAGTGCAGCAGTTTCTCTCTCTCAAAGCGAGTGGTGCAGCCATGACCCCTCCAGGCCCAGCTCTGATGGATTGGCCACACTCAAACAAGCCGGGAAATGCACCCACCGCGGGTCAAAGATTTCAGTGTCCTCTTGTAGAAATGTTTCCGTGGATGGCAGGGACAAGGAACTCTGCAGAGCTGAGATGTTCTAGAGACACGGGGGTTTATTATTCCAAGGGTGGTGGGTAAAGAGGGCTTTGCCTTCAGCCACCAGCCTGGGCTGGAGCAAAGCCCTAAAGAGAGAATGGGGAGAGAGAGAGAGAAGAGAGCTCAGGGGGAAAAAGGGGGCAGGAGCAGGGGAAAAACGTGGGGAGAAAACAGGAGCAAGTGAGGGGAGAGAGAGGAGAGGGGATGGGCCAAGAGAGGTGAGGGAAGAGGGTGAGAGGGCCAGAGGAGAGAGGTGAGGGCAAAAGGGAGGAGAGCCAGGACAAGAGAGCGATCCCCTTGTTCCAATCCATTCCATCTCTTTTTGTGTTGAATATTCTAATTTACAGTGACCAACTGGCGTGAGATACAAAACCTACAAACTTTGCCTGCAGCCTGTGAGAACTACTACATCACCATGTCATTTTATATTCTAAACTCTACAGACTCCTTTCTCATGCCCTTGTTCCCGGATGTCTTTGCCAAGGTGGAAAGGCAACATTCTTGTCTTTTGTTTTCCTGTCTCCAGCTCATCCCCGTCTTCCTGCCTGCCATGCTCACATCTCCAAACTGGCTTTCATTCCTATTTCACTCACAGGTTTTACATCTGCAGTATTTCTTACCATGCAGTCATATCCATAAGTCCTTCCTGTCCCATCTTTCCCAAAATCCTCTAAAGGAAACAAGAAGGTTTTATGAACCAAGGTGAGATGGATCCAACTATCAAAGTAGTCACTGTTAGGAAGTCAGGCCTTCCCTGCCCATATCCAGGTTTCTCCTGCCAGTTAATCAAGGAGCAGAGTCTCAGGTGTCACCTGAACTGTTAACAGGAGTAATTTTGGGTCCTCAAAGGCTGGATACAGACAATGCCACGGGCTGCAGTAAATCTGCATAATTGGTACTTAATCAGTAACGGTGGGATCAGTTACAGCCGTAATTAAGAGTGTGAAATCTCCGTGTTTATTCCACAGGTGTAACCAGGCCGGATCCTCTGCCAGGGGTGACTCTGCCACCACCAGCAGCGTCCAGTGTGACCAGGTGACACAACTCCCTGTGGTGGTGTTAGCCGAGGAAAGGACACACAATAGTGAAATTGTATGTGGTGCTTTATTTCAGAGCTCTGGGAGCCGGGGGTCCAGACCCAGATCTCGGCTTGTCCAACGTGCTAAATGAATACAATTTTATACCTTTCTTGTCACATAAGGATTCGTGTTAATCATTAAACCCCATTGTCCCATTGATTCCAACCCCAGGAACAATGGTCTGTGTGATTCTTGCTCAAGATTCTGGCTGGAGAAAATACTCATATTTATTTACCAAACTGATATTACAATTTACAATTTTGACATGCGTCCTGCTAATGATTATATCAGTACAGATCCTCCTGACCTGACTTTATTCTTTTAGGGCCTGTGCGTTCTACCAGGGCTCCCCCTTTCTCTCCCCCCACCACCTGTGCAAAGTTATGTTTTATACTTCATTTAATTAAAACAATAGCACGGAATACTATACTATACATGGTTACAGTGGAGCAGATCCAATCCCCTGTTTTTCGGGCCCTTGCTACTTCAGAAATCAATTTAACCCCGTGCTATCAGTGGGACACAGCCCTGCCACCAGCCAAGGCCAGCCCATTCTCTGGGGGCTGCAGCAGAGAGAACACGTTTCCTGCTGTCCCCATTCCCCAGCCCCTTCCAGGAACAGCCCGAGCAGCAGACGGAGCTGACCCGGGGAGGGCAGGCTGTGATGGAGACGTGGCTCTCTGGGGACAGCAGCAGCTGAAGCCTTTCCAATTAGCACTTTGGAGTGGAGTCAAGGGCTGTCAGGGCCCTAATTTACTGAGCAGTGTCCCTCTCCCCGTATATCCCTGTGACAGCTCATTCCTCCAGCCCTGATGGAGTGCCTGGCTGGCCTCTAGCTGTTCTCCCATCCATCTCCCTCCCCAATTGCCTTCCTCGAGAACATTTTCCAAAGGGGAATTTCCGTGCCTTGTGGTCGCCTAAGTTAATTTATCCCAAACAGTTGTTCCAGCTGTAAAACAAAAGCTCGGATTTCTCTTGAGTCCTTCCCATGCCCCGAGGTGAGGAGGGTGTTGGTTGGGGTAAATCACCACAGAGAGGAGACAACAACATGGATTGTTGATGTTCCATCCCTGGAATTCAAGGCCAGGTTGGACACTGGGGCTGGAGCACCTGGGACAGTGGGAAGTGATTTAGGGAGGGGATTTAGGGTCCCTTCCCACCCAACCCAGTCTGGGATTTTATGGTTCAAGCAGACAGGTCTGCAGGGTGGCAGCTCCATCCGGGCTCCTCTGCTGGTCCCTGGAGTCAAACAGGGCACGAGGCACCCGGATTATTTCAGAAATTCACTCAGGATGGGATAAATCATTCCTGGAACGCCCATTTTGCTCCCTGGATTAGGAATGGGGGGTGGGCAGCTGATTTGGATGGAGATGTGAACACCCATTTAAAGCCACAGAGATTTTAAGTTCTGAAGACTGGAAATGCTGCGGATCCAAATTGCCGTGAACAATGAACATCATTACAGGGTGAATAGGGAGGAAAGACACACCAACATCGCCACGAGCTAAATCATGGAAAATGGAACAAGAATAAATATTCAGAGAGCCAAGACCACAAGTTCTGCTGTGAAAGAGGAACCACAGGTCGGATCCCAACTGGTGGGAGCTGCTCCTCCTTTAACTCCTGCTCCTGGACCATGGCCCTGAGCACCAGTGTCAGGGTCTGCAAACATCTGTGGGGAACCTGATGGTTCGTTTTAGGGATCTCAGAGTGCAAAAGACACAACAGGGGACAACTCAGTTTACTTAAACAAAAAATGCACCTTTATTTAGTGCCAACAAATGCGATAGTGGGGAGAGAAAATGGAGAATAGTGAGAAAGAGAGAGAAAGGAGGGAAGGGGATTGTAGCCACCAACGTGGAGGGACGAGTCCTCGAGGCCTGGAGATGCCCATGGACGGGATCTTCTCCAGTGGGGGGATCACAGAAGTGAGCGGGGTCTGCAGAGGTTTTATGGGTTGGTCAAGGCGGGGACCAAAGTGAGGGGACAGAGCCAAAGGGACCAAAGGGACCAAAGTGAGGGGACAGAGCCAAAGGGACCAAAGTGAGGGCACAGAGCCGAAGGGACCAAAGTGAGGGCACAGAGCCAAAGGGAACCACCTGTGTTGACGCTGGTGCTCAGGAACAAGCTCCAAACCCCACCTCTGGTACGGACAGACCAGTTTGGACAGGCAGCCTCGGCTCAGTCCACGGTGACCAGTCCCATTGTTCCTGCACTCCGTTCTCATGGAGATCCACACCAGTCCTCCAAGACTCACAAAAGTCCCACCTCAGCCAGGCCAGGGGCTCCCTGCAGAGTCCGGGGTCCTGGTCCCCAAACATTGGAGACAGTTGTGAGGCAAATCACATCCCTGGACAGACTCTGACAACCAGCAGAGCTGGGAGCAGGTGGAGCACCAGCAGGGGAAGGCCAGTTCAGGATCCCACATTTCTTTGGTGCTGCTGAGGTTTCAAGGACACACAGACACCTGGACTGTTGGGAAAGAGGGAACAGGAAGGACTCATGGATATGACTGCATGGTAAGAAATACTGCAGATGTAAAACCTGTGAGTGAAATAGGAATGGAAGCCAGTTTGGAGATGTGAGCATGGCAGGCAGGAAGACGGGGATGAGCTGGAGACAGGAAAACAAAAGACAAGAATGTTGCCTTTCCACCTTGGCAAAGACATCCGGGAACAAGGGCATGAGAAAGGAGTCTGTAGAGTTTAGAATATAAAATGACATGGTGATGTAGTAGTTCTCACAGGCTGCAGGCAAAGTCTGTAGGTTTTGTATCTCACGCCGGTTGGTCACTGTAAATTAGAATATTCAACACAAAAAGAGATAGAATGGACTGGAACAAGAGGATCGCTCTCTTGTCCTGGCTCTCCTCCCTTTTGCCCTCACCTCTCTCCTCTGGCCCTCTCACCCTCTTCCCTCACCTCTCTTGGCCCATCCCCTCTCCTCTCTCTCCCCTCACTTGCTCCTGTTTTCTCCCCACGTTTTTCCCCTGCTCCTGCCCCGTTTTTCCCCCTGAGCTCTCTTCTCTCTCTCTCTCCCCATTCTCTCTTTAGGGCTTTGCTCCAGCCCAGGCTGGTGGCTGAAGGCAAAGCCCTCTTTACCCACCACCCTTGGAATAATAAACCCCCGTGTTTCTAGAACATCTCAGCTCTGCAGAGTTCCTTGTCCCTGCCATCCATGGAAAAAATTGCTACACTGGATCTCAGGACAGACCAAGTGGAAGTGAATCCCTCCGAGCCTTTGTGCCTTTTGAGTCTTTCCCATTCAGCCCCACCACAGTGGAAATACTGTAAAGGCAGGTCTGGGATCAGGAGGCAGCCAGATCAGTCTTGTTAGCCGTTGGACTGACAGGAATAATGGAAAGGAGGAGGAGAGGGCAGGGCAGAACGCAAAAGCATCAGGCGGAAATTCTGCGGAGCTTGTGCAACCTGAAACAAACCGCTCTCCACACTCAGGGCCGTTTAACCTCCCGCCCCTGTGACTAATAAATTTCCAGGGCTGAGGGGAGAGGGGAAAAAAGCCCAAACCTCCACCACCACAACACAAAAAGCCCAGTGAACCGGCTGGCAGCACAAGGAGTGTGGTGTGTCCAGCAGGGCATCTCTGGGGCCATCAGCAGGCGCAGCACAACCTCCCCTGCCCAGCCATTGTCTGCCTGATAAAGGTTTTAATTGCACTGTTTATGTTTCCAGTGCTCCAGCAACACAAATCTGTGCTGGTAATGTGTTTTAAGGGACCAGAGGTAACGTTGGGAAGATAAATGTGATGTCAGCTGCCCACTGGGTTGCACAGGCATTATGGCCAACTAAGGATTCATTATCCATCGCAGTTTGAGGGGGTTTAATGGGTTTTCCAGGCGTCCAGCTCTGGTTTTTATGGAACTTTGCCTCTTTCCTCTGCTTTTAGGTACCAGTTGGGATTATCAACTGATGTAAATCAAACAATTCTCCTTGGCTGGCTTGGGTGGGTCTGGGGTAGGATCCTGAACAGCAAAGTTACCCTGGAAACAGGACACTGCTCTTGTTATCATAGCCTGGGGTTTGGGGCTGGAGCCCCTCTGCTCTGGAGCCAGGCTGGGAGAGCTGGGAATGTTCCCCTGGAGAAGGGAAGGCTCCAGGGAATGCTCAGAGTCCCTGAAAGGGAAAACTCCAGGAGAGCTGGAGAGGGACTGGGGACAGGGGATGGAGGGACAGGACACAGGGAATGGCCTTGAACTTAAAGAGAGTAGATTTAGATTGGACATTAGACAGAAATTCCTGGCTGGGAGGGCGGGCAGGCCCTGGCTCAGGGTGCCCAGAGCAGCTGTGGCTGATCCCTGGCAGTGCCCAAGGCCAGGCTGGACACTGGGGCTTGGAGCAGCCCGGGATGGTGGAAGGGGTTGGCAGGAGATGATCTTTAAGGTCCCTTCCAGCACAAACCATCCCGTATTTCTATAATTCCCTCAGACCAGCAGCTCTCAAGAACAGGGGCACCAACAGGACGAGGGTGAAAGTGGAGAGGCACCAGTTTGTTCTGGGCCACAGGAGACAAACCTTGTCTGCAAAGGAGAGGATCCCCCTCTGCCTGATGAGCAGCCCCTGGGGCTGTCGGTGCCCCTGAGCCCAGGGAGCAGAGGAGGGCAGAGAGAAAAATTCCTGGCTGCATTTCCCCTGATGGGGAGGGCAGGTTTCGTCCCCAGCCAGCAGAGCTCCTGGTGTGAGGAGAGCATTGCCTGGGCAGGGAGGGGCTGCTCTGCTGGTCCCTGGAGTCAAACAGGGCACGAGGCACCCGGATTATTTCAGAAATCACTCAGGATTGCTGGTGATTTCCCTGGTGTTGGGAAAGATGGGACGGGAAGGGCTCATGGATATGATTGTCTGGCAAGAAATCCTGGAGATGTAAAACCTGTGAGGGAAATAGAAATGAATTTCAGCTCTGAGATGTGACCATGGCAGGCAGGAGGACGGGGATGAGCTGGAGATGGGTGGAAGGACAGAAAACAAAAGGCCCCAAGGGTGCAGCCCCTCTCCACCCTGCCAAGGCATCAGGGAAAAGGTGGATGAGAAAAGTCTCTTTAGAGTTTAGAATACAGGATGATGTGGTGATAGAGCAGTTCTCATGGGCTGCAGGCAAAGTCTGTAGGGTTTGTATCTTGTGCAGGTTGGTCACTGTAAATTAGAATATTCAACACAAATGAGATAGAATGGATTGGAACAAGGTCCTCACTCTCTCTCTCTTACTGCTCTTACTCTGACCTCTCTCTTGCTTTTGCTCTTACCTCTCTTACCCCTCTCAGCTCTTTTACCCCCCTCATCTCACCCCCTCTGTCTCTCCCTCTCTCTTTGGGGTTCCCTCCAGCCCAGGCTGGTGGCTGAAGGCAAAGCCCTTTTTACCCACGGCCCTGCAATAAACCCACGTGTTTCTAGAATATCTCAGCTCTGCAGAGTTCCCTCTCCCTGCCCTCCACGGATGCTCCTACACCCTGGGATCACAGGATCACTCAGGTCAGGAAGGGCCTGTAGGATCTGCAGTCCTGGAGCTCCCAGCAGTGCTGACCCAGGGCAGGCTCCGGGCACAGTCCTGGCCTTGGCAGGGGCAGGAATGTCCTTCCCTCCCTGGCAGTGTCCCACATTTGTCCTCTCTGTCTCCAGTGACTCCATCAACAGGGGAGAGTCAGCCCAGCTCAGACTGCTTTTTGTGATGGGAGGCCCCTGTTCTCACACGTCCAGGGTCACCAGATGTTACCCCTGCCCTTAGAGGAGCAACACGTTGTGATGTGGGTGTGGACCCTCCCAGAGGACAGCAGGCAGCAGCAGCAGCAGGTCAGACATGGAAGGATCTTTATTATCTGACTCCAATTCTACTTATATACATTTTGTACAGAGGGCCCAGACTGGCCCAAGGAGGTCACAACCTCCTGACCCCATTGGTCACTGTGACCATCAGTCAAGTTCTCTCTCAGAGAACAACTACCAAAACACACAGGTAAATTCTAACAGTACAATATTGTTTATGTGAAGCAGCATGAGAATGGTGCTGCAAAGACTCAAACACTCAAAAGCAAGAAAGTCAGAGGCGACATGCTTTGGGTTCAGTGTGTGGGGGGCGTGTTCCAAAGGGCCTCCCTGACACTGGAAAGATGGGAGAGTGAGGTCCTGAACCTGCCAGGGAACGAGGGAGGGAAGGAAAACTCCAGCTCCATCTTCTGTGCCCAGACAAGACAAATCTTTCATTTGGAGCTGCCCATGAGGAAGATGCATTTCCAGGCGGGAGGATACTGGTGTTGTCCAGGTGTCGCCCTGATTTTTCAGCCTTCTGATTTTTTCACATTTCTTCTGGAGCTTTCTCACGCTTGTAATAGAAACAAAGACTGGTATTTTGTAAATTTCCAGGGGGAAAGACAAATTGATGGACTTTTGGTTTGACTAGTGGAGTCAGAGAGGTGTCAACCTCATCCCCCAATCACTGGTTAAAGTCCAAACCCTATTTAAACCCAAAATCATAATCAACTTTCTCTTTCTCTGCTCACTTCTCAACCTGACTGGTGAGTGTGGTTCTTTCATGTTGTCTAGCAATATCCAGGTAGGGGAATGCTGGTGTTGTCCAGGTAGGACAATACTGGTGTTATCCAGGCAGGACAATACTGGTGTTGTCCAGGCAGGACAATGCTGGTGCTGTCCAGGTAGGGGAATGATGGTGTTGTCCATGTAGGAGAATGCTGGTGTTGTCCAGGTAGGACAATACAGGTGTTGTCCAGGCAGGGAATGCTGGTGTTGTTCAGGTAGGAGAATGTTGTTGTTGTCCAGACAGGACAGTGCTGGTGTTGTCCAGGTACGACAATACTGGTGATGCTGGTGCTGTCCAGGTAGGACAATACAGGTGTTGTCCAGGTAGGACAATACTGGTGATGCTGGTGTTGTCCAGGCAGGACAATACTGTCCCCCACCCCTCACAGTGAGTTTGAACCTGCTCCATGGAAGTTTCTGGGAGTCCTCCTGTACAGAGTTCAGAACCTCCCAGGTGAGTGAGGAGGGGTTTTGTGTCTTTACAGCTGGATTTCAGCAGTGACAGGGCGGGAACCCTCCAGTTTGTCCACCCAAAGCTCACATTTGTCTAAAATCAGAAGATAACCAGAAGGAATATTTCCCTCTCCAAGGTGATAAGAGGTGGAATTTCCCCCCAGGATTCCTGCTCTGCTCTGGTTGTTTCCCTGCAGCTTCCTGAGCCATCAGACTCATCTGAGCTTGGGAACACCGAGACAGAAAACATTTAGAATTGGCACTGGCTTTATTTTCAGTCTTCCCAACGCAGTCCAGAAGGGAAAGGCAGACTCTGAAGATTTATGTGTTCTCTGAATGAGCAGCGAGCAGAGCTTTTAAACGATCACAGCTCATTTAAAGTGAGAGCTGAGCAAAACCTGGGGCTGCTGCAAGGCCAGGACTAACCAAGACACATTTCCACAAGCCCCAGGAAATCCCAGAGCCGTTGGTGAGATCCTCTGCTTTGGGAAATTCTCCCTCCTGGCGGTGCCCTTCAGCCTCCAGCCCCTGGGAGTGACGCGCAGCATCCCTGGGCTGTGTGCAGGTACCAGGGGTCACTAAAAATGTCTTTGGCATCTCTTTGTGGCCTCACCTGTAGAAGCATCTGTGACTTACAGGGACAGGGGACTCTGCAGAGCTGAGATATTCTAGAATATGTGGGTTTATTGCAAGGGCCGTGGGTAGAAAGGGCTTTGCCTTCAGCCACCAGCCTGGGCTGGAGGGAAGGGCCAGAGAGAGAAGGAGAGAGAGCAAGAGGGTTTGGGCTGAGGAGAGGGGAGAGAGAGAGCAAGGGGCAGGGTCAGAGTGCAGGGGGAAGAGCAGGGAAAGGAGAGCGAGGTCCAGAGAGAGCCAGGTCCTGCTTACAATCCATTCTATCTCCTTTTGGGATGAATATTCTAATTTACAGTGACCAACCAGCACAAGACACAAAATCCTATAGAATCTCCACACAGCCTATAAGAACTGCTACATTACCATGTGTTATATTTTAAACTCTAAAAACTCCTCTTTAGACTTTTCTGTTTTGCTGCATTGACCTTTGGGTCCCTCAGGCAGCAGAAGGGGATTGTTCAATCCAAAGGGATTCTCCTCCAGCTGCCCAGGCTGTTGTCTTCAGGTTATAGAGTGACTAAGGCTTGGGATCCTACAACTCAAAACTTCCATTTCTATTTCCATTACAGGTTTCGTATTTTCAGAATCTTTTGCCAAGCAATCATATTGATAAGGTTTCCCTGATTCATCTTTCCCAACACTCACCTAAGGGGACTCTCCTCCCCCTCATTTTGGGCCCTAATCCCCAAATTCTGGCTGTCCCTGCCATTGCTGGTGACCAGCGAAATGCAAAGGCAGAAAACAGAAATCAAATTAGTCGCTCACCAGCTTGGACCAAACGTTGTGTAGAGAGCTGGGGATCATTTTTCACTGAGGGGGAACTCAATTAAAAGTGGAGGGCTGTGGGTTATTGCAGAACAGGGGTGAGTGTAGCTGATGGTTTGAACTGAAAATAAAAGTAAGGGGGTGATGGAAGTGAAATGTCAAAATATTTCTTTTCAACCTGTCTCGTGTTTCACATCAGAAGCACCAGAGCACTTTCAAAGCAAAACCTTTCAGCTCCCATTTGTCAACTGAAAGTGGAATTTCTTTCACAGCGGACCTGGTTATTTTTAAAAGCTTCTAAATTAAGCAAAAAAATTAATTATGAGGCAAAGGGAAATATTTTTGGGTTGACCCTAAATGATCATTTTTCCAGCCTTTTTTTTATTATTATTATTTCTCTGAAAATAAGTGGTGAAATAGTTTGGCTTGATTTCCTTTAGTTGTTTTTCATTGATTTGAGTAAAATCAGGGGCCTGAAAAAAAAATTATTCACAAGCTCTAAACCTTGCTGTGAACCAAGCTGTGTCTCCTGGGGCGTGGGTTGAGTACCTGATTATAAATAGTCTGTGCTTATAGACAGTAATTGAAAACATGAAGATGTGAGGAAAAAAGGAAGAAAGAAAAAAAGAAAAAAAAGGGAAAAAAATCCTTCTGAACTTCTCAGCGGTTTCCTGCCTGCTGGCAGGTCTCAGATCCACTGGGGATTTACATTTGTGCTTGGGCAGGGCTGGAGAGGGGACCAGGGGCTGCCTGTGGGAAGGGCAGGGAAGGAGCAGGGCTGGGGTGGCTGCAGGGACGGGGGCTCCAGGCCCCCCGCTCCCTTCCCAGGGCACCAGCAGCATCAGGGAGGGAAATCTCAGCTCACAGCAGCGCCCTGAGGGTCAGATCTGAGCATCATCCCCGCCCAGAGCACCCCATGCTGTGCCATGGATTCCATCCCATCCATCCCATCCCATCCCATCCCACTGATCCCATCCCATTCCCGTTTTCTCCCCTGGAATGGCACAGTGAGCAGGGAGAAGGGGCAGAATTCCCTCTCTCAGGTGTCCAGGAGCTCCCAGCCCCGTGTGAATCTCCCCCAGGAGCTGCTGCCTTGTTTCTGCTCCCGCTGGGACCCGCACCTCGTCCTGCAGGGCTGGCCCAGAGTCTGCTGGGCAGCCACAGCCAAAAACTGCCACAAACAAAAAGCCAAAACATTTGAATTCTGGTCCCGTGTCAGTTGTGGACGTGGAGCCCCTTCCTGGCAGATTTCCGGGGATTTGTGGGGTGTCCACATTGTCCACTCCAGGCTGCCCCAGCCCGACATCCCCCCTGCCTGCTCCCCACACACCGGGGGTTATTTCTGCCTCTTTCTGCTCTTCCCTTTCC